>NC_041387.1:90242833-90306333 GCF_002162155.2 Triticum dicoccoides
CCGGTACTCCGAAACTTATCCGAAACCATTTCGGTGTCCGAATATAACCTTCCAATATATCAATCTTTACCTCTCGACCATTTGGAGACTCCTTGTCATGTCTGTGATCTCATTCGGGACTCCAAACAAACTTCGGTCACCAAAACACATAACTCATAATACAAATCGTCATCGAACTTTAAGCGTGCGGACCCTACGGATTCGAGAACTATGTAGACATGATCAAGACACATCCCCGATCAATAACCAATAGCGGAACCTGGATGCTCATATTGGTTCTTACATATTCTATGAAGATCTTTATCGATCAAACCACACAACAACATACGTTGTTCCCTTTGTCGTCAGTATGTTACTTGCCCGAGATTCGATCGTCAGTATCATCATACCTAGTTCAATCTCGTTACCGGCAAGTCTCTTTACCCGTTCCGTAATGCATCATCCCGTAACTAACTCATTATTCACATTGCTTGCAAGGCTTATAGTGATGAGCATTACCGAGAGGGCCCAGAGAGACCTCTCCGATACACGGAGTGACAAATCCTAATCTTGATCTATGCCAACCCAACAAACACCTTCGGAGACACCTGTAGAGCATATTTATAATCACCCAGTTACGTTGTGACGTTTGATAGCACACAAGGTGTTCCTCTGGTATTCGGGAGTTGCATAATCTCATAGTCAGAGGAACATGTATAAGTCATGAAGAAAGCAATAGCAATAAAACTTAACGATCGTTATGCTAAGCTAAAGGATGGGTCTTGTCCATCATATCATTCCCTAATGATGTTGTAACATCCCAAAATTCTAAATTTTGGAATGTTATATTAAATAGATAGAAAGATTATTTGTTTGATTGTTGTGTGATTGATTGACTAGAAGTGAGTGAAATTTGAAACTTTTTGAAAGTTAAATGAGAGGGAATGAAATGACTTTCCCAAACTTTCACCTTTGCTTTCTGATCTCCATGGATTCAAAATTCTTTTCAAATACAAAACCCTGTAGAGAAGATGACATGACTTCTTCCATTTAAATAAATGAAAAACGGGTTTTGAAAAGATTTGATTTCATTCGGAAATATTTCCAACTCATAAACTTCATGCAACTCAATTTTTTTCATGAGAGAAGATAAAATGACTTCTTCAAAACATATGAAATATGAGTTGGGAGTTTCGAAGAATCAAATTGAAAATCCCTTTTGAAAATTACTTTCAAATTGGAGTTATTTGGGTTTTATTCAAATTATTTTTCTCCAAAAATAAAATATATGGAAAATAGGGTAAAATGATTCCCTACAATAGAAAATTGAAGAGAAATAAATTTGAAATCATTTTGGTATTTTTAAGATGATTTTTATTGGGTTTTAATGCAACAGTAGAACTCTTTGTTTTATTTGAATTTTTGTAGATTTTATTTGATGCTAGAAAAATGTTCATTCAGTAGGAAATCTTTTTCTTAAAATTTTGATATATAATATGCCTATAGATAATTTTTATTTTATATGGAGTTATTCTTGTTTTCGTTATCTGAAAAAAATGTTTTATAATAATAATAATAATAAAATATTTAGGACCGACCGGACCGGGCCGACCCAGTTCGCCAGGCCGCGGCCCAGCCGGCGACGCCCCGCTACCGAGCTCGGGACCCCGTCCCGAGCAGCGCCGCCCCGCCGCCGTGTCCACATCGGACACTATCGCCGACGCGCTTGTTGTCCCCTCCCACAAGCCACGTTACCCTCACCGCCCCTCCTTAAATAGCGCCGACCCCGGCCTCTTTTTCCTCAAACCGCAGCCGCCATCGCCTTCCGTAGCATTGCGCAAACCTCGCCAGAGACCAAGCTCCGACGAGATCCGCCGCCGTTGCGCCTCGCTCCACCGCCGCCTACGCCCGCCGCCACCACCCCCTTCGGACTCCCCTCGTCGCGCCGCATCTCCTCAGCCACTTCGCCGTCGCCGCCGACCACCAGGGCCGCCTCACCATTCAACACCGAAGCCGCTGCCGCCGTCTTCCTCGCCGCCGACGCCGCCCGCTGCCGCGGTAACCGCCTCCCTCCCCTCGTTGTTGGATCTTGATCCAACGATCGAGATCTTTCAGGTTTTTTTCGTTTTGTTTTTATTTAGTAAGCGTTCATCGGTTTAGCCTCTGTAGTGAACGAGTTCGCTCGTTACCGTTCGGTAGCGAACGTTCGGTAGCGAGTTTTTATTTAGAGTTTTTTTCTTTCTTCTTTTTAATTTCGGCCAGGGACCCATCCGTGAATATTCTATTTACAGATTAGTCCCTCTGTTTCAAACTAGCATAAATTCTTGCTCGTTTATCCAAATCCAACGAAACCGACACCCACTTCTTAGTTATGATCTCATCTATCCAGATAATCAACTTAACCATATTTTTGAAAATTTAAACTTCTTTTGTTCATAACTCGAGTTTGTAACTCCAATTTGAGTGATTCTTTTTGCAAATCAAAGCTCTTGACCTAAACTTTCTGATAAAGCCAAATTCACTTAAGTTTGGTACTGTTAGAAATTGTTTTCTGTGGCAAGAGTCATTTGCTTGGTTTCGATGTTTTCTGAATTGCTTTCTTCGTTCTTTCCGATCTTTTGAGCGATTGCTTATGTGTGGTTACTATTGCTTGCTCACGATAGATTGACTGGAGTGTGACAAGTAGAACTATCAGGAGTTATGAGTGCGAATCATCTTCATCAATAGTACATGCAAGTTCACACTTTGATCATATTTTCCTATACCCAGTTTTTATGCATTAGCCTCAAACATTGCATGAGTAGGTTTGATAACATGTGGGTACTGGGAAGTAGTTGATGAGGTAGGAACCTATTGTCCTATATTGAAACCCTTGGGTGTTACTACGTTATGCTTATACTGCTATGCTATGCTCGTAGATGTGGATTGGGTTTTGAGAGAATTCATGAAAGATGTGAGAGTTATTGTTAACTAAGGTTTAACTGAAGGTGGCTACTTTAATACACATCTGGGTGGATTGGTTGAGGCACCCTGGAGCACCCAGTGGTTGTCTGGGCACCTGGAGAACCCAGTGCTTGCCCAAGGGGATCCCGGAGTACCCGTGTGATCACCCTATGGAATGCCACCCAGGCTCAAAGGGATCATAAGATTATTCATGCTAGAAACTTCCATGTGCAGCCACAAGACATTATGGGTTCTGGCATAGTTGAATATGTTGCGTGAGCTCTTGAAGAGGTATACTAGCAGATGTAGGGGATGTAGGTGGTACTGTCTACCTGGAGTTGAGAGTTAATGCTTCTGAAAGACTGTGTCTCGGTCATCCGTTTCTCAAACATCTTGAAGTGCGAGAAATTCAACGGAGGAGATCGAGTCTTGTGGGGAAAAGTGTGCAAACCTCTGCAGAGTGTAAAAACTAATGATGATTAGCTGTGTCCCCGGTTATGGACATCTTGAGTATCTGGTTCTTGAATTTTTGATTTGATCTCATCATGTTACTTTATTTAAATATGATGAGGGGTTAATGATGATACTTTTAATTGGGATTGAGTTGGAGGAACCTTCTCAATGTTTTTAACAAACTTTTTAGTTAAATAAATATATTCCTTTGTTGTAGGAAAAAAATAGCTTTATGCAAAATTAAACCTAGAGCTTCCACCAGCCAAATATGCATGTAGTGATAGCCATTATTCAGCATTGCTCTACAGTGTGAAATTGCCAGTACATTCAATGTACTAACCTACATGGTTGCAATGTCTCATGTTGCAGGAATCTTACGACGAGTAAGTGATACGTTAGGGTTACAATTTCTACACTCAACTTTGCCGTTGGTGTTGATGGGAATCCACAACCTTGTTGTTTCTTCCGTTTTATGGATTGAGGTAATAGTATTTGTGTTATTTTATACATGTGATTTACCTCTGTTATAAATCCTCGAGTACTGTGTGTGTCAGCATACCAATCCAGGGATGGCACTTATGCACAGAGACTTGACCATCTGAGGTCGGGTCGCTACAAGATGGTATTGGAGCACATGTTGACTGTAGGACGTTACCCTAGAGACTGGCAAGCCCATAGGAAAGATTTTCTCTAAAAACTTTATTTTCAAAAAGATCTTTTACCTCTCTTATTTTCTGAGATTTATCAAATATTCCCTTTTAGTTAGACCATACCCCTTTCCCCTTTTGACCACACAAAGATATGACCGATGAGACCACTCCAAGAAGTACAAGATATCGGACAACTAAGACCACTTTGGAATAAAGAGGATTTTACCATGTAATATAATAGTGGAAGCCGCAACGGTTGAAGACTCCGAAGACTAGGAGAATTTGAAGGCTTTGTAGAAATTTCAGATTCGTATGACTTAGGAAGGCTACCTTATTGAACTTGTCAGACTATTGGAGCTGTCAATACCCGAGATCAAGGTGTCGGAGAAAGACCGAAACATGGAGCTTTAGAACTCAAAGTTTTTGTTAAGAAAACCCTAAGACAGAAGGTATCAATTATGGAATGAAAGCTCATGGCAGTAACATGGGCATAGACATGGCTAACCATGGTGTTATCGCCCGCTTATGCTATTGCCACCCTGCTGAGTTAAGCATGTATTTCTTTGAAAGGATTGGATGGAAGAAGGCTGATAGAGCATCTATCAGCAAAGGATGCACTTTTAACTTTAGCTGGTGTATCACCAGGATCTGGAGTATTACATCAAGAAGTTTAGGGTGGACCTTTAGGAAGCCATTTTTGACCAAGAATTATTTCTTGAAGAACTCAGGACCCAGAAGCTGAAAGTAGCCAAGCTGGAGGAGCAAAACCTCGAGATACCGGAGATTCGTCAGGAACTGAAGGACAGCAGGACCATGGTTCATGCCAAGGATGTTGAAACCCAGAAGTTTGGAATGGAACTCCAGAAATATTAAAGGATGTCACTAGAGACTTCGCGTCAACAGAGATGATCTGGCAAAAGAACTTGAAAAGGACAAGCACGATCGGAAGAAGCCCATCAGAGACATGAACAAGACTTGAAGAGTTTGGCGACTTTGAAGATTTATTGACCTTTAGAAGACCAAACCCCTGTTATATACCTACGTTAGATCCGACGTTTATGAGCTGTCATTTGTTTGATGTTTTTTCGACAGCCACAAATAAAATCTGTCTTTTCAAAACTTTTGTTTGTATTGTGTGCATCCCTCTCCGTCTCTCCTATCCCACCCCCAAACCCTTGGAAGAAATAGAGGATGAATGGAGATGAACCCATATTTTTTGGACCGATGACTCAATTTGAGACGGACCAATGGATTCATAAGATGGAAGATCATATGGAGAATAACACTATAGCCGGAAAGGATATGGCCCAACATGCTCTTAAGTGCTTTGAAAGAGCTGCTGCTACTTGGTGGAGGAGGTACCAAACCATCAATGGATGGCAAAGAGTAACCACTTGGGAAGAATTTAAGTTGACTCTGCTAAAGTCACGGTTTGTGTCCTAAAAATTGAAGCCTTACGGAAAGGATATGAAGAAACCCTGTGCATGCAAGCTTTGTGGAGAAATAGGACACAACCATAAAGAACACAAGGATGAATGCCCTAATTGTGAAGGAAGCCACCCAACTGAAGAATGCCCAACTAGGCAGATCACTTGTTTCTTGTGTGAAGGGACTACCCACTACCCTGCTCAGTGTCACATTTACCGCATGGTACAAAGAATCATCCAGCAGAAGAAAGAAGCAATGAAAGGAGCCCTCATGGAAAATTTAGAAGAACCTATGATGAAGGAAGAGGTGGAGGACACACCCAAAGAGGACCCAATTAAACCCTACACCAAGTCATGCTATTCATGTGGAGAAGAAGGACACATCTCCCAGGATTGTCTGAATGGGTATCTAGTAGAATTCTCGAATGAGGAAGTAGAGTATGACCCACAGGAAATAGAAGCCCTGATTGGAACGGAAAAGTCCAGGAAGAGAAATAGATTGGATACCAGGAAGGACCTGAGTCATATCACCTGTTTCAGGTGCAAGGCGTCAGGGCACTACTTCAGCAGTTGCCCAAAAAAGGAAGCCGAGGACCCAAGGAGGCTATGTAGTCATAAGGAAATCACGAGACTTGTTGGAAGTAATATGTTTTCATTGTAACAAAGCAGGGCACTTTGCCAGAGAATGTCCCAAAGAGAAGGAGACTTGTGATAAGTAGTTGAGTCTGTGAGATATATAGTAGTAGTAGTAGTGGGAACATTTCTTTTTATATTGAGGTGTTGAGTTGAGGCATGTAATGGAAATGCAGGAGATGGTAATAACTTGAGAATCAATAAAGTTAGCATCGTTGGTAAAGATTTGGATTTTATGAGCAGTGACTCTATGAAGGAAGATTTGACCATTTTCGAGGATATGAGAAATGTGGTCTATGGAATAATCTGTGCATTTCAAGGGTGGTAGTACCCTGTGAGGAGATTTGACCCCTGGAAAGGATAATGATGTTCCATGGAGTGTTCTTCATAAGTATGAGTTTTGTCTTGATATGTGGGATACCCCAAGAGTATGAAGGGAAGGAGTACTATTGGATATAAAGGAGGTAGAATGTTGGTAATATGGAGCAATTGTAACTCGATGATGAGTCTGAGTAATCACGCCTTAGTTTGGTACCAACAGAAGGAAGGGAGATAGTAGAATCGGATAGATTTAAGAATGCTAGGAAGATGGAAGTTGGAATAATGATTAGTTGCCCCGATGATGAGTTCGAGGTTTACAAGTGATGAGATGGGCCATAACCCACAGGCCCCAGGACCTGCCAAGAAGCAAGCACATTCTTGCTGAAGGAAAAACCCTGGAAGAGGATATGCCTTTATCGACAGATGATCTTATAGGAGTAACGTAAAACCTGAGAGTTGTGAAGAAATGATAGATGTTTGTTTGGCTTGCAGAATACATGGATTTATCTGAACTTAGTTCATTGACAAGAGAAATTCTGCAATGCTTGTGAGGTTGACCGAGTGTTAGAATGCGAGATTCGCTAAACCATGTACAAGGTAATGATTTGGGTGCGGGATGGATTGATCACCATACCGACTTACTCTTATTATTCGCCTTGCTATATGGGATGGAAAATCTAAGTGACTTACCCATAGTAGAGCGACGATGATCAAAACCTTGTTTGAACCTTAGAATGGTATAAGTATTTTCCCCTTGTACAAGGCAGCTTTGCCAATTGTAGCATATACAGTGAGATTGAAGCCCACACCCATTTCCTGCAGGAGAAACCATAAATGGTTGACCACCATGAGATATCGATAGTTGTTTAGTATTGGCGCCAGACCTGTCAGCTAAGAAGACCTAGTCTCGGAATAACCTTACCAAGATGAAAGGGCGGAAGTATTGAGGAAAAGGTTATGCCACTACCGGAAGATCCCAGAGAAGGAATTTTCCCGAGAATCTGAGAAGACCGACACTGTCAAGAATAAGGATGGATTAAATGAGTTTTGATGGAACCGTAACCATGTTTCTAAGGGTGGTAGCACCCCAGACCCCGGAGATGATTGATGGATTTTGAGAAGACCCCCGAACCTAACATATTTCTTTCTAGCCTCTCCGAATCTCAAGGACGAGATTCATTTTAAGGGTGGTAGGTTGTAACATCCCAAAATTCTAAATTTTGGAATGTTATATTAAATAGATAGATAAATTATTTGTTTGATTGTTGTGTGATTGATTGACTGAAAGTGAGTGAAATTTAAAACTTTTTGAAAGTTAAATGAGAGGGAATGAAATGACTTTCCCAAACTTTCACCTTTGCTTTCTGATCTCCATGGATTCAAAATTGTTTTTAAATACAAAACCCTGGAGAGAAGATGATATGACTTCTTCAATAAATGAAAAAGGGGTTTTGAAAAGATTTGAATTTCATTCAGAAATATTTCCAACTCATAAACTTCATGCAACTCAATGATTTTCACGAGAGAAGATAAAATGACTTCTTCAAAACATATGAAATATGAGTTGGGAGTTTCGAAGAATCAAATTTAAAATCCCTTTTGAAAATTATTTTCAATTTGGAGTTATTTGGGTTTTATTCAAATTATTTTTCTCCAAAAATAAAATATATGG
The DNA here is from genome assembly GCF_002162155.2 of Triticum dicoccoides. Lineage (NCBI taxonomy): Eukaryota > Viridiplantae > Streptophyta > Magnoliopsida > Poales > Poaceae > Triticum > Triticum dicoccoides. The sequence continues at coordinate 90,250,912 of NC_041387.1, forward strand.
AAAATAGGGTAAAATGATTCCCTACAATAGAAAATTGGAGAGAAATAAATTGAAATCATTTTGGTATTTTTAACATGATTTTTATTGGGTTTTAATGCAACAATAGCACTCTTTGTTTTATTTGAATTTTTCTAGATTTTATTTGATGCTAGAAAAATGTTCATTCAGTAGGAAATCTTTTTCTGAAAATTTTGATATATAATATGCCTATAGATAATTTCTATTTTATATGGAGTTATTCTTGTTTTCGTTATCTGAAAAAAATGTTTTATAATAAAACAATTCCTTTAGGACCGACCGGACCGGGCCGGCCCAGTTCGCTAGGCCGCGGCCCAGCCGACCAGCGCCCCACCACCGAGCTCAGGACACCGTCCCGAGCAGCGCCGCCCCGCCGCCGTGTCCACATCGGACAGCGTCGCCGCCGCCCTTGTTGTCCCCTCCCGCAAGCCACGTTGCCCTAACCGCCCCTCCTTAAATAGCGCTGACCCCGGCCTCTTTTTCCTCAAACCGCACCTGCCATCGCCTCCCGCAGCCTCGCACAAATCTCGCCGGAGACCAAGCTCCGACGAGATCCGCCCCCGTTGCGCCTCGCTCCACAGCCGCCTACGCCCGCCGCCACCACCCCCATCGAACTTCCCTCGTCGCGCCGCACCTCCCCAGCCACTTCGCCATCGCCGCCGACCACCAGGGCCGCCTCCCCGTTCAATGCCGAAGCCGCCGCTGCCGTCTTCCTCGCCATCGACGCCGCCCGCCGCCACGGTAGCCGCCTCCCTCCCCTCGCCGTTGGATCGGGATCCAATGATCCAAATCTTTCGGTTTTTTTCGTTTTTTTGCTTTGTTTTTATTTAGTAAGCGTTCATCGGTTTAGCCTCTGTAGTGAACGAGTTCGCTCGTTACCGTTCGGTAGCGACCGTTCGTTATTTAGAGTTTTTTTCTTTCTTCTTTTTAATTTCGGTCAGGGACCCATCCGTGAATATTTTATTTACAGATTAGTCCCTCTATTTCAAACTAGCACAACTAATTGCCCGTTTATCCAAATCCAACAAAACCAACGCCCACTTCTTAGTTATAATCTAATCTATCCAGATAATCAACTTAAACATATTTATGAAAATTTAAAGTTTGATTTCAAACAGATTTGAATTCAAACTTCTTTTGTTCATAACTCGAGTTTTATAACTACGATTTGAGTGATTTTCTTTTTGCAAATCGAAGCTCTTGACCTAAACTTTCTGATAAGGCCAAATTCACTTAATTTTGGTACTGTTAGAAATTGTTTTCTGTTACAAGAGTCATTTGCTTAGTTTCAAAGTTTTCTGAATTGCTTTCTTCGTTCTTTCCGATCTTTTGAGTGATTGCTTATGTCTTGTTACTATTACTTGCTCACGATACATTGACAGGAGTGTGACGAGTAGAACTATCAGGAGTTATGAGTGCGAATCATCTTCATCAACAGTACATGCAAGTTCACACTTTGATCATATTTTCCTATACCCAGTTTTTATGCATTAGTTTTACCCTCAAACATTGCATGAGTAGGTTTGATAACATGTGGGTACTGGGAAGTAGTTGATGAGGTAGGAACCTATTGTCCTATATTGAAACCCTTGGGTGTAACTACGTTATGCTTATACTGCTATGCTATGCTCGTAGACGTGGATTGGGTTTTGAGAGAATTCAAGAAAGATGTGAGAGTTATTGTTAACTAAGGTTTAACTTAAGGTGGCTACTTTAATACACATCGGGGTGGATTGGTTGAGGTACCCTGGAGCACCCAGTGGTTGTCTGGGCACCTGGAGAACCCAGTGCTTCCCCAAGGGGATCCCGGAGTACCCGTGTGATCACCCTATGGAATGCCACCCAGGCTCAAAGGGATCATAAGATTATTCCTGCTAGAAACTTCCATGTGCAGCCTGTAAGTGCATCTAGTGCCACCCCTAGTTGGTTTTGGAGTATTGACGACAAAGTTGGTTGAGGGACTGATGCGTTTGTGAGAATTGCAGGATAACGCAGGTAGTGTCCCTTATTGATTCGGTTTACCTACCGGAGATGACCCCTAAAAATGTATGAAGACATTGAAGACAATGGTGGTGCGTGAAGATGTTCACATTGAAGACTATGACATGAGAAGACATTGAGTGAAGACTATGAAGCGCGGAGACTGAGTTGTTTCGTTGTTTCCTTTTCTTCTTTGTTGAGTCATAGGAACCACCGTACTGTTAAGTGGGGTCCAAGTGAACTAAGTCAGAGTGACTGAAGTGATGCTCAACCCAAATCCTATGTCTTCGAGCGAAGACAATGAGAGCAAATCTTATCCAGAGTTGGATGAGTCAGCTTTGCTTGTAGCCCAAGTAAAGTTGTCGTGTGTATTTGAAATCTAACTGTTGGAACACGTGTCAGTTCCTTAGTGACCTAGGGTCATTTCGGACAAATCAGGTCGGGTTGCCTAGTGGCTATAAATAGCCCACCCCTACACCATAAATTGGTGGCTGCTCAGAGTTATTATACGGCTTTTGTCGTTTGAGAGCAACCCACCTCGAAGCATTTGAGAGAGAGAAATCCTTGCAAGGACAAAGCCCAAACACCCAGAGCCAAAGAGTGTTAGGCATCACTGAAGTCTTTCTATTTGTGTGACCTGAAGACTTATTACACTTGAGGACTGTGTATCCTCCAGCCGGTTAGGCATCACGTTCTGACCATCCAAGAGTCATTGTGGATTGCCGGGTGAACAAAGTCTGTGAAGGTTTGGAAGTCTACCTTGAAGACTTACCAGAGTGATTGGGCGAGGACTAAGTGACCTTAGCTCAAGGGGAATAAGGTGAAGACACGGTCTTCTGAGTTGAATCTCAGCCTCCCTAACCAGACGTACAGTTGTCACAGCAACTGGAACTGGTCCAACAAATCCTGTGTCTTCAACAAGAAACTGGTTCTATCTCTTCCCTCCTTTACCTTGAGTTTGTCTTCATGAAGTCATTCCTTATCATCTTATCTGATTGACTTCATTGCTTGACTACTATTGTTGATTGGCTTCATACTATCTTCCATCCTGATCCTACTACCTAGCTGCTATTAATCTTCGAACGTTAATGCTATTGCATATTTGATTATGGCTTGCTTGTTGTAGTTTATCTTCCGCTACATATCAATTAGGTTGTTTCTATTGTTTGTCTTCGAAACTTCCATGTTTTGAAGACTTTCATAAAAATCGCCTATTCACCCCCCCCTCTAGTCGATAACTAGCACTTTCAATTGGTATCAGAGCAAGGTACTCCCTTGTTCTGTGTGATTCGGTTTAACCACCTGGAGTTTAGCTATGTCGACTGCAGGATTGAGGAATGTATCTTGCCCCACCTTTGATGGTCATGAGTATCCTCGGTGAAAAGCCATGATGAAGAAGCGAGTCATGGCTATGGACAGCGAACTGTGGACCGTCACCGAGATTGGTCTCACCGATCTATGCAAGATGGCGGAGGCTGATGACATTCGTAAGTACACCCTACTGAACCTCACTACGAAGGATGTCATCTGCTCCTGCCTGTCCCGAAATCAGTTCAGGAACGTCATGCACCTCAATCATGCGAAGCTAATCTGGGACCGACTTGCTGAGGTCTATGATAGTCATCTTAATCATCATGATCCTTGGCTTGATGACTACAAGGAGTCTCTTAAAGAGATGACCTTTCCACCTAAACCGTCTTGATCTTCACCATGCCTCATGGCAAGGGGTGCTAAGGTAACTGAATGCTATCATTCTGAAACTAGTGATGATGAATCAGGTGATGAATTTGGCCCCAGCTATGCCAAACTTGCTTCCCTTGCCACTAAACAACAAAGAGCTTTGGAAAAGATTCAAAACATGCTTAGTAAGAGCGATGATATGTTGGGCGAAGAAATGGATCAGTCAAAAGCTTTGGCTGATAGTCTTCAGAGACTTCACTCCAAGTTTGACGCCCTTCAAGATCAACATAATGCTCTCTTATCTGATCATGAGAAACTTTCTTCTGAATGTCTTCAAAGAGAGCAAGATCTTGAAAAGATAAGAGTGGATTATGAAGTTCTTCTGAAGAAGCATGATTCATTACTCTCTCAACAGATCAGTCCCGCTCAGGATGAATTTGAACCACCATGCTTAAAATGCATTGAGCGTGATAACGCTAACTCTATTGCTGAATGTTCCACTGCTGCTACTGTTGCTTTGTCTTCAACCACTGATGTGGTAACTAACCCCTCTTCTGAGGATACCACTACTATTTCTGATGAAAATGCTATGTTGAAGACATTGCTTGAAACGGGGATGTATAAAAGTCTGAAAGGACATCAAACACTTTGTGATGTCCTCAAAAAGCAGATTCTGAACCGAAACCCTAGGAAAGAGGGTGTTGGGTTCGAGAGGAAAATGAATGCCGATGGTTCCTACTGGAAGCCTGAGCAGTATCCCAAAACCACATGGGTTGCTGCAAAGGAACCTTCAGTGGATCCATCTACTTTATCTGGATTTACCTGTGCTAATCCTATTATCATTGATGAATCCTTTGATGCAAACTATAAATTGTTCAAAAATCAGAATGGTGAAGTGTTTGCCAGGTATATTGGTACTAACTGCAGGAATGGACCTCCTATGAAGAAGATCTGGGTTCCCAAAAGCTGCCTTGTGAATCTTCCAGTGAATGTCATCATGACACCACCAGGGAAGAAGAAAAACCCCAGACCAAAGGCATCATATGGTCCAACGGCTACTTACGAACACAGGACTCACTTGAGTCACCCTAATGCCAATGTTTTGCAGGGAAACCATACTCAGACTCATGAATATGAGCGTCTGTCTTCAAATCACTATGTTCATAGAACTAAGAACTTTTCTGCTTATTCACATGAGTATCATTCATCTCCTGCAAGGCTATTTGCTAGGGCTTCAAAGCCGAAATTCTCAGATGCTGCACTTAGACTCATTGCTTCTAAGCCACCCCTGAAAATGTGGGTGGTGAAGAAGAATTAACTTTCTTTTGCAGAATGTGGTCTCCAGCCAGCAATCAATGGCGTCCAATATAATTGCTGGGGACCTAAAACATAAAGGGACGCATGATAAAATGACTTACTATGTATTCCACATAGGAAACACTTACCTGTCATACTGTGTGCTAACTTTCATCTATGCTGTGATAATCCATGTATGCAACAACTGCTTATGCTTCACAACATACTTTGTGAAGCCTATCCTCCTAACTGCACTGTAGGGCATGTCACCAAAAGCTTCAGAATGGATTATTGACAGTGGATGCACTAATCATATGACTGGTGATCAAAGTCTTCTCATGGACTCAACCTTACGTCCATTTGACAAGAGTCAAATCACATTTGCTGACACTGGTAAAGGCAAAGTATTGGGTCTAGGTAGAGTTGCAATCTCAAAGGATCAACACATGGATAAAGGATGCTTGTTGAATCCCTTGGATTCAACTTAGTGTATGTCTCAATGCTTTGTGACTTAAACATGATTGTGATATTTGGAAAATATCGTTGCCTTGTACTAATGGAATCTGACAAATCTCCAGTCTTTGAAGGGTATAGGAAAGGTGATCTATACATGGTAGATTTCTCACCAGGTCCAAAACTTGTCGTATGTCTTCTTGCTAAAGCTTCAGAATGCTGGCTATGGCATCGAAGGCTGGGACATGCTGGCATGAGGAACTTGCACACTCTCGTAAAAAAGAAGCATGTCACAGGCATCGAAGGTGTCAAGTTTAAGAAAGATCATCTGTGTGGTGCCTGCGAAGCTGGAAAGATGACAAGGGCCAAGCATCCTTCAAAGACAATCATGACAACATCTCAACCCTTCGAGCTGCTACACATGGACTTATTTGGACCTACCCACTACTCCACCCTCACAACAACGGCGTGTCTCTATGGCTTCGTCATTGTTGATGACTACTCAAGATACACATGGGTGCACATAATTCTCTACAAGACTGAAGTACAAGATGTCTTCAGACGATTCGCCAATCGAGCAATGAACAACTATGGCGTCAAGATCAAGCATATCAGAAGTGATAATGACACTGAATTCAAGAACACCGGGCTTGATCTTTATCTGGATACAATGGGAATCACTCATGAATTTTCTGCTCCATACACACCACGGCAAAATGGCATTGTTGAGCGCAAAAACAGAACTCTTATTAAGATGGCTCGCACAATGCTCGATGACTACAAGACACCAAGAAAGTTCTGGCCTGAAGCCATTGATACAGCTTGTCATATCATCAACCGTGTCTACATCCATAAGCTTCTGGGCAAAACATCCTATGAGCTCCTCACTGGCAAGAAGCCAAATGTCAGGTACTTCAGAGTCTTTGGTGCTAGGTGTTGGATCAAGGATCCCCATCACAAGTCAAAATTTGAACCCAAAGATCACGAAGGCTTCATGCTTGGCTATGGAAAGGATTCGCACTCTTACAGAGTCTTCAACCTCTTCCACTACAAAATCGTTGAAACAGTGGATGTGCGATTTGACGAAACCAATGGTTCACAAAGAGAAATTCTGCCAAGTACACTTGATGAAGCTCCTTCCTGTGAATCTATCAAGCTGATGGGAACTGGTGAGATCATGCCCTCTAAAGCACAGCCTGAAGAGGAACTTGTCATTTCTGCACCAAACCAACCTGAAGACAATGCTCAGACCGAAGACAATACTTCCAATGATGACAATGATCAGCATGAGCAAGGCCTTCATCTAGTTCATCCTCGTGTTGCAAATGAAGTACAAATTGAGAAGATAATTGACAGCATCAATGCACCTGGTCCACTTACTCGCTCAAGAGCAACACAGTTAGCAAATTTCTGTGGGCATTTCTCATTTGTGTCAATATCAGAACCCAAGAAAGTTGATGAAGCTTTTATGGAACCTGAATGGATTCAAGCCATGCAAGAAGAACTTCAACAGTTCAAGCTGAATAATGTTTGGGAACTTGTCAAGCGACCTGATCCTCGCAAGCATAACATTGTAGGAACAAAATGGATATATTGAAACAAGCAAGATGACCATGGTCAAGTCGTTAGAAACAAAGCACGTCTTGTGGCTCAAGGATATACTCAAGTTGAAGGAATTGACTTCGATGAAACATTTGCTCCTGTTGCTAGGCTTGAAGCCATTCGCATACTGCTAGCCTATGCAAATCATCACAACATCTTGCTATATCAAATGGATGTAAAGAGTGCATTTATCAATGGCAAGATTGAAGAAGAAGTATATGTTGCACAACCACCTGGCTTTGAAGATCCAAAACATCCTGATATGGTGTACAAACTCAACAAAGCACTGTATGGCCTCAAACAAGCTCCTCGCGCCTGGTATGATACAATCAAAGACTTCCTGAAGAGCAAACGCTTCAAACCTGGATCCCTCGATCCCACACTCTTCACGAAGACATATGATGGAGAACTGTTTGTGTGCCAAATATATGTTGATGACATAATCTTCGGCTGCACCAACCAGAAGTACAGTGATGAGTTTGGGTACATGATGCAAGAGCAATATCAAATGTCCATGAGGGGAGAGCTGAAGTTCTTCCTTGGTCTTCAAATTCATCAACAAAGAAATGGCATATTCATATCTCAAGAAAAATATCTCAAAGATTGCCTGAAGAAGTTCGGCATGCAAGATTGCAAAGGTTACACGACGCCAATGGCAGCCAAACATCATCTTGGTCCCGACGACAATGGTAAAGAGTTCGATCAAAAGGTATACCGTTCCATGATTGGTTCTTTACTTTACCTATGTGCATCTAGGCCAGATATTATGCTTAGTGTTTGCATGTGTGCTCGATTCCAAGCGGCACCAAAGGAATCGCATCACTTAGCAGTGAAGAGAATTCTTAGATATTTGGCTTACACCCCAACACTCAGATTATGGTATCCAAAGGGCTCAAGGTTTGATCTGGTTGGATTCTTGGATGCTGATTATGCTGGTGACAAGGTGGATTGCAAGTCAACATCAGGCACATGTCATTTTCTTGGTCGATCACTTGTCTGTTGGTCTTCAAAGAAGCAGAACTGTGTATCACTCTCAACTGCTGAATCTGAATACATTGCTGTTGGATCTTGTTGTGCTCAGCTTCTGTGGATGAAGCAAACTCTCAAGGACTATGGCATCGATCTGAAGCAAGTCCCTCTCTTCTGCGACAACGAAAGTGCCATCAAGATTGCCAACAATCCAGTCCAGCACTCGAAGACAAAGCACATTGAAATACGTCATCACTTTCTCAGAGATCATGTTATGAAGAAATATATAGATATCATGCACGTCAACACTGAAGAGCAACTGGCAGATATCTTCACAAAGCCCGTGGATGAGAAAAGGTTTTGCATGTTACGGTGTGAGCTAAATATCTTGAAATCCTCGAATGTCCTGTGATCAGGCACACATCCTAACACTTATGCATGTTGATGACTTAGATGTGCAACACACAAAGTAATGTATATCTTCAATCAATGAAGATTTACACTCTGAGTGTGAATACATTAACATGGAATTTGACTTCAGAGCGCCACGATAATTGTGCGCCTTGTCTGGGTCTAATACTTCCTATACGGTGGGTAACGCCACCACCAAATTTCTCTGTTTGAAGTGTTTCACTCATGGCGTTATTTTGCAAATACTTCACATTTGGTTTGTCGTCAGTTTCTATTTATCTTCATGATTTTCTGCGCTATGATGAGTTGATTGCATATATATATGTATATATATACACACACACACTAGCGTTCTGTCCTCTACAGCATTCACTTATAGCTATGTCTTCAAGTTGAATCTTTTGAACTAAGTGAATGTGATCGGACCCTAATCTCTCTATGCTTACTATCTCAAACTCTATCTGTCCAAATCATATGCATTCTATTGAAACTGTCGAATGTCTTCTCTGCATCCTTGTCAGCAGAAGACACAGAGACAAAACATCAAGTCCTATTTAAATGAATCATCTTAATTGTCAATATCCGGAGAAGCCGGAACGAACATCCGACATACTTGCCGGGCGTGGGAACGTGGGACAATTCTAAGTATGTTGCATGCTTGCCATGTACCCCTTAGATGTGAACCGCCAGGGGCACCAGCGTAATTGCGCTGTGTCTCTCACCTACTTATAAATACTTGTCCCCTGCGGTAAAGAAATCCTTCTTCCACCTCTCCACCTCCGTCAAAACCCTAGCGCCACCGCTAGCTCGCGACGACGCCAGCGACGAAGCGCTTAGCTGCCGCGACTTCTCCGACGCCGTCCTCATGCCGGCCACGGACATCGTACTCTCCGCCGTCGCCGTAGGTGTCCTCCATCACCAAGTTAGGGCACGGTGGACTGAACTGCTCGGTCTCTCATTCTTCCCATCTAGCAGTTCATCGTGCGGTAATTATAACTCTATTTTTACCACCTTTTTGATCTTCATAGATTCATCCTACTTACCGAAAGTGGTTTCTGCCTACTCAATGTTAGATCTACTCTATCTGCATCTCATAATGCCTAGTCCATTCACTTAGATTTCCTATCTAGTTTGATTCCTCACTTGTACTTATTCATGGATTGGTACAAATCTGGAACCAACTCACCACATATAAGTGAATGTCTTTGCATCATGAGGTCAATGTCTTCAAACTGATTTATCTTCAAAATCTTCTGAGAATGCATATGACCTCTTCCCCTTCCCTCGCATCTCTAATGTTGTCACAGGTACATGTCCGTGGGAGAATCCCTAGGTTCTCATAGTCTACATTCATTTGCAGAATACTTACAGCATCATATCAATTATCCTAAAGCCAGTTCTTGCTTGACCAGCAAGCGCAAATCTCTGAAGCCTCTGAACGTATTGAAGCCATTCAGCTTGAAGTTCATGGCTGCAGAAAAATCAGCAAGGAAGGGTGGCAGACAGCGTCGTGGGGGAACTTCGAAGGATCTGCCTGAGGATCTGGCAGAAATGTATAACACAGATCCTGAAGAAGATTACAACCAACGCAAGACTCGAATCCAATGGATTCGACGCTATTGGGCTGAACAGTGGTACAAATACAAGTTCGTCACCCAAGAGTATGCAGAAAAATATGCTATCAAGAGTCCTTGGGGTGATATTCTCTATCGAGGCCTTCCCCCCAAGAACAGAGCTGAAGCCATTGTGCAAGAATTCTATCCTTGCATGGTCCGTGGGCCACAGCCTAAAGAAGCCGACCCATCATCATTGCTCTGGTGTCGCGACAACAATCTCTTCAAGCGCAACTTCCAGTTTGCCATGTCTTCAGCAAAGGAAAACAAGAGGTCATGGGGATTGGACTTCAATTCTGGTCCCTCTGCTCCCCGTGAGGATGGGACACGTGAAGCTGAAGAGAATAGAATTGGCCCTTTTGCAAACCTTGATGGTCTCATCTCCTACGTCTTGGTTCATGGTGCTAGAGTGGATCGTCCCAACAATGATGCTGATTCTGATGAAGCCCCTGCTCCTACTCCAAGGCCGAAGAAGCCAAAGAAGGTTAAGGTTACATCATCAGCCGCACCTCCAAAAGCTTCTCGTGTGAAGCCATTGGCCACTGCACCTCCTGAAGCCAGTGTGCAGTCTGAAGATCAATCCCATATCTCCAAGAAGACGGAGAAGAAAAAGCAACTTGTCAGGCATACTGATCAAGCTCTGGCTCCTGCTGCTATTCTGCGTGAAGAACCCATTGATCTATCAAGTGATGAAGATCTTGTGGATGATGCTCTTGAACAGCTGATAAAGAGCAAGGAAGAAGCAGAAATCTTCAGCAATTTGCCTCTCTTTGATGTGGCCATCATCCACAATTTCATTGATGAGTGGTTCAACACCCCCAACGTCAGCTTTGAAGACTTACAGCTTCCAATTGGCCTCAGCATCTCTTTCAATGGCGCCATTGCTTCTGAGCTGGCTCTCGCTCAGCGAATCGTTGAGCTCAAGAACAAGATTGATTATGAGAAGGCTCAATTCAAGAAGCATGTGGCCAAGCTAAGTGTTCAAGACGTCCGAAACTTTAAGGTCATGCTGCATGAGCTTAAAGAAGCTTTTCTGAAGAAGCGCCAAGAAGCTCAAGGCTCTCGTGAGTGCATGAAGAGTTTGGCTGATAAGTGTGTGCTTGCCTATAATGAGGCTGAGAAGCGCAAGTCACTTGGCCGTCCTGGCATTGACCCTAGGATGGCAGCAAAGAAAAAGAAGAAGCTTACTGCTGATCAGCCTGCGCCTTCAAGCCAAGAAGCTCCACGCATTATCTTCCCAAGTAGCATGACTGGCTCGAAGCCAAAGGTCACCACAACCGCTTCTGAACAGAAGAAGACGAGGGCTGCAGAGGCAGAAGCCAGAAAGAGGAAGAGTACCGAAGCCTCTGATGCCACTCCCTCCAAGAAGAAGCGCAAGACCAAGAAGAATCGGGCTGCTACCACAGAGCCCCTTTTTGTTGAACCCATCTCAGTGATTCATCCTGCATCTGCTTCCCAAGAACTTCACATGACTGTTCATGAGCCTGCTTCCACAGAGGCTCCTGAAGCTGAAGATATTCCAGCAGCTGAACCCACCGCTACTGAAGACATTGGTCATCATGACAATGTTGAAGATGATGAAGTTCTTCCTCAAATCGAATACAATGTGGTATCATCGCCTGTTCGTACGAACAGCAAACTCATCAGCATTAGTCGTCCTCTGATGCCAATTGCACAGGATGATTCATGGGCTGATCGCTCGCAAGAACAAGACTCCCCCAACACTCCCCAATAACAACAAGTCACAACATCCGTACAAGCTGAAGAGGATGAGGGCCTGCCCACTCCATCTCCAAAAGTGTTGCCAGTACTTCAAAGGCTTCGCAAAGGACCAAGGCCTCAAGCTCCTCTTCCGAGCGTTCCAGAAGGAGAAGTGCATCATCAACCTGTTGCACGTCAAGTGTTTTCAGAAGCCATTCCTGCTATGAATGTCTCTTCGTCTGAAGCACCTGCTGCTGAAGACAATCCGGCTGCATCAGCCGATGAAGAACGTCAAGAAGAACGTGTCTCTACTCCCCCCATTCCTGAAGAAATAGTTCATGAAGTGAATGTGTCAATGCCTGACCCTCCAACTCCTCAAGTGGAGGTTGAAAATCCTGAAGCTGCCACAACCAACACAAGTGAAACCAATGACATTGTCATGGCTGAAGCTAATGTGGAGCTTGCACCAACCAGTGTGCCTGAAGCTAATGAGGCCACTGCACCTGAAGCTAATGAGGCAACTGCTCCTGAAGCACCTGTTGTGCAGCCTGAAGCCTCAGCTGCTGCCACTGCTCTTGTTCCGCCCCCAAGGCCCTATACACTTGAGCAAGCATACAACAATGGCGAGCTCATCATAGTAAGATGGCCCGTTCTGGTCCCTCCGCCTAATGTATCTGGTCCTCAGTTTGATTATCATGTTGAGCATAGGCCTTAGGTCCAGAAGCCCAAGCCAAGACTGCCAAGGTTTCATGGTACTGCCACCGCTGTTGGGTCTTTCAATGCAAATGGCTTCAAGAGCCACAACACATTCTTTGATAGCTCAAAGAACCCCTACACGAAGCCAAGAATTGCATCAGATCAGTTCTGGAGCCATCAGCAGCGAAGCTATTATTCCTGTGTTCTGTATGATCAAGGGCGCATCTTCCCTCATATGCGCCTCGACGCTGAAGCCATTACTGGACTCCCCTGCTTAGAAGAAGCACTTGACTGTTGTCGGTGTCAAAACCAGCGGATCTCGGGTAGGGGGTCCCGAACTATGCGTCTAGGCGGATGGTAACAGGAGACAAGGGACACGATGTTTTACCCAGGTTCGGGCCCTCTTGATGGAGGTAAAACCCTACGTCCTGCTTGATTGATATTGATATTGTGGATGTTTACAAGAGTGGATCTACCACGAGATCAAGGAGGCTAAACCCTAGAAGCTAGCCTATGGTATGATTGTAATGGTTGTTGTTGTTGTGTCCTACGGACTAGAGCCATCCGGTTTATATAGACACCGGAGAGGGCTAGGGTTACATAGAGTCGGTTACAATAGTAGGAGATCTACGTATCCGTATCGCCAAGCTTGCCTTCCACGCCAAGGAAAGTCCCATGCGGACACGGGACGAAGTCTTCAATCTTGTATCTTCATAGTCTTGGAGTCCGGTCGATGATGATGATAGTCCGGCCGATGATAGTTCGGCCGATGATGGTAGTCCGGCTATCCGGACACCCCCTAATCTGGGACTCCCTCAGTAGCCCCCGAACCAGGCTTCAATGACGATAAGTCCAGCGTGTGTGTAGTCTTCGGCGTTGCAAGGCGGGTTCTCCTTCAAGTTCTACGTACCTGCCAAACAGTGTCCGGCTTCCTCATCAATGTTGCGCGTCTTGGCTTCCACGCCCAATAATGGCCTTCCTCCACGCGTCGCGGGAATGCGAAAAGCCAGGGTGTCTTTTATGTTTTACCCCTTAGTTGTGTGAATAATCTGCCTATAAGGGAGGCAAGAATCCAGATCCAAATCGCCATCTTCCTCCCGCAAATACTCATCGGAGCGCTTTCGACCAAGAATCCATTCCATCATGGACCGTTAACGCGGCTCCTCTTCTCGCGCTCCCAGCCCTTTGCCAGGAGATTGGAGGAGATGCTCTGTTCCGCACAACGAGCTGGTGAAGCTCCAAGCGGGGGGATATCTCCCTCCGGCCTTTATGGTTCCGGTTCGAGCCGGGCTGGCCACCTACAAAGGTGGGAAGCAAGCGGAGGTTACCCCAAGTCCCAACAAAGGGGAGCGGGTATGTTTCGTCCCCTATCTGATAAGGGGGCTCGGATTTCCTATACATCCATTCCTCCGCGGGCTCCTGGAGTTCTATGGACTCCAGCTTCATCACCTCACACCCGCCTCAATCCTGCACATTGCGGGCTACGTAGCTCTTTGCGAGCTATTACTGGGCGTCGAGCCCCATTTTCGCGCTGTGGAAGAGGTTGTTCTGCCTTGTACCCCGCTCTCACGAGGGGTCCATATATCAAGTGGGCGGCGCCGAAATATGGCGTATTGCCGGGACCGGATATCCATCCGGAACCCCTAAGAAGGCGTCCGAACACTGGCCTTCAGGATGGTTTTATATAGAAGACGCTCCGCTGCCGGACCCTGTTCGGATCGGCCTCCCGGAGTTCAGCAATGCTCCTCTAAAGAAATGCCTTAGTTGGCGTCCGCGGAGCCCCCAACTGGAGGAAGACAAGACCGTCCATTATTTGATGGGCCGAATAAGGTTACTGGCCCATTCCGGGTTGACCATGATTGGAGTCGTGGCAACAGGCATTATGCGGGGGGTGCAGCCACTACAATACAGGGGCCACCCCATGTGGGATTTCAACGGGGAGGACGATGCCACCCGTCATGGCCGTAAAGGGCCGGATTCGGTCGAAGACCTGGTGACGATCCTGTCCGGCCTGTATAAGGGGGAGAAGGAGGATTTCCTTCGGATGAACCCGTTAAATGGGTTCTCCATGAATAATCCCCGGCCTTGGGTAAGCGAACACTCTGTGTGCCCGACCCATGCTTTTGAAACATAAGTTTCTTATATTGTGTTCTTCTTTCGACGCAGGAACTGCGCCGGATCGTGGAGGACATGCTAAGTCCATCTCCGCAACCCGAGGATCCAGAGAGATCCCGGGATCCGGCCTTCGAAGAGGATCCGGACATAAAGGTGGAGCTAATCGACGGGGTGTTCCACCAGCTCAGCATGGACAATGCCTTAGTCGCCATCACGGCCGACTATCCCGGACTATATCCGGCTTCCCAGGTGATTGCGACCGAAGTCCTGACACCGTCATTCCTTCCTTGCTTATTTCTGACCACCGTATATGATGGCGCCGTGCAGGAGGCACCCCTAGGGCGAGAAGCCGAGCCCGCGGTGGCTGACCAACAAAGGCCAGTCCGGACCAGTAGGCGGAAGAGGAGCGTGGCGCAGACTGAAACATCGCCGCAAAGGTGTAGCTCACAATTCATTATTTAGAGCAACGTTCCTAGGAAGCGTTTGAGTGCTCATGACTTTTGTAGGGAAAAAAGCGCCCGCCGGACTGCGGGCGTGGAGGTTGCCAATCCAACCTCTACCAGCCAGGCTCCAGCACCTGGTCTGGAGGGGGAGGCGTGCGCAAGGCATGAGCCGGACGTTCCTCCGACGGAGGATGCCGATAGACTGTCCGCCACCAAGTCTGAGGTGGAGAGTACCATGAATCACAGGCGCCGCCGGACAGTATTTCGTGATGCGTGCTTCTCCCCCGAGGCGTTGAATGCCTTTAACGCGGGGGACGCACACCTTCGTGCTGCTCAAGATGGTTTTACCAGAGCCACGGAGCAGTATGTAGAAGACATACGGGTAAGAGAATTTAATAGTTGTATATGCCGGTAGCCCCCGAGACTTAAAGTAGTTATATTAACTGATTTAAGGATCATATGAAACATAGGATCTTACCGAGAAGAATACCCAACTGTCTCAGGAGCTGCAGGAGTGCAAGGCCCAACTTGAGGCCGCACTTTCTGGCGCAGGAGGAAACACAGGGACCTCTCCTGGTAACGCATTATTTTAGAAAGATAAGTAGCGTTTGGTCTTTGCGCAAGTCTAAAAAATGACGTTGCAGGTGCTGCCGGACAAGATCCGGACAGGCAAGAACTTCTGCGCCAACTGAAGGCCGGCGAGAGGGTGCTGCATAAGGTGCAGCATGAAAGGAACAAGCTCCAGGATGCCCATGCCCAGCTTGGAGAAGAGCTAAAAGGCGTTCGGGCCGAGCTGTCGGGCTCCGTTAAGGAGAATCAGCGGCTTCGTCGCGGCATCTATAGTAAGTGCTTGAGCGAACTCCTTTGAAAAGAAGAGTTCGGCGAGGAAGTCGATTTGACAGAATATGTCTGCAGGTATGCTCACAGGTCGCCCTGCGGAGGAGATGCCCGTATCAACGGGTGATCAACTTCCCGAATTGTTGCAACTGATCGAACGAGTTTGGCAGGCAATGAGCAGCGTCATCCAGGCTTTATGGCCAGCCTTCTCCTTACCCGAGGGTCTTGGGGAGCTTGCGGAGAAGCTTCAGGGAGTGCCGCAGCGCTTCCATTTATGGAAGATTTCGGCCTGCCGCTAGGGTGCCAGGGAGGCCTGGGCCATGGTAAAGACGCGGTACAAGAAGGCGGATCCCAACCACATGGCCGAAGTCGGACCTGTGGGGCCCGATGGGAAGGAGATCCCTGTGAGTTTAGTATACGGCCAAGTAGAGTTGGCCGCTAAATTTTCCCAACAGGACTGTAAATTAGACAACATGTTAGACGGGATTGAGGAAGAATACAATCAGTCGATTTGACAATGTATTATAAAATGACATATAAAATGCCTTCTAGACTGTAGATCGTTTGTCTTTGCCGACCTTTTCGCTTCGACCTCGGGACCCTAGAGTCTGGAGTGTGTCCGAATACCTTCTCGGTTATGAAACAACCGGGGTATGCATGGAGACCAGGTGTAGGGGTCATTAGTGCTTTATCAGACAAGTGCCCAACTAGTTATGTTATATTACATGGGTAGTAAGAAACATCTTCCAGGGAGAATAGTTCCGTTAATGGTTACTTTCCTCTGGGGGTGGCATGCCCTAAAGTGCATGTCCGGACTGCGAAAAAAAAGCAGAAAAACATCTGGGGGTAGATAAATAAGTGGATAAAAAACCATCTTTTAAGTCACCGACCGAATATTCCCTTAAGAACGCTAGCTTTCGGCTTCACCCAGTCTGAGGTACACATCCGGCTGACCCGGCAGTAACAATCGCAGAGGTGCTCCTTTACCTCCTAGCCGAACAACCGGGAACGTAGGGGTAAGCACAGGAGCCAGGCAACCCATCTTTGCCAAAACTTAAGTCATATCGATGCATATAATGGTGAATAAAAGGTACATGTGGAGGCTTGACACATTTGCTGGGCATGAAGCCCTTATAATTAAGCTTCTGGTAAAGAAGCCCCCAGGTATAATGAGTGCGGATAGCACATCAATTGCGCGTGAACGATGCGCAAGTAGGCATTTTAAGGCTTTGATGAATAGGGTTGAGAAGAAAAAGATAAACAAAAGGCAGCTGAAGTAAAAAAAAATTTGGATAGGGGGAAAGGGACGAACTCTTAGTCCGGCGCTAGGCATAGAATCTTCGAAGGCGGGCTGCGTTCCATGGGTTCGGCTCGAGTCAGTTATCCGACGCATTTCGTAGACGGTACGCTCCGCCGGTCAAGACTTTATCGATGATGAAGGGGCCTTCCCATTTGGGCTTGAGCTTGTCCTTTTTCTTGTCCGGCAGGTGTAGAACCAGTTCGCCAACGTTGTAAGTCTTGGCCCGTACTTCTCTGCTTTGGTATCTTCGAGCCTGCTGCTGATAAAATGCGGAACGAGCCTTGGCGACGTCGCGTTCTTCCTCCAATGCGTCCAAGCTGTCCTGCCGATCCAACTCGGCTTCTCTTTCTTCGTACATGCGCACTTGAGGTGAGTCATGAATTATGTCGCAGGGCAAAACTGCTTCTGCACCGTATACCATAAAAAATGGTGTGAATCCGGTAGTACGGTTAGGCGTTGTCCGTAGCCCCCAGAGTACGGAGTCGAGCTCCTCTACCCAGTGCGTGTCAGATTTCGTAAGGGACCGCACTAGTCTGGGTTTGATGCCGCTCATTATTAGACCATTTGCTCGTTCCACTTGACCGTTGGTTTGAGGATGATAGGCTGAAGCGTAATCGAGCTTGATGCCCCTATTTTTGCACCATGATTTAACCTCATCGGCCGTGAAGTTCGTGCCGTTATCGGTGATGATGCTGTGGGGGACACCATAACAGTGTACTACCCCAGATATAAAGTCTATCACTGGTCCGGACTCTGCCGTTTTAACTGGCTTGGCCTCTATCCATTTGGTGAATTTATCCACCATGACCAATAGGTACCTTTGCTTGTGGGTTCCCCCTTTAAGTGGTCCAACCATGTCAAGCCCCCAGACCGCGAACGGCCAGGTAATGGGTATAGTTTTGAGGGCGGTGGGTGGCATGTGGCTCTCATTAGCAAAGAGCTGACAACCGACGCATCTTCGGACTAAGTCCTGAGCATCTGCCCGGGCCATCGGCCAATAAAATCATGTACGGAATGCCTTTCCTACAAGGGCCCGGGCTGCGGCGTGGTGTCCGCCTAGTCCGGCGTGAATTTCAGCCAGAAGGTCTCGCCCTTCCTCTTCGGAGATACACCTTTGAAGGACTCCGGTTGTGCTTTTCTTATAGAGTTCTCCCTCATGGACCTTGTAGGCTTTAGATCGCCGGACTACGCAGCGGGCCTCATTATGGTCTTCGGGGAGTTCCTGCCTAAGCAAGTAGGCTAGGAACGGCTCTGTCCATGGGGCGATTACTGCCATTATGTCGTGAGCTAAGGGTGTTGTTTCGTCGGCTGGATCGCCGGTTATGTCAGATTGTTCTGCGGCTGCCTCCGGTTTGTTATTTCCGGACTCCTCTTCCCATAGTACGGATGGCTTGAACAGCCGTTCTAGGAAGATATTTGGAGGGACAACGTCACGTTTTGCGCCGATGCGTGCCAATACGTCGGCTGCTTGGTTATTATCTCTGGCTACGTGGTGGAATTCAAGTCCTTCGAACCGAGCTGACATTTTAAGGACGGCGTTGCGATAGGCTGCCATTTTTGGATCCTTGGCGTCAAAGTCTCCATTTACTTGGGATATTGCGAGGTTTGAGTCCCCGCGCACCTCTAGGCATTGGATGCCCATGAAGATTGCCATCCGGAGGCCATGTAAGAGGGCCTCGTATTCGGCTGCGTTGTTGGAGTCCGTGTACATTATCTGGAGTACGTATTGGACTCTGTCCCTGGTTGGGGACGTTAGTACGATGCCAGCCCCCAATCCGGCCAACATTTTGGAGCCGTCGAAATGCATAATCCAATTGGAGTATGCGCCGTACTCTTTAGGGAGTTCGGCTTCAGTCCACTCAGCGACAAAGTCAGCCAAAACTTGCGACTTTATAGCTCACCGGGGTTTGTAATTTATGTCGAATGGTAGGAGCTCAATGGCCCATTTTGCAATCCTGCCCGTTGCGTCGCGGTTATTTATAATGTCATTTAGGGGTACTTCGGAGGCCACTGTTATCGAACACTCTTGAAAGTAGTGTCAGAGCTTCCAGGATGCCATGAACACCGCATACGCTATCTTTTGATAGTGCGGGTAACGGGACTTGCAGGGGGTTAAAACAATGGATACGTAGTACACTGGTTTTTGAGAGGGAATTTATGCCCTTCTGTCTCTCGTTCTACGACGAGCATCGCGCTTACTACTTGATGTGTTGCCGCGATGTATAACAACATAGGTTCGCCCAGGTTGGGCGCAGCCAGGACCGGATTCATTGCCAATATGGCCTTTATTTCTTCGAGTCCGGCAGTGGCAGCATCCGTCCACTCGAAGTGTTCGGTGTGCCTGAGGAGGCGATAGAGGGGCAATGCCTTTTCTCCTAGGCGGGAGATAAAGCGGCTGAGAGCCGCCACGCATCCAGTCAATTTCTGGATCTGTTTGAGGTTTTTTGGAATATCCAACTACGATAGGGCTCGGATCTTGGCCGGATTTGCTTCAATTCCTCTACCGGATACAATGAAGCCCAAGAGCTTTCCGGCTGGTACGCCGAAAACGCATTTTTCCGGATTCAGCTTGATGTCATATGCTTGCAGGTTGTCGAATGTGACCTTCAAGTCGTCTACTAGTGTTTCGACGTGTTTGGTTTTGACGACTACGTCGTCTACGTATGCCTCTACTGTTTTGCCGATCTGGGTAGCTAGACATGTCTGGATCATGCGCTAATATGTTGCACCGGCGTTTTTAAGTCCGAAGGGCATCGTGTTGAAGCAGAATGGTCCATATGGAGTAATGAACGCCGTTGCGGCTTGATCCGCTTCTACCATCTTGATTTGATGATAGCCGGAGTATGCGTCCAGGAAGCACAATGAATTGTGCCCTGCAGTGGCATGGATGATTTGGTCGATGCGGGGGAGGGGGAAGGGATTCTTTGGGCAGGCTTTATTTAGGTCTTTGAAATCGACACATAGGCACCAGGATCTGTCCTTCTTTGGTACCATTACCAGGTTTGCTAGCCAATCCGGATGTTTGATATCTCTGATGAATCCGGCTTCCAATAGTTTGGCTAGTTCTTCTCCCATTGCCTGTCTTTTGGGTTCGGAAAATCGTCGAAGAGCCTGTTTGACCGGCTTGAACCCTTTTAGGATGTTTAGGCTATGCTCTGCAAGCCTGCGAGGGATTCCTGGCATATCTGAAGGATGCCAGGCGAAAATGTCCCAATTTTCCCGAAGGAATTCTCGCAGCGCGGCGTCTACATCAGGGTTCAACTGTGCCCCGATGGAGGCCGTCTTTGTCGGGTCCGTTGAGTGGACCTGGAATTTTATAATTTCGTCCGCTGGTTTAAAGGAGGTGGACTTGGATCTCTTATCGAGTATCACGTCGTCTCTGTGCACCGTAGCGCGCAGCGCGGTGAGTTCCTCTGCCGCTAGGGCTTCGGATAGTGCCTCCAGGGCTAATGCGGCTGTTTTGTTTTCGGCGCGGAGTGCTATGTCCGAATCACTAACGAGAGTGATTATCCCGCCGGGCCCAGGCATTTTGAGCTTCATGTACCCGTAATGGGGTACAGCTTGGCAAATCGTGAACGCCTCTCGTCCTAATATAGCGTGGTATCCGCTGCTGAGCGGGGCCACTTGGAACGTGATTTCTTCGGACCTGTAATTGTCCGGCGAGCCGAACACCACATCGAGTGTGATTTTTCCGGTGCAGCGTGCTTCCCGGCTAGGGATTATTCCTCTGAAGGTTGTGCTGCTTCGCTCAATGCGGCTCAAGTCTATTTCCATTTTTTGAAGAGTTTCCTCGTAAATGAGGTTCAATCCGCTGCCGCCATCCATGAGTACCTTGGTAAGTCGAAAGCCGTCCACTATTGGACTGAGGACCAATGCGGCTGGTGCTCGGGCTGTTCGGAATTTAGGTTCGTCACTGGCGTTGAAGGTGATGGCCGCGTCGCTCCAAGGATTTGTTGTTGCTACTTGGTATACTTCGGCAAGACTGTGGATCGTTCGTTTCCGCATATTGTTTGATGCGAAAGTCTCGAAGACGGTTGATACCGTACCGGTATTGTTGGTGTGGTTTCGCGGGGCTAGAAGCTCCTCGCCACTTTTGGCCACCTGCCGTAATATCCAACATGCACGAAGGCTATGTGTTGGGGTGGTGCCCTTGGTACTGTGAATTGTACAGGGTTTGCTGAGCCATCCCTCCAGTACGGTTCCGTTCCCTTTAAGGGGCTTCTATTTTCTGGTTCTTGTACTTGGTGCCTGAGTGCAATG
Organism: Triticum dicoccoides; assembly: GCF_002162155.2. NCBI lineage: Eukaryota > Viridiplantae > Streptophyta > Magnoliopsida > Poales > Poaceae > Triticum > Triticum dicoccoides. The sequence goes on from NC_041387.1 coordinate 90,272,286, forward strand.
CACCCTTTTGTTGCGGACTGGGGCTATGTTCGGGGCCGGATTATCCCAAAACCTATCTTCGGTTTTCCGGAAACTTTCTATGGCATAGTACTTTCGCACTATGGATGCCAAGTCGGCGAAACGCGTGATTTCACGATGGCTGACGGCGTTCAAGATTCCCCTGTCCGTGCAATTGTTGCAAAAGATCGAGATTGCGTTTTCCTCTCGGCAGTCCTTTATCCGGTCCATGACCAGGAGGAATCTGGCCCAGTAATAATGTACTGTTTCGGCTGGCTCTTGCCGGATTAGAGATAGATCGCATATATCTGGACGGGCGGGCCTAATTGAGTCCGGGACCCTGCCCATCTCGAGGCTCAAGGGCCGAGAAGTTTCCGAATTTGGAAGCTTGGAAAGTGGAACATTTTCCAACGAGTCCGTTACGATGCCTGACTTTACGTTCAGTGCTTGATCGGAATCTGCTCCTCCGCGGGAATCCGGCATGGAGGGTTCGGTAGCCCGGACATGACTAGTTTTCAATATGGGAGAAGGATCATCGCGATGTTCCTCTACCACCGTGACGTGGTGGGTAACCTGGGGAGAGTTAATCTCTCTCAGATCGGTTTTAAGCCCGATCCGATTGTAGTCTGTAGCGACTCCCAGGGCGGCGATCCGATCCAAGAGTTCGTTTACAGACGAGAGCTCTGCTGGATCTAACTGCTCGGCGAATTCCGAGTTGACGCGAAGATTGCTCTCGATGACACGAGAGGTCATCGTTGAAGCGGTGGCCGGACAGGCGGTCATAAGAAAACCTCCTAGCCGGATAGTTTGGCCGGCGGCCAAGGCTCCATCGGCGATGATGTCTTCCTTGAAGACGGGAAGTGGCATCCTTCCTATCGGTGACGGCACAGAGGAACTCCTTATGAAAGCACCAATGTCGGTGTCAAAACCGGCGGATCTCAGGTAGGGGGTCCCGAACTGTGCATCTAGGCGGATGGTAACAGGAGACAAGGGACACGATGTTTTACCCAGGTTCGGGCCCTCTTGATGGAGGTAAAACCCTACGTCCTGCTTGATTGATATTGATATTGTGGATGTTTACAAGAGTGGATCTACCATGAGATCAAGGAGGCTAAACCCTAGAAGCTAGCCTATGGTATGATTGTAATGGTTGTTGTTGTTGTGTCCTACGGACTAGAGCCATCCGGTTTATATAGACACCGGAGAGGGCTAGGGTTACATAGAGTCGGTTACAATAGTAGGAGATCTACGTATCCGTATCGCCAAGCTTGCCTTCCATGCCAAGGAAAGTCCCATCCGGACACGGGACGAAGTCTTCAATCTTGTATCTTCATAGTCTTGGAGTCCGGTCGATGATGATGATAGTCCGGCCGATGATAGTTCGGCCGATGATGGTAGTCCAGCTATCCGGACACCCCCTAATCCGGGACTCCCTCAACTGCTTTCGTGATGCTGGGCTGCTCAGTTTTGTCACAGATAAAGAACACTAGAATGAAGAACTATTGCTTCAATTCTATGCCACACTGCACATTCGCCGCTACAACAGAGATACGAAGACTTGGGTTCTCGAGTGGATGACCGGAAACATTCATCATGAAGCCAAAGCTATGGATATCATCGAGCTTACAGGCATGTCCACTCCCGGAGAACTCTATGAACCTGGTTGTCAACATCATCACAATGCCCTGGAAAGCATCTTTCATAGGCCTGAACCCAATATGAGTCGGATGCTGAGCATGATGAAGCCTTTGCCCCGTGATGCTGAATATCCAACATAGTTCTTTGTTGAAGACCTTGAGTATCTGCCGCGCACCATATATCACATCATCAGGCGGACTCTATGGCCTATCAAAGGACATTCATCAGCGGCAAAGCTTGAAGGAGCTATGAAGACTTTGGTCTTCTACATTTTCAATGGCATCAGCTTCAATGCACAAGATTTCTTCATCAGACAACTTGCTGCCTCCGGCTCTGATCTCTTTGGTCTGAAGTTTTATGCTCCATGGGTCATGCACCTCATAAAGCGACACTCTACTGTCAACTATCAACCTTCTGCTCGCAATCATGTTGATATGTCAGTTGAAGCTATATATCCTGACCCAGCCAAGAAGCCTCTTTGTCTTCAGAATGGCGAGCACCAAAGCTTCACTCAACCCATTGAAGGTGTTCAAGCAGCTACACGAATCTATCCATTGGCTGGAAATACTCGTCTGCCTCATCGAGCACCTACTGAAGCCACTGAAAGCACCATTGCCCAAAAGCCTCGGAAGCATTCTCGCGTTCTCAATGATCTAGAACTTCTTGTGGCCCTTCATCAGAAACAGGATAAACATCACTTTTGGCTCAAGAGACAGATGCAAAGCCTCTTGGTGGATGTCAATCGCATTCGCAACCTTGCCACCAAGAATGCCTTTGTTGCTCACGAAACTTGCCGGCGATCATGGAAGAGTTTGACCCTGCTTAGTGCTGAAGCAGATCTTCAAGACGATGGCTTCAATGAAAGATTTCAGTTTGACTCCACTCCTCCACGGAATGCTGTCTTATGAAGAACTCCATCTCTTGAAGACTCTGAATATTCTTCCTCCGCGGCAACGGTAAATGCCAGAGTGATCAATGATGAAGATGATGCTACTTCACCACCTCCAACTACTACTCCGCAAATCGACACTGCACCAAGTTCATCTGCACCGCCACCCAACGACGACAACCCTGCTGCTTCACCTACTCATCAAGAAGACGAGTAGATGCTCTATGTCTTCAAACCTTTTTGGTCATTACTGACAAAAGGGGGAGAAGCGTATGAGTTGATAGTCTTCAAGCGGGTTCATATGGGCGGTTGCGTTATATTTTGCCTCGTGCTTACAACTCTTGCATTTTGAAACATTTGGTTCTCTGAGTTGTAACACTTAAACTTGATGGTCGTCTGCTACTTATTTGCATTTCCATGTGCGATGATAACTTCCGCACTTAGATCATCCTGCAGACGTCCATTTTTCATTATGCATGTCATCCTATATGCTATATCATTTCATGCATGATGAATTATCTTCATAAGTTGAAGTGGATCTCCACAAGTACAACCTGCCATGTGCATTTGCATTCCAAAAGCAAAATTATTTATATGCACATCTTCAGGGGGAGCCCTTGCTACTTATGAAGACAAATTCCTATCCTTTACAATTTCACATACTTTATCCCCGTTGAAAACTTCAACCAGTTTGTCATCAATCACCAAAAAGGGGGAGATTCTAAGTTCATCTAGTGCCACCCCTAGTTGGTTTTGGAGTATGGACGACAAAGTTGGTTGAGGGATTAATGCGTTTGTGAGAATTGCAGGATCACACTTTGATCATATTTTCCTATACCCAGTTTTTATGCATTAGTTTTACCCTCAAACATTGCATGAGTAGGTTTGATAACATGTGGGTACTGGGAAGTAGTTGATGAGGTAGGAACCTATTGTCCTATATTGAAACCTTTGGGTGTTACTACGTTATGCTTATACTGCTATGCTATGCTCGTAGACGTGGATTGGGTTTTGAGAGAATTCATGAAAGATGTGAGAGTTATTGTTAACTAAGGTTTAACTTAAGGTGGCAACTTTAATACACATCTGGGTGGATTGGTTGAGGTACCCTGGAGCACCCAGTGGTTGTCTGGGCACCTGGAGAACCCAGTGCTTGCCCAAGGGGATCCCGGAGTACCCGTGTGATCACCCTATGGAATGCCACCCAGGCTCAAAGGGATCATAAGATTATTCCTGCTAGAAACTTCCATGTGCAGCCTGTAAGTGCATCTAGTGCCACCCCTAGTTGGTTTTGGAGTATTGACGACAAAGTTGGTTGAGGGACTAATGCGTTTGTGAGAATTGCAGGATAACGCAGGTAGTGTCCCTCATTGATTCGGTTTACCTACCGGAGATGACCCCTAAAAATGTATGAAGACATTGAAGACAATGGTGGTGTGTGAACATGTTCACATTGAAGACTATGACATGAGAAGACATTGAGTGAAGACTATGAAGCGCGGAGACTGAGTTTTTTCGTTGTTTCCTTTTCTTCTTTATTGAGTCATAGGAACCACCGTACTGTTAAGTGGGGTCCAAGTGAACTAAGTCAGAGTGACTGAAGTGATGCTCAACCCAAATCCTATGTCTTCGAGCGAAGACAATGAGAGCAAATCTTATCCAGAGTTGGATGAGTCAGCTTTGCTTGTATCCCAAGTAAAGTTGTTGTGTGTGTTTGAAATCTGACCGTTGGAACACGTGTCAGTTCCTTAGTGACCCAGGGTCATTTTGGACAAATCAGGTCGGGTTGCCTAGTGGCTATAAATAGCCCACCCCCTACACCATAAATTGGTGGCTGCTCAGAGTTATTATATGGCTTTTGTCGTTTGAGAGCAACCCACCTCGAAGCATTTGAGAGAGAGAAATCCTTGCGAGGACAAAGCCCAAACACCCAGAGCCAAAGAGTGTTAGGCATCACTGAAGTCTTTCTGTCTGTGTGACCTGAAGACTTATTACACTTGAGGACTGTGTATCCTCCAGCCGGTTAGGCATCGCGTTCTGAGCATCCAAGAGTCATTGTGGATTGCCGGGTGAACGAAGTCTGTGAAGGTTTGGAAGTCTACCTTGAAGACTTACCAGAGTGATTGGGCGAGGACTAAGTGACCTTAGCTCAAGGGGAATAAGGTGAAGACACGGTCTTCTGAGTTGAATCTCAGCCTCCCTAACCAGACGTACAGTTGTCACAGCAACTGGAACTGGTCCAACAAATCCTGTGTCTTCAACAAGCAACTGGTTCTATCTCTTCCCTCCTTTACCTTGAGTTTGTCTTCGTGAAGTCATTGCTTGTCGTCTTATCTGATTGACTTCATTGCTTGACTACTATTGTTGATTGGCTTCATACTATCTTCCATCTTGATCCTACTACCTAGCTGCTATTAATCTTCGAACGTTAATGCTATTGCATATTTGATTATGGCTTGCTTGTTGTAGTTTATCTTCCGCTGCATATCAATTAGGTTGTTTCTATTGTTTGTCTTCGAAACTTCCATGTTTTGAAGACTTTCATAAAAATCGCCTATTCACCCCCCTCTAGTCGATAACTAGCACTTTCACAACCACAAGCCATTATGGGCTCTGGCATAGTTGAGTATGTTGCATGAGCTCTTGAAGAGGTAGACTAGCAGATGTAGGGGATGTATGTGGTACTGTCTACCCGGAGTAGAGAGTTAATGCTTCTAAAAGACTGTGTCTCGGTCATCCGTTTCTCAAACATCTTGAAGTGCGAGAAATTCAACGGAGGAGATCGAGTCTTGTGGGGAAAAGTGTGCAAACCTCTACAGAGTGTACAAACTAATCATGATTAGCCGTGTCCATGGTTATGGACATCTTGAGTATCTGGTTCTTGAATTATTGATTTGATCTCATCATGTTACTTTAATTAAATATGATGAGGGTTTAATGATGATACTTTTAATTGGGATTGAGTTGGAGGAACCTTCTCAATGTTTTCAACAAACTTTGTAGTTAAATAAAATATATTACTTTGTTGTAAGGAAAAATTGGCTTCATGTGAAATTAAACTTAGAGCTTCCACAAGCCAAATATGCATGTAGTGATAGCCATTATTCAGGATTGCTCTACAGTGTGAAATTGCTAGTACATTCAATGTACTGACCTACATGGCTGCAACGTCTAATGTTGCAGGAATCTTACAACAAGTAAGTGATACGTTAGCGTTACGATTTCTAGACTCAACTTTGTCGTTGGTGTTGATGGGAATCCATAACCTTGTTGTTTCTTCCGCTTTATGGATTGAGGTAATAGTATTTACGTTATTTTATACATGTGATTTACCTCTGTTATAAATCCTCGAGTACTATGTGTGTCAGCATACCGACCCTGGGATGACACTTAAGCACATATGTGATCCCGTTCGTCAAATGAAAACAAATGTGTATGGTCAGGAAACATAACCATCTTCGATTAACGAGCTAGTCAAGTAGAGGCATACTAGGGACACTTTGTTTTGTCTATGTATTCACACATGTACTAAGTTTTCGATTAATACAATTCTAGCATGAATAATAGACATTTATCATCATATAAGGAAATATAAATAACAACTTTATTATTTCCTCTAGGGCATATTTCCTTCAGTCTCCCACTTGCACTAGAGTCAATTTAGATTACATAGTAACGATTCTATCACCCATGGAGTCTTGGTGATGATCATGTTTTGCTCGTGGAAGAGGCTTACTCAACGGGTCTGCAACATTCAGATTCGTGTGTATCTTGCAAATCTCTATGTCTCCCTCCTTGACTTGATCGCGGATGGAGTTGAAGCGTCTCTTGATGTGTTTGGTTCTCTTGTGAAATCTGGATTCCTTTGCCAAGGCAATTGCTCCAGTATTGTCACAAAAGATTTTCATTGGACCCGATGCACTAGGTATTACACCTAGATCAAATATGAACTCCTTCATTTGCTGCTTCTGAAGCAGCTATGTACTCTGCTTCACACATAGATCCCGCCACGACGCTCTGGTTGGAACTGCACCAACTAACAACTCCACCATTCAATATAAATACGTATCCGGTTTGCGACTTAGAGTCATCCGGGTCAGTGTCAAAGCTTGCATCGATGTAACCATTTACGACAAGCTCTTTGTGACCTCCATAAATGAGAAACATATCCTAAGTACTTTTCAGGTATTTCAGGATATTCTTGACCGCTGTCCACTAATCCACTCCTAGATTTGGTACCTCCCTGCTAAACTTATAGCAAGGCACACATTAGGTCTGGTACACAGAATTGCATACATGATAGAACCTATGGCTGAGGCATAGCGAATGACTTTCATTTTCTCTCTATCTTCTGCAGTGGTCGGGCATTGAGTCTCACTCAACTTCACACCTTGTAACACAGGCAAGAACCCTTTCTTTGATTGTTCCATTTTGAACTTCTTCAAAACTTTATCAAGGTATGTGCTTTGTGAAAGTCCAATTAAGCGTCTTGATCTATCTCTAGAGATCATGATGCCCAATATATAAGCAGCTTCACCAAGGTCTTTCATTGAAAAATTCTTATTCAAGTATCCTTTTATGCTATCCAGAAATTCTGTATTATTTCCAATCAACAATATGTCATCCACATATAATATTAGAAATGCTACAGAGCTCCCACTCACTTTCTTGTAAATGCAAGCTTCTCCAAAAGTCTGTATAAACCATATGCTTTGATCACATTATCAAAGCGTATATTCCAACTCCGAGAGGCTTGCACCAGTCCATAAATGGATCGCTGGAGGAAGCACACTTTGTTAGAACCTTTTGGATGACAAAACCTTCTGGTTGCATCATATACAACTCTTCTTTAAGAAATCCATTAAGGAACACAGTTTTGACATCCATTTGCCAAATTTGATAATAATAAAATGCGGCAATTGCTAACATGATTTGGACAAACTTAAGCATCGTTACGGGTGAGAATGTCTCATCATAGTCAACTCCCTGAACTTTTCAAAAACCTTTCGCAACAAGTCGAGCTTTGTAGGTAGTAACATTACTGTCAGCATCAGTCTTCTTCTTGAAGATCCATTTATTTTCTATGGCTTCCTGATCATCGGGCAAGTCCATCGAAGTCCACACTTTGTTCTGATACATGGATCCTATCTCAGATTTCATGGCCTCAAGACATTTCATGAAATCTAGGCTCATCATCGCTTGCTCATAGTTCGTAGGTTCATCATGGTATAGTAACATGACTTCCGGAATAGGATTATCGTACCACTCTGGTGCGGACCGTACTCTGGTTAACCTACGAGGTTTGGTAGTAACTTGATCTGAAGTTTCATGATCATCATCATTAGCTTCTTTACTAATTGGTGTAGGAATCGCTGGTTTCTGTGATGAACTACTTTCCAATTCGGGAGAAGGTACAATTACCTCATCAAGTTCTACTTTCCTCCCACTCACTTCTTTCAAGAGAAACTCCTTCTCTAGAAAGGATCCATTCTTTGCAACAGATATCTTGCCTTCAGATCTGTGATAGAAGGTGTACCCAACAGTTTCTTTTGGGTATCCTAAGAAGACACATTTCTCATATTTGGGTTCGAGCTTATCAGGTTGAAGCTTTTTCACATAACCATCGCAGCCCCAAACTTTAAGAAACAACATATTAGGTTTCTTGCCAAACCGCAGTTCATATGGTGTCATCTCAATGGATTTAGATGGTGCCCTATTTAACATGAATGCAGCCGTCTCCAAAGCATAACCCCAAAATGACAGCGGTAAATTAGTAAGAGACATCATAGCTCGCACCATATCTAATAAAGTATAGTTATGACATTCAGACAAACCATTACGTTGTGGTGTTCCAGGTGGCGTGAGTTTGCGAAACTATTCCACATTATTTCAAATGAAGACCAAACTCGTAACTCAAATATCCACGTCCGCGATCAGATCATAGAAACTTTATTTTCTTGTTACAATGATTTTCCACTTCACTCTGAAATTCTTTGAACTTTTCAAATGTTTCAGACTTATGTTTCATTAAGTAGATATACCCATATCTGCTGAAATCATCTGTGAAGGTTAGAAAATAATGATACCCGCCGTGAGCCTCAACACTCATCGGACCGCATACATCGGTATGTATTATTTCCAATAAGTCAGTGGCTCACTCCATTGTTCCAGAGAACGGAGTCTTAGTCACCTTGCCCATGAGGCATGGTTCGCAAGCATCAAGTGATTCCAAAAGCCCATCAGCATGGAGTTTCTTCATGCGCTTTACACCAATATAAACTAAACGACAGTGCCACAAATAAGTTGCACTATCATTATTAACTTTGCATCTTTTGGCTTCAATATTATGAACATGTGTATCACTACGATCGAGATTCAACCAAAATAGACCACTCATCAAGGGTGCATGACCATAAAAGATATTACTCATATAAATAGAACAACTATTATTCTCTAATTTAAATGAATAACCGCCTCACATCAAACAAGATCCAGATATAATGTTCATGCTCAACGCTAGCACCAAATAACAATTATTCAGGTCTAAAACTAATCCCGAAGGTAGTTGTAGAGGTAGCGTGTTGACGGTGATCACATCGACCTTGGAACCATTTCCGACGCGCCTCATCATCACCTCGTCCTTAGCCAATCTTTGCTTAATCTGTAGCCCCTGTTTTGAGTTGCAAATATGAACAAAATAACCAGTATCAAATACCCAGGCACTATTGATAACCCACAAGTATAGGGGATCGCAACAGTTTTCGAGGGTAGAGTATTCAACCCAAATTTATTGATTTGACACAAGGGGATCCAAAGAATATTCTCAAGTATTAGCAGTTGAGTTGTCAATTCAACCACACCTGAATAACTTAGTATCTGCAGCAAAGTATTTAATAGCAAAGTAGTATGATAGTAATGGTAACAGTGGCAAAAGTAACGATAGCAGTTTTGTAGCAATTGTAACAGTAGCAACGGTAAAGTAAATAAGCAAAGCACAATATGTGAAAAGCTTGTAGGCATTGGATCAGTGATGGATAATTATGTCGGACGCGGTTCCTCATGTAATAGTTATAACATAGGGTGACACAGAATTAGCTCCAGTTCATCAATGTAATGTAGGCATGTATTTCTAATATAGTCATACGTGCTTATGGAAAAGAACTTGCATGACATCTTTTGTCCTACCCTCCCGTGGCAGCGGGGTCCTAATGGAAACTAAGGGATATTAAGGCCTCCTTTTAATAGAGTACCGGACCAAAGCATTAACACATAGTGAATACATGAACTCCTCAAACTACGGTCATCACCGAGAAGTATCCCGATTATTGTCACTTCGGGGTTGTCGGATCATAACACATAATAGGTGACTATAGACTTGCAAGATAGGATCAAGAACTCACATATATTCATGAAAACATAATAGGTTCAGATCTGAAATCATGGCACTCGGGCCCTAGTGACAAGCATTAAGCATAGCAAAGCCATAGCAACATCAATCTCAGAACATAGTGGATACTAGGGATCACACCCTAACAAAACTAACTTGGTTACATGGTAAACCTCATCCAACCATCACTGTCCAGCAAGCCTACGATGGAATTACTCACGCACAGCGGTGAGCATCATGAAATTGGTGATGGAGGATGGTTGATGATGACGACGGTGACTAATCCCCCTCTCCGGAGCCCCAAACGGACTCCAGATCAGCCCTCCCGGGAGAGATTAGGGCTTGGCGGCGGCTCCGTATCGTAAAACGCGATGAAACTTCCTCTTCGATTTTTTTCTCCGTGAAATGGAATATATGGAGTTGGAGTTGAGGTTGGTGGAGCATCAGGGGGCCCACGAGACAGGGGGCACGCCCAGGGGGAGGGGGCGCGCCCCCCACCCTCATGGACAGGGTGTGGGCCCCCTAGCCTTGATTCTTTCACCAGTATTTTTTAGGGACAATTGCATTTTTACCCCTAGTTGGTTCCTACCCACGTGTTTTGCCCTTACTTTTCGAGCTTACTAAGTTTTGCCCTTACTTTTTCCATCGAGGTCCCTCGAATGCCCTTTGACCATTTGACCAAAACTTTGAAAATTCATAACTAATTCATACAAACTCAGAAAAATGCAAATAAGATATCAAAATGTTCAGATAAACATTACCTTTATGGGCATGTCATTTGCATTCAAGACAAAAGCATCATTTAAACTACCCGACGTAATTAATGTTATTAACATTATTAAAACTAAATAGGTATAAACAATATTTTTTTCATGAATAAAAATTACATGCAAATGTAGGTGAAGTTTTCTGAACATCCTGATAACTTATTTGCATTTTTCTAAGTTTGTATCAACTTGTTATGAATGTTCTAATGACTTTGGCCATGATTTGGAAACTTCATAACAAGTTGATACGAATTCAGGAAAATGCAAATAAGGTATCAGGATGTTGAGAAAACATCACCTACATTTGCCTATAATTTTATTCATGAAAAAAATATTGTTTATACCTATTTAGTTTTAATAATGTTAATTACATTAATTACCTTGGGTAGTTTAAACGATGCTTTTTTCCTGAATGCAAATGCTATGCCCATAAAGGTAGTGTTTATCTGAACATTTTGATATCTTATTTGCATTTTCTGAGTTCATGTGAATCAGTTATGAATTTTCAAAGTTTTGGTCAAACGGTCAAAGGGCATTCGAGGGACCTCAATGGAAAAAGTAAGGGCAAAACTGAGCAAGCTCGAAAAGTAAGGGCATAACCCGTGGGTAGGAACCAACTAGGGGTAAAAATGCAATTGTCCCTATTTTTTATATTTTCCAAAAGTTATCTCCGTGGATTTGCAGGTCATTCCGAGAACTTTTATTTCTACACAAAAATAACACTGGCAGTTCTTCTGAAAACAGCGTCAGTCCGGGTTAGTTCCATTCAAATCATGCAAATTAGAGTCCAAAACAAGGGCAAAAGTGTTTGGAAAAGTAGATACGACGGAGACGTATCAACTCCCCCACGCTTAAACCTTTGCTTGTCCTCAAGCAATTCAGTTGACAAACTGAAAGTGATAAAGAAAAACTTTTACAAACTCTATTTGCTCTTGTTGTTGTAAATATGTAAAGCCAACATTCAAGTTTTCAGCAAAGATTATGAACTAACCATATTCACAATAACACTTAGGTCTCATATTTACTCATATCAATGGCATAATCAGCTAGGGAGCAATAATAATAAAACTCGGATGACAACACTTTCTCAAAACAATCAAAATATGATATAACAAGATGGTATCTCGCTAGCCCTTTCTGAGACCACAAAACATAAATGCAGAGCACCTTTAAAGATTAAGGACTGACTAAACATTGCAATTCATGATAAAAGAGATCCAGTCAAGTCATACCCGATATAAACTAATAGTAATGCATGCAAATGACAGTGTGCTCTCCAGCGGGTGCTTTTTAATAAGAGGGTGATGACTCGACATAAAAGTAAATAGATAGCCCCTTCGTAGAGGGAAGCAGGGATTTGTAGAGGTGCCAGAGCTCGATTTTGAAATAGAGATGAATAACATTTTGAGCGGTATACTTTCACTGTCAACATAACAACTATGAGATCTCGAGATCTTCCATGCTACATACATTATAGGCGGTTCCCAAACAAAATGGTAAAGTTTATACTCCCCCACCACCAACAATCATCAATCCATGGCTTGCTCGAAACAATGAGTGCCTCCAACTAGCAACAATCCTGGGGGAGTTTTGTTTGATAATTTTGATTTGCTTTGATCTTTTTGATCATGGGACTAGGCATCCCGGTTACCAGCCATTTTCTCGTGAATGAGGAGCGGAGTCCACTCCTCTTGAGAATAACCCACCTAGCATGGAAGATACAGACAGCCCTAGTTGATACATGAGCTGCTCGAGCATACAAAACAGAATTTCATTTGAAGGTTTGGAGTTTGGCACATACAAATTTACTTGGAACGGCAGGTAAATACCGCATATAGGAAGGTATGGTGGACTCATATGGAATAACTTTGGGGTTTATAGAGTTTGGATGCACAAGCAGTATTCCCGCTTAGTACAAGTGAAGGCTAGCAAAAGACTGGGAAGCGACCAACTGAGAGAGCGACAACAGTCATGAACATGCATTAAAATTAATCAACACCGAGTGCAAGCATGAGTAGGATATAATCCACCATGAACATAAATATCGTGAAGGCTATGTTGATTTTCGTTTCAACTACATGCATGAACATGTGCCAAGTCGAGTCAATCAATTCATTTAAAGGAGGATACCGCCCTATCATGCCACGTCACAACCATTTTAATAGCATGTTGGCACGCAAGGTAAACCATTATAACTCATAGCTAATTAAGCATGGTATAAGCAACTATAATCTCTAATTGTCATTGCAAACATGTTTATTCATAATAGACTGAATCAGGAACGATTAGTTAATCATATTTAAAAAAACAAGAGAGGTCGAGTTCATACCAGCTCCTCTCATCTCAATCAGTCCATCAGATATCGTCATTATTGCCTTCCGCTTGCACGACCAAACGATGTGTATAATAATAAGAGTGCACGTGCATTGGACTAAGTTGGAATCTGTAAGCATTCAATTCAAGGGAGAAGACACGATAATATGGGCTCTTGGTTAAATCAACAATCATGCATATAAGAGCCACTAGACATTTTCATTATGGTCTTCTACTCTTGACCCCCAAAGAAAAGAAAAGAAATAAAACTATTTACATGAGAAAGCTCCCAACAAGCAAAAGAGGAACGAGAAATCTTTTTGGGTTTTCTTTAAGGTTTATCAAACACACAAGAAGAGAACTAGAGAAAGAAATTAAACTAGCATGGATAGTACAATGAAAGAGTATAAGCACCGACACTAGAATGAGTGTGTGAACATGAATGTAAAGTTGGTGAGGAATACGTACTCCCCTAAGCTTAGGATTTTGGCCTAAGTTGGTCTATGGCTATGGGTAGCCTGGCTGATATCCGTAGTTGTAACTGGGGTTGTACTGAGATGCAGCAGCCATTGCCTCCTGAGCTGCAGCCTGGCAGCGGGCTGCCTCCGCTCTTTTCTCGTACTCGTTTGCCTCCTCGCTGGTGACAACATATCTTTTTTTGCCTAATAATCAAAAAGCGTAGGAGCGGGGAGAGTAATATGGACAGCACGATGTTTGTCAAAGATTAGCCGATATTGGAGGAATTGTTCATTCCTCTCAAGAAAATGATGACTAACCATGGCATTATAATCTAAATAAGCAAGAAGCAACTCTGTATCATTTTCATGTATAGGTATATCAAGATAATTAGCCACACGGGTTGAATAAATTCCTACAAAAAAGTCTCCAGCTAAACCATTATGATGCAACCTGCGTGCAACAATTGCCCCCAAGTTGTATTGTTTATCGCCTAATACAACACTCTTGCGAACACAAAGATCAGGAACACACATGCTTCATCTTTACCATTAATGCATCTACTAATGAAGAGAGCAAAATAATGTATAGGAGGAAAATGAATGCTCCCAATGGTAGCTTGTGCTATTTCCCTAGATTCTCCCACAGTGATACTAGCAAGAAAGTCTTTATATTCAGATTTACTAGGTTCATTAACACTTCCCCACTGTGGGAGTTTGCAAGCAGTAGTAAAATCCTTTAGGTCCATGGTATATGATTTATCATAAATATCAAACAGGACACTTTGAGAATTGCACGAGGATGTAAATTTAAACCTTCTCACAAATGAATCAGTTAAGTACTGGTATTGCGGGCACTTATCTTGCATGAATTTCTCAAGGTCAACATTACGCACATATGCATCGAATTCATCCTTGATACCCGCTGCGACCATAAACTGCTCTGATCGCCATTCACAAGGCCGCACATCAGCTTCCCTTGGTGGTTTGTCGTCCAGCTCACGTATCGCGAGCCGGGGTCCTTTCTTCCTTGAAGAACCACCTTGGTACATTTTCCTGAACATATTTCTTTTTCTGCAATATTTCTGAAATTTTTAGTGACTCAAAATAAAAGTGAAACAAACTCAATATAATTGATAGCAACTACTCACATAAGTGCCTAGAGCCTATATCATGCATTAGAATTACTTGGGACCTCATAAATTTAACATGCAAGCTCAAGAACAGGGTCACCAAGGCAGCAAGAATTTGCAATGAATAAAGCACTAGAACAAAAACTAATTGGATCATTGGAGGAGTCACATACCAAGCAATAATCTCCCAAAGCAGTTTTGTGAATGGAGCTTTGAGCAAGGAGATCGAAAATCGTAGCAAAATGAGCTAGAACTCGTGCTTGAGCTGGATAGGGATTTTTTTGGGAGGAAGATGGAGTGTGTGGGTGCAGAAATAAGTGGAGGGGAGCCACCATGGGCCCACGAGGCAGGGGGCGCACCCTTTAGGGGTGGGCGCGCCCTAGACCCTCGTGGCCAGGTGCTTGCTCCCCCTGGTGTGTTCTCAGTGCCAATTATTCTTAAATATTCCAGAAAAAATCATATTAAATTGGCATGGCATTTGGAGAACTTTTATTTTCGGGATATTTTTTATTGCATGGATAATTCAGAAAACAGACAAAATATTCTATTTCTACTTTACTTATTCTAAGTAACAGAAAGTAAAGAGAGGGTACAGAAGGTGGTGCCTTCTAGTTTCATCCATCTCATGATCATCAAAAGGAATCCACTAACAAGGTTGATCAAGTCTTGTTAACAAACTCATTCTGAATCACATGAAACTGGAGAAATTTCGAAGTGACACTAGGTTACCTCAACGGGGATGTGAACATCCCCAATAATAAGAATATCATACTTTTTCTTTGCAGTAGGAAGAGGAAATTCAAAACCTCCAAATATAATTGATGGAATTTTCCCAATAGAATTTATGCTGTGAACTTGAGGTTGTTTCCTCAGAAAGTGTATCGTATGCTCATTACCATTAACATGAAAGGTGACATTGCCTTTGTTGCAATCAATAACAGCACCTGCAGTATTTAAAAATGGTCTATCAAGGATGATCGACATATTGTCGTCCTCAGGGATATCAAGAATGACAAAGTCTGTTAAGATAGTAACATTCGCAACAACAACAGGCACGTCTTCACAAATGCCGACCGGTATAGCAGTTAATTTGTCAGCCATTTGCAAGGATATCTCAGTAGGTGTCAACTTACTTAATTCACGTCTACGGTATAAGGAAATAGGCATAACACTGACACCGGCTCCTAGATCACATAAGTCAGTTTTAAGATAATTTGTTTTGATGGAGCATGGTATAGTGGGTACTCCGGGATCACCAAGTTTCTTAGGTGTTCCACCCTTAAAAGTATAGTTAGCAAGCATGGTGGAGATTTCAGCTTCAGGTATTTTTCTTTTATTTGTAATGATATCTTTCATGTATTTAGCATAAGGGTTCGTTTTAAGCATATCAGTTAAGCGCGTGCGTAAGAAGATAGGTCTAATCATTTCAGCAAAGCGCTCAAAGTCCTCATCATCCCTTTTCTTGGATGGTTTAAGAGGAAAAGGCATGGGTTTCTGAACCCATGGTTCTCTTTCCCTACCATGTTTCCTAGCAACAAAGTCTCTCTTATCATAATGTTGATTTCTTGATTGTGGGTTATCAAGATCAACAACAGGTTCAATTTCTATATCATTGTTATTACTAGGTTGAGCATCTTCATGAACATCATTATTAGTATTATCATTAGGTTCATGTTCATCCCCAGATTGTGTTTCAGCATCAGAGATAGAAGTGTCATTAAGATTCTTAGGTGTTTCTACAACAGGTTCACTAGAAGCATGCCGAGTCCTATCATTTTTATTTTTCTTCTTTTTGGAAGAACTAGGAGCATCTAGGTTATTTTTCTGAGAATCTTGTTCGATTCTCTTAGGGTGGCCTTCAGGATACAAAGGTTCCTGAGTCATTCTACTAGTTCTAGTAGCCACTCTAACAGCAAAATCATGTTTATTATTTAATTCATCAAGCAATTCATTCTGAGCCTTAAGTACTTGTTCTGCTTGAGTGGTGACCATAGAAACATGTTTACTAGTGGGTTTAAGTTCACCCTTGACTCTAGACATATAATCACTCAAGCATCCAATCATATAAGCATTATTTTTCAATTCTCTACTAACATAATCATTGAAATTTGCTTGTTTATCCATAAAGTCATCAAATTCATCCAAACATTGGCTATGAAATTTAGTAGATGGAATTTCAACTTTATCATATCTATAGAGAGAATTTACCTTCACTACCTGTGTCGGGTTATCGAGACAATGTGCTTCTTCAACCGGCTGTATATTAAGACCATGTATTTCTTCAATAGGAGGTAAATTCTTAATATTTTCAGCTTTAATACCTTTTTCTTTCATTGATTTCTTTGCCTCTTGCATATCTTCAGGACTCAGAAATAGAACTCCCCTCTTCTTCAGAGTTGGTTTAGGAATAGGCTCAGGAGTTGGCTCAATTGGCTCAGGAATTGGCTCAGGAAGAGTCCAATTATTTTCATTAGTAAACATATTATTCAATAACAATTCATCTTGGTCGACTGTTCTTTCCTTGAAAACACAACCAGCACAACTATCCAAGTGGTCCTTGGAAGCATCGGTTAGTCCATTATAAGATATCAAGTATTTCATTTTTCTTAAGAGGATGGTCAGGAAAAGCATTAAGTCATCAGAGAAGCCTCCCCCAAGCTTGTGGGAGACTCTCTTCTTCGATTTGCACAAAATTATTTATTTCCCGGAAGGCAACTTGTTTCTTATGAGCAGGGAAAAATTTAGCAGAGAAGTAATAGATCATATCATGGGGACTAGGCACACAACCAGGATCAAGAGAATTAAACCAAGTTTTAGCATCACCCTTTAATGAGAAAGGAAATATTTTAAGGATATAATAATAGCGAACTTCTCATCATTAGTAAACAGGGTGGCTATATCATTCAACTTGGTAAGATGTGCCACTACAGTTTCAGATTTAGTGCCATAGAAAGGATCAGATTCAACTAAAGTAATCATCTAAGGATCAACAGAGAATTCATAATCCTTATCTGTAACAAAGATAGGTGAAGTAGCAAAAGCAGGGTCATGTTTCATTCTAGCATTCAAAGTCTTTTGTTTCAACTTAGCTCATAATTTCTTAAGATCTGATCTATCATTGCAAGCAAGAAAATCTATAGCAATTTCTTCATCCATAACATAACCCTCAGGAACAGCAGGCAATTCATATTTAGGGGGAGAACCTTCATCATCACTATCATCAATATTATCAGTTTCAATAATTTCATTCTCCCTAGCCCTAGCAAGTTGTTCATCAAGAAATTCACCTAATGGCACAGTAGTATCAAGCATAGAAGTAGTTTCATTATAAGTATCATGCATAGCAGAAGTGGCATCATCAATAACATGCGACATATCAGAATTCATAGCAGTAGCAGGTTTAGGTGTCGCAAGTTTACTCATAACGAAAAGAGAATCAAGTGCAGAGCTAGATGGCAGTTCCTTACCTCCCATCATAGTTGAGGGATTTTTAGTTCTTTGATCTTTCAAGTTCTTCATAGTGATCAGCAGATATAAATCCCAAGTGACTCAAAGAATATATCTATGGTCCTCGGCAACGGCACCAGAAAATAGTCTTGATAACCCACAAGTATAGGGGACCGCAACAGTTTTCGAGGGTAGAGTGTCCAACCCAAATTTATTGATTCGACACAAGGGGAGCCAAATAATATTCTCAAGTATTAGCAGTTGAGTTGTCAATTCAACCACACCTGGTTAACTTAGTATCTGCAGCAAAGTATTTAATAGCAAAGTAGTATGATAGTAATGGTAACAGTGGCAAAAGTAACGATAGCAGTTTTGTAGCAATTGTAACAGTAGCAACGGTAAAGTAAATAAGCAAAGCACAATATGTGAAAAGCTCGTAGGCATTGGGTCAGTGATGGGTAATTATGTCGGATGCGATTCCTCATGTAATAGTTATAACATAGGTGACACAGAACTAGCTCCAGTTCATCAATGTAATGTAGGCATGTATTCCGAATATATTCATACGTGCTTATGGAAAAGAACTTGCATGACATTTTTTGTCCTACCCTCCCGTGGCAGCGGGGTCCTAATGGAAACTAAGGGATATTAAGGCCTCCTTTTACTAGAGTACCGGACCAAAGCATTAACACATAGTGAATACATAAACTCCTCAACCTACGGCCATCACCGAGAAGTATCCCGATTATTGTTACTTCGGGGTTATCGGATCATAACACATAATAGGTGACTATGGACTTGCAAGATAGGATCAAGAACTCACATATATTCATGAAAACATAATAGGTTCAGATATGAAATTATGGCACTCAGGCCCTAGTGACAAGCATTAAGCATAGCAAAGTCATAGCAACATCAATCTCAGAACATAGTGGATACTAGGGATCAAACCTAACAAAACTAACTTGATTACATGGTAAATCTCATCCGACCCATCACCGTCGAGCAAGCCTATGATGGAATTACTCACGCACGGCAGTGAGCATCATGAAATTGGTGATGGAGGATGGTTGATGATGACGACGACGACGAATCCCCCTCTCCGGAGCCTTGAACGGACTCCAGATCAGCCCTCCCGAGAGAGATTAGGGCTTGGTGGCGGCTCTGTATCGTAAAACGCGATGAAACTTCCTCTCCGATTTTTTTTCTCCGTGAAATAGAATATATGGAGTTGGAGTTGAGGTCGATGGAGCATCAGGGGGCCCATGAGACAGGGGGGCGCGCCCAAGGGGAGGGGGCGTGCCCCCCACCCTCGTGGATAGGGTGTGGGCCCCCTGGCCTTGATTCTTTCGCCATTATTTTTTATATTTTCCAAAAGTTATCTCCGTGGATTTGCAGGCCATTCCGAGAACTTTTATTTCTGCACAAAAATAACACTATGGTAGTTCTGCTGAAAACAGTGTCAGTCCAGGTTAGTTCCATTCAAATCATGCAAATTAGAGTCCAAAACAAGGGCAGAAGTGTTTGGAAAAGTAGATACGACGGAGACGTATTAGCTACTACAAGAATTAGTAAGGTACGCGTAGATAACACGTATATCAAATATACCTTTCACTTTGCCATCCTTCTTATACGCCAAATACTTAGGGCAGTTTCGCTTCCAGTGACCAATCCCTTTGCAGTAGAAGCACTTAGTTTCAGGCTTAGGTCTAGACTTGGGTTTCTTCTCGGGAGTAGCAACTTGCTTGATATTCTTCTTGAAGTTCCCCTTCTTCCCTTTGCCCTTTTTCTTGAAACTAGTGGTCTTGTTAACCATCAACACTTGATGCTCCTTCTTGATTTCTACCCCCGCAGCCTTTAGCATTGCAAAGAGCTCAGGAATTGTCTTTTCCATCCCTTGCATATTATAGTTCATCACAAAGCCTTTATAGCTTGGTGGCAGTAATTGAAGAACTCTATCAATGACACTATCATCAGGAAGATTAACTCCTAGTCGAGTCAAGTGGTTATGGTACCCAGACATTCTGAGTATGTGTTCACTGACAGAACTGTTCTCCTCCATCTAGCAGCTATAGAACTTGTTGGAGACTTCATACCTCTCAACTTGGGCATTTGCTTGAAATATTAACTTCAACTCTTGGAACATCTCATATGCTCCATGACGTTCAAAACGTCTTTGAAGTCCCGATTCTAAGCCGTAAATCATGGCACACTGAACTACCGAGTAGTCATCAGATAGAGCTAGCGAGACGTTCATAACATCAACATCTCCTCCTGCAGCAGGCCTTGCAACTAGTGGTGCTTGAAGGACGTAATTCTTCTGTGCAGCAATGAGGATAATCCTCAAGTTACGAACCCAATCCGTGTAGTTTCTACCATCATCTTTCAACTTAGCTTTCTTTAGGAATGCATTAGAATTCAACGGAACAGTAGCATGGGTCATTGATCTACAACAACATAGATATGCAAAAACCATCAGGACTAAGTTCATGATAAATTAAAGTTCAATTAATCATATTACTAAAGAACTCCCACTTAGATAGACATCCCTCTAGTCATCTAAATGATCACGTGATCCATATCAACTAAACCATGTCCGATCATCACGTGAGATGGAGTAATTTTCAATGGTGAACATCTCTATGTTGATCATATCTACTATATGATTCACGTTCGACCTTTCGGTCTCAGTGTTCTGAGGCCATATCTGCATATGCTAGGCTCGTCAAGTTTAACCCGGTTATTCTACACGTGCAAAACTGGCTTGCACCCGTTGTATGTGAACGTAAAGCTGATCACATTCGATCATCACGTGGTGTCTCGGCACGATGAACTGTAGCAACGGTGCATACTCAGGGAGAACACTTATACCTTGAAATTTAGTGAGGGATCATCTTATAATGATACCGCCGTACTAAGCAAAATAAGATGCATAATAGATAAACATCACATGTAATCAAAATATGTGACATGATATGGCCATCATCATCATGTGCCTTTGATCTCCATATCCAAAGCACCGTCATGATCTCCATTGTCACCGGCTTGACACCTTGATCTCCATCGTAGCATCATTGTCATCTCACCAACTATGGCTTCTACGACTATCGCTACCGCTTAGTGATAAAGTAAAGCAATTACATGGTGATTGCATTTCATACAATAAAGTGACAACCATATGGCTCTTGCCAGTTGCCAATAACTTTGTTACAAAACATGATCATCTCATACAACAATTTATATCACATCATGTCTTGACCATATCACATCACAACATGCCCTGCAAAAACAAGTTAGACGTCCTCTACTTTGTTGTTGCAAGTTTTACGTGGCTGCTACGGGCTTCTAGCAAGAACCATTCTTACCTACTCATCAAAACAACAATGATTTTTCATCGAGTGTGGAGTTTTAACTTTCAACAAGGACTGACCATAGTCAAACTCGATTCAACTAAAGTTGGAGAAACACACACCCGCCAGCCACCTGTGTGCAAAGCACGTCGGTAGAACCGGTCTCATGAATGTGGTCATGTAATGTTGGTCTGGGCCGCTTCATCCAACAATACCACCGAATCAAAGTAAGACCTTGGTGGTAAGTAGTATGACTTTTATCACCCACAACTCTTTGTGTTCTACTCGTGAATATCATCTACGCATAAACCTGGCTCTGATACCACAGTTGGGAAACGTAGCATGCAATTTCAAAAAAATATTCTACGATCACGCAAGATCTATATAGGAGATGCATATCAATAAGAAGGGGAGAGTGTGTCCATGTACCCTCATAGACCGAAAGCGGAAGAGTTAGGTTAACGCGGTTGATGTAGTCGAATTTCTTCACGATCCAACCGATCTAGCATCGAAAGTATGACACCTCTTAGTTCAGCTCGATGATGTCCCTCGAACTTTTGATCTAGCAGAGGGTCGAGGGAGAGTTTCGTCAGCACGATGGTGTGATAACGGCGTTGATGATGTGATCCGCGCTGGGCTTCGCCTAAGCACTATGATGATACTATCGAAGGAGGTGGAGGAGGGCCCGCACATGGCTAAGACAATGTTGTGCCTTTGGGGTGCCCCCTGCCCCCATATATAAAGGAGGAGGGAGGAGGCCGGTGGCCAGGAGGGGCGCGCCATGGGGGGAGTCCTACTAGGACTCCACTCCTAGTAGGATTCGCCCCCCCCCCCCCACCTTTTTCCTTTTTTCTGGAGTAGCAAAGGGGCAAAGGAGAAGGAGTAGGAGAAGGAAAGGGGGGGGGGGGGCGCCCCCACCCCTTGTCCAATTCGGATTGGCAAGGGGGGGCGCCACCTCTTATGGTCGGCCCTCTCTCCTCCACTAAGGCACATGTTGGCCCACTACTCTCCCGAGGCGGTTCCGGTAACCTCCCGGTACTCCAAACTTATCTGAAACTTCCTGAAACCATTCCGGTGTCCAAATATAACCTTCCAATATATTAATATTTACCTCTCGACCATTTCGAGCATCCTCCTATTTGTTCAGGGCGGGTGGCGTGAACTCTGATTCGATCTGGGTATTCAATCCCGCCGCTGAGATGCTCAGTTGACTCCTTAACCTGATAGGAAGATGGCTTATTCCAAAATTCGTGCATAAGGGTAAGGAACTTTGGATGAATTAATTTGAGTGGGTGTAAGCCTCGCTTCTCGAAAACACCCAGTGCTGACCACACTGAGAGACACGAAAGCGCAGGTAATGCTAGTTGGTGAAGTGGAGTTAAGCATCCCTAGCGGGCATTCACCCAAGCATACAGAGATAGATGGAATGAAAGAAATAAAAAGTAGCTCCGCAGCTCGCCCAGAAGAAGAAAGACCCGCTGCTAACGATCATGTCCGTGATCTCATCCGGCACTTCAAACAAACTTTGGTCACCAAAACACATACTCATAATACAAATCATCATCGAACATTAAGCGTGCGGACCCTACGGGTTCGAGAACTATGTAGACATGATCGAGACACATCTCCGATCAATAACTATTAGCGGAACCTGGATGCTCATATTGGTTCCTACATACTATACGAAGAGCTTTATCGGTCAAACCACACAACAACATATGTTGTTCCCATTGTCATCGATGTGTTACTTGCCCGAGATTTGATCGTCGGTATCATCATACCTAGTTCAATTTCATTACCGGCAAGTCTCTTTACTTGTTCCGTAATTCATCATCCCATAACTAACTCATTAGTCACATTGCTTGCAAGGCTTATAGTGATGAGCATTACCGAGAGGGCCCAGAGATACCTCTCCGATAGACGGAGTGACAAATCCTAATCTCGATCTATGCCAATCCAAAAAACACCTTTGGAGACACCTGTAGAGCATCTTTATAATCACCCAGTTATGTTGTGAAGTTTGATAGCACACAAGGTGTTCCTCCGGTATTCGGGAGTTGCATAATCTCATAGTCAGAGGAACATGTATAAGTCATGAAAAAAGGAATAGTAATAGAACTTAACGATCATTATGCTAAGCTAACAGATGGGTCTTGTCCATCAGATCATTCTGTAATGACGTGATCCCGTTCATCAAATGACAACACATGTCTATGGTCAGGAAACATAACCATCTTTGATTAACGAGCTAGTCAAGTAGAGGCATACTAGGGACACTTTGTTTCGTCTTTGTATTCACACATGTACTAAGTTTCCGATTAATACAATTCTAGCATGAATAATAAACATTAATATAAATAACAATTGTATTATTGCCTCTAGGGCATATTTCCTTCATCAACACCCTCCAAAATAGTTGGATCACTACTACCTAGAGTTGACACTCTTCCAAATCCACTTTCACCATTGTAGTCATCATAAATAGGAGGCATGCTATCATCATAATAATTTTTCTTATCGAAAGTAGAAGGAATCAAATGATCATATTCATTGTGCAAAGCATACCCAAGCTTAGGACAAGCATTATTTTCAGCAAATAAATCTTCACACATTTCATACTCATCAAACATAGCATCCCCAAGCTTGTGGTTTTTCATATCATCATAATCATTCATACCAATAGCATGAATGGCACCAATATTGTAGTCAGCATTATTATCATATTCTTCCAAGCAAGTGCCAAAAATATTTTCAAGATCATAAGAGACATTGTCTTCCCAATCATAATCATCACAACAAGGAGTAGGCATCACAAAATCATCATCAATAGTGCTCTCGGACATCAAATAGAACGGTCTGTAGTAATTTGTACTCCAACCATACTTCTGCTACTCTAAAAATTCTAAAAAATTAGGACAACATAGAGAATTTGTATACCTATCACCTGTAAAATATTCAGCTCAAAAGCACGTTCCAGTGAATTTTAAAAATTCCTGGACCGAGCGCAAAGTTTCTGTTTTTGGACAGAATCAAGTCAACTATCATCCACACTATCCCAAAGGCTTTACTTGGCACTTTATTGAAACAAAAGCAATAAAACATGATTACTACAGTAGCAGAATCATGTGAACACACAAAAATAGTAGGGGTAAATGTTGGGTTGCCTCCCAACAAGCGCTTTTCTTTAAAGCCTTTTAGCTAGGCATGATAAGTTCAATGATGATCACATAAAAGATAAGGATTGAAACATAACAATAGCATCATGAATCATAAGTTCCTCTCTCATGATAATTTTTAGTAGAATCATGAATAGATTCATCCATATAACCATCACATAAAGCATTCTTTTCATGATCCAAAAGCTTAGGAAATTTATTACTCTTTATGGCATACATGTCAATATACTAATCATCATAGATAGCAACATTATTGTCATAGTCAATTGAAACCTCTTCCAAAATAGTGGATGTATCAGTAAATAAAGTCATGACCTCTCCAAATCCACTTTCATCAATATTGTAATAAGATTAGACACCCTCCAAAATAGTGGGATCGCTACTACCTAGAGTTGACACTCTTCCAAACCCACTTTCATCATTGTAATCATCATAAATAGGAGGCATGCTATCATCATAATAATTTTTCTTATCAAAAGTAGAAGGAATCAAAGGATCATATTCATTATCCAAAGCATCCTCAAGCTTAGGACAAGCATTCTTTCCAGCAAATAAATCTTCCAACTTTTCATACTCATCAAACATAGCATCCCCAAGCTTGTGGTTTTGCATATCATCATAATCATTCTTACCAATAGCATGAATGGCACCAATATTATAGTCAACATTATTATCATATTCTTCCAAGCAAGTGCTAAAAATATTTTCAAGATCATAAGATACATTGTCTTCCCAATCATAATCATCACAACAAGGAGTAGGCATCACAAAATCATCATCAATAGTGCTCTTAGACATTGTGCCATAAGACAGAGAAGCAATATCATCATCAAGTGCATCATCTTCCACAATTATTTTTGATTCATTTTCATGAGGCACAACAATAATAGGAACAACATTATTTGGGATAGATACCTTTTTACCTCTATTCTTTCTTCTTTTCTTCTTCTTCACCACATCATGTGTGGGTTTAAATTTTTTTTGAGCTTCTTATTGATGAGATTGGCTGAATAGGGAGCTCCTCCTCGTCACCTATTTCATCATGAGAGATAATAGGAGGGAAAGTGGAAATCTTTACCCTTTCATTAGTATTCCTTTTATATTCTATTGGTTTTCCAATCTTTCCACAGTTGGTAATATAAGCATTCTCATTGCAATTTACCATGCAAAACATATAGATATTTTTTAGTTTAGTTTCAGTGTCGTCCATGAGAATGAATACTTCAAACCAAATATTCATATGTGTCAATTCTTCACTCCCCAAAAATATACAAAGCTCATTATAAAGTTCTAGGGTGGTCAAGTTATTGCAATATTTGGACACGACTCGATCATGAAAAAGCATGCATTGGAAATTAAGGTGACCAACTTTATTGCAAAGTTCACAAGTAATAGGACAATGAGAGCATAATTTTGTAGCAAATTCATTTATTACTTTGAGCAAAGAATTGGTTCTATCATTAGTATGCTTCTTACAAAATCTATCTTCCCTATAAGGCACATCTTCACAAACTTTATGCACTCCACAAAAATCTACATGCTTATAAGAAACATTTTTGCCATGACTTGTGCAATCATCATTAGCATTTTGGATATTCAAAGAATTCATACTAACAACATTGCAATCATGCTCATCATTAAAATATTTTTTGCCAAACATTTTATTGACTTCTTCTAACAATTGAGCACAATTTTCTGATCCATCATTTTCAAGAAAGATATTATAAAGATGACCAATAATATGATGCAACCTCAATTCCATTTTTTGTAGTTTTATTTTTGTAAACCAAACTAGTGATAAAACAAGAAACTACAAGATTCAATTGCAAGATCTAAAGATATACCTTCAAGCACTCACCTCCCCGGCAACGGCGCCAGAAAAGAGCTTCGTTGACGGGATGTGAGTGTCGCTTACCTAACCTCCCCGACAACGGTGCCAGAAAAGAGCTTGATGTTTGATATGCAACTTTATTCTTGTAGACTTGTGTTGGGCCTCCAAGCACGGAGTTTTCTAGGACAGTAGCAATTTTCTCTCAAGTGGATGATGTAAGGTTTATCAATCCATGGGAGGTGTAGGATGAATATTGTCTCTCTCGAGCAACCTTGCAATCAAATACAAGAAATCTCTTGTGTCCCCAACACACCCAATACAATGGAAAATTGTATAGGTGCACTAGTTCGGCGAAGAGATGGTGATAAAAGTGTAGTATGGATAGTAGATATGAGTTTTTGTAGTGCGAACAATAAAAAAACAGCAATGGAGCAAATAGTAAAATGGAGCACAAACGGTATTGCAATAATGGAAAATGTGGCCTAGTGTGCATACTTTCACTTGTGCAATCTCTCAACAATGCTAACATAGTTGGATCATATGATTATCCCTCAGAGTGCAATAAAGAATCACTCCCGAGTTCCTATTAGCAGATAACAAAAGGTAGAAATTGTTTGTAGGGTAAGAAACCACCTCAAAGCTATTCTTTCCGATCAATCTATCCTAGAGTCTGTACTAAAATAACACAAAGCTGTTCTTTCCGATCAATCTAGCCAAGAGTTTGTACTAAAATAACACCATATGACACACATCAACCAACTCTAATGTCACCTAGATACTCCAATGTCACCACAAGTATCCCTGAGTTAATTCTAGTATATGCATCAAACAACTTCATGATCTTAATATTCCATCCACACAAAGAGCTACAAGGGGACCCCAAAGTTTCTATCAGAGAAAAGATAGTAAAAATGTGCCTCAACCCCTATGCATAGATTCCCCCAATGTCACCGCGGGAAGCCGCAAGTTGAGTGCCATAACATACATAAAGTGAATCAATATGATACCCCATTGTCACCTCAAGTATTCATACCGCAAGACATACATCATGTGTTGTCAAATCTGAACATTCAATCTGACATGAAAAAACTTCAAAGTTTAAAGATTCAATTCATCACAACAAGAGTAGAGAGGGTAGAAACATCATATGATCCATCTATGTTAACAAAGCCCATGATATATGAAGATCGTGACATCTTGAGATCGCACGCGAGAAAGAGAGATTAAACACATAGCAATGGTACAAATCCTCAGCCCCGAGGGTGGACAACTGCCTCCTCATCGTGGTGGCCGCCGGGATGATGAAGATGGCCACCAGTGATGACCTCCCCCTCCAGCAGGGTGCCGAAATGGGTTCACGGTTGGTTTTCGGTGGCTACAGAGGCTTTCGGTGTGGAACTTACGATCTAGGGTTTCTGCGAGGGTTTTTGGAATATTTGAGAATTTATAGGGTGAAGAGGGGGTGCGAGAGGCCACCGAGGTGGGCACAACCCACCGGGGTGCTTCTGAGGGCCCAGACGCGCCCTGGTGGGTTGTGCCCCCCTTGGGGCACCCCCCCAGGTGCTGCTCTGGCCCATTGGTAGTCTTCTGGTCCATAAGAAATCCACAAAAAGTTTCACGGTGTTTGGAGAACTTTTATTTCTGCACAAAAAACAACACCACGGTAGTACTGCTGAAAACAACGTCAGTCCGGGTTAGTTCCTTGCAAATAATACCAAAATTATATAAAATTATTGTAAACATGGCATGAATACTTCATAAATTATAGATATGTTGGAGACATATCAGATCTCATGAAGGTTTTGTTAAGTTTTGTGTGATTGAAATTTTCTTGTTTTGAGTGAGATGCGGATGAAGGAATAAGGAGTGAAAAGAGCCTAAGCTTGGGGATGCCCATGGCACCCCAAGTTAATATTCAAGGAGAACCAAGCAACTAAGCTCAGGGATGCTCCAGAAGGCATCCCCTCTTTCTTCTAACAACCATCGATAATTTTACTTGGAGCTATATTTTTATTCGTCACATATCATGATTTTTGCTTGGAGCATCTTGTATTATATGAGTCTTTGCTTGTTTTTCTTTTTAGTTTGTCCCAATTATCCTTGCTGGACACGTGTATTTGAGAGAGCCAAAATTATGCTATGATTTGTTAGAATTGCTCTTTATGCTTCACTTAAATTTTTTGAGCTATGGAATTGCTCTAGTGCTTCACTTATATCTTTTTGAGCATGGTGTGCTTTAATTTTTGAAGAAATACTCTCATGCTTCACTTAGATTAATTTGAGAGTTAGTAAAATTTTGAAGAAATTATCTCATGCTTCACTTATATTATTTTGAGAGATGAAAATCTGTATGCTCATGTTCTTCACTTAAATTTGTTGAGCTTGTCAAAAGCATTTGCAACATATGAAATTAGTCCCAAAGTGATAGATATTCAATAGGTATATAATAAAAACTTTCATGAAGATCATTTGAAAAAATAAACTTGATTCTTTGTAATAGTTTTGAGATATGATGATAGTAATATGTGAGTCATGTTGGTGAGTAATTATGCTTTAGTAATAATATTGGTGTCAAGGTTTGTGATTCCCTATGCAAGCACTAAAGTCAGTAGTTGTGCAATGAAATTACATCCTACTTGTGGTGCATTATTCGGTATTAGTTATTCTTAATGCTCGCTTATGCGAATTTCTGTTTCTTGGTTGGTTGCTTCTCAATCTTTTTGCTAGCCTCCACTTGTACTAAGTAGAAATACTACTTGTGCGTCCAAAATCCTTAAACCCAGTTTTGCCATATGAGTCCACCATACCTACATATATGTGGTATTTCCGTGCCATTTTAAGCAAATTTGTATGTGCCAACTCTAATTTTCAAAATGAATTTCCTTTTTGTATGCCTGTACCGCTCATGAAGTGGTAGGGGTGGCCAATATTTTCCATGCTAGATGTGTTATTATCAAGATGAGTGTTTATTCACTTGTCATTGCATGAGAGTACAAGGTAATAGGGTTGCCCAGTCCCAAAATGAAAAAGAAATTTACTTTATGTTGTCAAATAAGAAACTCCTTGGAAAGTGTTGGTATGGAAGGCACCCGTGGATACGGCTAGCCATGGATTGTGAAAGAATGGTGGAAAAGGAATAAACTGTATTTTATGTTTGGGAACCGCCTATGATATATCTAGCATGGAAAGTGTTGGGAATTACTCGGTCGTTTTTGTTGACAAGAAAAGTATGTCTCTCAAAAAAAATTATCTCTCAATTTTTGCTTTGAGCTCTGGCACCTCTACAAATTCCTACTTCCCTCTGCAGAGGGCCAATCTATTTACTTTATGCAATTTTTATTTTTATTTGAGTCTCCATCTTCTCTTATAAAGAACCAACTAAGGGGCACTATGATCATACTTGTGCATTGGATGTAGCTAATATTCGAGTGTGTTTCATGAATGGATCAATGATTGAGCATGATGGGCTAGGGATAACTTTCTTTAGTGTTGATATTTTGAAAGACATGGTTGCTTGTGGATATGCTTGAGTATTGAAATCTTCATGTTAAAACTAGACTATTGATTTGAACCATATAAATGTCCGAATGTCCATACTACAAAAGAAAAGAATATGTGATGAACATGTTAGGAAACATTCCACATCAAAAAAAATCTGTTTTTATCATTTACCTACTCGAGGACGAGTAGGAATTAAGCTTGGGGATGTTGATACGTATCCAACATATCTATAATTTTTGCTTGTTCCATGTTGTTATATTATCATTCTTGGATGTTTTATATTCATTTTATAGAAACTTCATATCATTTTTTGGGACTAACCTATTGACATAGTGCCCAGTGTTAGTTGTTGTTTTTTGCTTGTTTTTTACTTTGCAAAATATCCATATCTAACGGAGTCCAAACGCAACGAAACTTTTTGGAGATTTTTTTGGACTAGAAGACACCTTGGAGGCCCGTGGGGACCACAATCCACTAGGGCACGCCCAGGGAGTTGTGGGGCACACGAGGGTCTCCTCCACCGCCTCTTTGCTCTATAAATACCCAAATATTCCACAAACCCTAGGGGACTAGACGAAACACAATTCCAGCCGCACCAAGTTCCAGAACCACGACATCCAATCTACACCATCACGAAGGGGTTCGTCATCCTCATTGGTGCCTCTCCAATGATGCGTGAGTAGTCCACCATAGACCTACGGGTCCGTAGGCAGTAGCTAGATGGCTTCCTCTCTCTCTCTCTCTCCCTCTATCTATCTATCTATCTATCTATCTATCTATCTATCTATCTATCTCTCTTTTGATTCTCAATACAACAATCTCTTGGAGATCTATTTGATGTAATGACTTCTTGCGGCGTGTTTGTTGGGATCCGATGAACTTTGAGTTTATGATCAGGTCTATATCCATGAATATTATTTGAGTCTTCTTTGATATCTTATATGCATGATTATTTATAGCCTTGTATTTCTTTTTCGAATCTTTGGTTTAGTTAGGCCAACTAGATCATTTTTTCTTGCCATGGGAAGAGGGGCTTTGTGATGGGTTTGATCTTGCGGTGTTTTTTCCCAATGACAGAAGGGGCGGCAAGACACGCATGTAACTTTGCTATTAAGGATAACAAGATGGGGGTGATATGTCTCCAATGTATCTATAATTTTTTATTGCTCCATGCTATTATATTACCCGTTTTGGATGTTTATGGGCTTTACTATACACTTTTATATCTTTTTTGGGACTAACCTACTAACCGGAGCCCCAGCCCAAATTGTTGTTTTTTTGCCTATTTCAGTGTTTCACAGAAAAGGAATATCAAACAGAGTCCAAACGGAATGAAACCTTTGGGAGCGATCTTTTTGGAACAAACGCAATCTAGGAGACTTGGAGTGGACGTCAAGAAGCAGTCGAGACGGCCACGAGGGTGTAGGGCGCTCCCTAGCGGGGGCACCCCCTACCTCATGGGCCCCTCGTGGCTCCCCTGACCGACTTCCTTCGCCTATGTATATCTACGTACCCCGAAAACATCCAGGAGCACCACGAAAAACTATTTCCACCGCCGCAACCTTCTGTACCCGTGAGATCCCATCTTGGAGCATTTTCCGGTGCTCCGCCAGAGGGGGAATCGGTCACGGAGGGCTTCTAAATCATCGCCAAGGCCTCTCCGATGAGTTGTGAGTAGTTTACCACACACCTTCGGGTCCATAGTTATTAGCTAGATGGCTTCTTCTCTCTCTTTGAATCTCAATACAAAGTTCTCCTCGATCTTCTTGGAGATCTATTTGATGTAACTCTTTTTGCGGTGTGTTTGCCGAGATCCGATGAATTGTGGGTTTATGATCAAGTTTATCTATGAGAAATATTTGAATCTCCTCTGAATTCTTTTATGTATGATTGGTTATCTTTGCAAGTCTCTTTGAATTATCAGTTTGGTTTGGCCTACTAGATTGATCTTTCTTGCAATGGGAGAAGTGCTTAGCTTTGGGTTAAATCTTGCGGTGTCCTTTCCTAGTGACAGCAGGGGAAGAAAGGCACGTATTGTATTGTTGCCATCGAGGATAAAAAGATGGGGTTTATATCATATTGCTTGAGTTTATCCCTCTACATCATGTCATCTTGCTTAATGCATTACTCTGTTCTTATGAACTTCATACTCTAGATGCATGCTGGATAGCGGTTGATGTGTGCAGTAATAGTAGTAGATGCAGGCAGGAGTCGGTCTACTTGTCGCGGATGTGATGCCTATATACATGATCATGCCTAGATATTCTCATAACTATGCACTTTTCTATCAATTGCTCGACAGTAATTTGTTCACCCACCGTAATACTTATGCTATCTTGAGAGAAGCCACTAGTGAAACCTATGGCCCACGGGTCTATTCTCTATCATATAAGTTTCCAATCTACTTTATTTTGCAATCTTTACTTTTTAATCTATATCAAAATAATACCAAAAATATTTATCTTATCTTATTATCTCTATCAGATCTCACTTTCGCAAGTGGCCGTGAAGGGATTGACAACCCCTTTATCGTGTTGGTTGCGAGGTCCTTCTTTGTTTGTGTAGGTGCGAGGGACTTGCATGGAGCCTCCTACTGAATATATACCTTAGTTCTCAAAAACTGAGGGAAATACTTACACTACTTTGCTGCATCGCCCTTTCCTCTTCAAGGGAAAAAACAACGCATGCTCAAGAGGTAGCAAGAAGGATTTCTGGCGCCGTTGCCGGGGAGGTCTTCGCTCAAGTCAAGACATACCAAGTACCCATCACAAACTCATCTCCCTCGCGTTACATTATTTGCCATTTGCCTCTCGTTTTCCTCTCCCCCACTTCACCCTTGTCGTTTTATTCGCCCTCTCTTTTCCGTTCGCCCCTTTTTCGCTTGTCTCTTGTGTGCTCATGTGTTAGTTTGTTTATTTTGTTGCCATGGCTAGTCCCCCTATCATTGTTAGTACTCCCGATCATGAAGTTATTAATTTTAAACAAAGGGAGGGAGAAAATCTAAAAGATGCTTGGCATAGAATTTGTAATGCTCAAAATAGATCCATCGGGAAGCAGTCTACTTCTGTTCTTCTTCGCAATTTTTATGTAGGCATTATTCCTTGGAATAGATGCATTCTTGATACCATTAGCGGAGGGAATTTTTTGGTTAGCCATACTTTTTATGCTTATAATGCTATGTTAGATTTGTTTGGTCCACCACCTCTTTTGGTTAATGGAACTGTTTTAACTTTAGAACATGTGATGCAAAGGCTTCAAACTATTGAAAATAAAGTTGCCACTGGTGAGTTAATGGAAAGTTTGGATAAAAAGATCCACCACCAAATTACCCAATATGGATCTAAGGTTGGAGTGACTCTTAAAAAATTTAAAGAGAAGGAACCCATAGTTAACGAAAGAATAGACCAAGATTCTACAAGAATCGGTTAACTTGAGAATATTATTACCAACTTAGGGTCTGCCTTTTCATCCGTGAAAAATACTCCAACTCCTCCTACCAAAATTGTCAAATTAATGTATGTTCCTAAAAATAGGGGTGAATCTTCTAGTAAGGAAAATGCTGGTCTCAAATCAATAAGTGTTCACCCCAACTTTTCCGCCTTCATTAAGGAACCTTTTGCTACAAATGAATTTGTTGATTTCTTTTCTCGGAGTTTAATCATTACTAAAAAGAAAGAAACTCCTAAGGGCTATAAGTGTTCTATTGAAGAATTGAATACCAAAGATGGCAATGCTTAGATCTATTCTCACTTTTATGCCTAGCTAGGGGCGTTAAACGATAGCGCTTGTTGGGAGGCAACCCAATTTTGTTTTTGTTCCTTGCTTTTTGTTCCTGTTTAGTAACAAATAATTCATCTAGCCTCTGTTTAGATGTGGTATTATGTTTTAATTAGTGTATGTGACAAGTAGAACCTATAGGATCATCTTGGGTGATAGTTAATTTGATCTTGCTGAAAAACAGAAACTTTTGCGCGCACGAGAAACAATCTAATAAATCACAGAAACGAGAT
Source organism: Triticum dicoccoides (assembly GCF_002162155.2). Taxonomy (NCBI): domain Eukaryota; kingdom Viridiplantae; phylum Streptophyta; class Magnoliopsida; order Poales; family Poaceae; genus Triticum; species Triticum dicoccoides. The sequence continues at coordinate 90,306,180 of NC_041387.1, forward strand.
TTTGAGTTGATTCTTTTTGAAGTAGATCAATAGACAAATTTCCCAGGACTTAATATTTTGGTAAGATTTTTAGAGTTCCAGAAGTATTCGAAAGTTACAGATTGCTACAGACTGTTTTGTTTTTGACAGATTCTGTTTTTCGTGTGTTGTTTGC
>NC_041387.1:90306661-90322998 GCF_002162155.2 Triticum dicoccoides
GAATAAAGTAGGTTTAACACCAATATAAATAAATAATGAGTTCATTACAGTACCTTAAGTGGTGGTTTTTCTTTCTTGCACTAATGGGGCTCATGAGATTTCCTGTTGAGTTTTGTGTTGTGAAGTTTTCAAGTTTTGGGTAAAAATTTGATGGACTATGGAATAAGGAGTGGCAAAAGCCTAAGCTTGGGTATACCCATGGAATCCCAAGATAATTTAAGGACAACCAAAAGCCTAAGCTTGGGGATGCCCTGGAAGGCATCCCCTCTTTCGTCTTCGTTTATTGGTAACTTTACTTGGAGCTATATTTTTATTCACCACATGATATGTGTTTTGCTTGGAGCGTCTTGTATGATATGAGTCTTTGCCTTTTAGTTTAACACAATTATCCTTGCTGTACACACCTTTTGGGAGAGACACACATGATTCGGAATTTATTAGAATACTCTATGTGCTTCACTTATATCTTTTGAGCTAGAAAATTTTGCTCTAGTACTTCACTTATATCTTTTAGAGCACGGCGGTGGTTTTATTTTGTAGAAATTATTGATCTCTCATGCTTCACTTATATTATTTTGAGAGTCTTTTAGAACAGGATGGTATTTGGTATGGTTATAAAATTGGTCCTAGAATGATGGGCATCCAAGTTGGGTATAACAAAAACTATCATAGGAAGTGAATTGAATACTATGATCAACTTGATGCTTGATAATTGTTTTGAGATATAAAGGTGGTAATATTAGAGTCATTCTAGTTGAGTAATTGTGAATTTGAGAAATACTTGTGTTGAGGTTTGCAAGTCCCGTAGGTTGCACGTATGGTAACCGTTGTGTGACAAATTTGAAGCATGAGGTGTTCTTTGATTGTCATCCTTATGAGTGGCGGTTGGGGATGAGGGATGGTCTTTTCCTATCAATCTATCCCCCTAGGAGCATGCGTGTAGTGCTTGGTTTTTGATGACTTGTAGATTTTTTCAATAAGTATGTGAGTTCTTTATGACTAATGTTGAGTCCATGGATTATACGCACTTTTACCTTACCATCATTGCTAGCCTCTTCGGTACCGTGCATTGCCCTTTCTGACCTTGAGAGTTGGTGCAAACTTCGCTGGTGCATCCAAACCCCGTGATACGATACGCTCTATAACACATAAACCTCCTTATATCTTCCTCAAAACAGCCACCATACCTACCTATTATGGCATTTCCATAGCCATTCCGAGATATATTGCCATGCAACTTTCCACCATTCCGTTTATTATGACACGCTTCATCATTGTCATATAGCTTTTGCATGATCATGTAGTTGCCATCGTATTTGTGGCAAAGCCACCATGCACAATTTTTCATACATGTCGCTCTTGAGTCATTGCATATCTCGGTACACCACCGGAGGCATTCACATAGAGTCATATTTTGTTCTAGTATCGAGTTGTAATCATTGAGTTGTAAATAAATAGAAGTGTGATGATCATCATTAATAGAGCATTGTCCCAAATAAAAAAAATTAAGGCCAAATAAAAAAGGGGAAAGGCCAAAAAAAGAGAAATGCCAAATAAAAGAAAAGGAAAGGCCCAAAAAAGAGGGGGGGGGGGACAATGCTACTATCTTTTTTTCCACACTTGTGCTTCAAAGTAGCACCATGATCTTCATGATAGAGAGTCTCCTATGTTGTCACTTTCATATACTAGTGGGAATTTTTCATTATAGAACTTGGCTTGTATATTCCAACAATGGGCTTCCTCAAATGCCCTAGGTCTTCATGAGCAAGCAAGTTGGATGCACACCCACTTAGTTTTCTTTTGTTGAGCTTTCATACAATTATAGCTCTAGTGCATATGTTGCATGGCAATCCCTACTCCTCATGTTGACATCAATTGATGGGCATCTCCCTAGCCCGTTGATTAGCCACGTCAATGTGAGACTTTCTCCTTTTTTGTCTTCTCCACATAACCACCATCATTATATTCTATTCCACCCATAGTGCTATATCCATGGCTCACGCTCATGTATTGCGTGAAGGTTGAAAAAGTTTGAGATTACTAAAGTATGAAACAATTGCTGGCTTGTAGTCGGGGTTGTGCATGATGAGAGCATTCTTGTGTAATGAAACTGGAGCATGACCAAACTATATGATTTGGTAGGGATGAACTTTCTTTTGCCATGTTATTTTGAGAAGACATGATTGCTTAGCTAGTATGCTTGAAGTATTATTATTCTTATGTCAATATGAACTTTTATTTTGAATCATTTGGATCTGAACATTCATGCCACAATAAACAAAAATACATTGATAATTATGCTAGGTAGCATTCCACATCAAAAATTCTGTTTTTATCATTTACCTACTCGGGGACGAGCAGGAATTAAGCTTGGGGATGCTTGATATGTCTCCAACGTATCTATAATTTTTGATTGTTCCATGCTATTATATTACCCATTTTGGATGTTTATGGGCTTTACTATACACTTCTATATCATTTTTGGGACTAACCTACTAACTGGAGCCCCATCCCAAATTGCTGTTTTTTTGCCTATTTCAGTGTTTCGCAGAAAAGGAATATCAAACGGAGTCCAAATGGAATGAAACCTTCGGGAGCGATCTTTTTGGAACAAACGCAATCCAGGAGACTTGGAGTGGACATCAAGAAGCAGCCGAGGCAGCCACAAGGATGTAGGGAGCGCCCTAGGGGGGGCGCCCCCTGCCTCATGGGCCCCTCGTGGCTCCCCTGACCGACTTCCTTCGCCTATATATATCTACATACCCCGAAAACATCCAGGAGCACCACGAAAAACTATTTCCACCGTCGCAACCTTCTGTACCCGTGAGATCCCATATTGGAGCATTTTCCGGTGCTCCGCCAGAGGGGGAATCGGTCACGGAGGGCTTCTAAATCATCGCCAAGGCCTCTCCGATGAGTTGTGAGTAGTTTATCACACACCTTCGGGTCCATAGTTATTAGCTAGATGGCTTCTTCTCTCTCTTTGAATCTCAATACAAAGTTCTCCTCGATCTTCTTGGAGATCTATTCGATGTAACTCTTTTTGCGGTGTGTTTGTCGAGATCCGATGAATTGTGGGTTTATGATCAAGTTTATCTATGAGAAATATTTGAATCTCCTCTGAATTCTTTTATGTATGATTGGTTATCTTTGCAAGTCTCTTTGAATTATCAGTTTGGTTTGGCCTACTAGATTGATCTTTCTTGCAATGGGAAAAGTGCTTAGCTTTGGGTTCAATCTTGCGGTGTCCTTTCCCAATGACAGTAGGGGCAGCAAGGCACGTTTATATTTTTGCCATCGAGGATAAAAAGATGGGGTTTATATCATATTGCTTGAGTATATCCCTCTACATCAAGTCATCTTGCTTAATGCGTTACTCTATTCTTATGAACTTAATACTCTAGATGCATGCTGGATAGCGGTCGATGTGTGGAGTAATATAGTAGATACAGGCAGGAGTCGGTCTACTTGTCACGGACGTGATGCCTATATACATGATCATGCCTAGCTATTCTCATAACTATGCACTTTTCTATCAATTGCTCGACAGTAATTTGTTCACCCACCGTAATATTTATGCTATCTTGAGAGAAGCCACTAGTGAAACCTATGGCCCCAGGTCTATTCTCTATCATATAAGTTTTGAATCTACTTTATTTTGCAATCTTTACTTTTCAATCTATATCATAAAAATACCAAAAATATTTATCTTATCTTATTATCTCTATCAGATCTCACTTTCGCAAGTGGCCGTGAAGGGATTGAAAACCCCTTTATCGCGTTGGTTGCGAGGTTCTTGTTTGTTTGTGTAGGTGCGAGGGACTCGCGTGGAGCCTCCTCCTGGATTGATACCTTGGTTCTCAAAAACTGATGGAAATACTTACGCTACTTTGCTACATCACCTATCCCCTTCAAGGGAAAAACCAACGCATGCTCAAGAGGTAGCAGGGGGCTATTCCTACATGAATATATCTCTTCTACGTCATGTGATCATTCTTATTGCATTACTCCGTTTCTCTATGAACTTAATACACTAGATGCATTCTGGATAGTGGTCGATGTGTGGAGTAATAGTAGTAGATGCAGAATTGTTTCGGAATACTAATCTTGGATGTGATGAATATATATTGATCATTGCCTTGGATATCGTCATAATTATCCAATCTTCTATCAATTGCCCAACAGTAATTTGTTTACCCACTATGTGCTATTTTCTTGGGAGAAGCCACTAGTGAAATCTGCGGCCTCCGGGTCTATTTCCCATCATATACTTTCATATCTACGTTGCTATTTGCCTTTTTCTTTATTTGCATCTTTTATTTTCAGATCTATACTATCAAAAACCCAAAAGTACCTCTCTGAATTTTATTTGTCGTTATTCTACTTGCATCTACCGATCTATCTATTTACCAACCTTTTACCCGCGAGGGATTGACAACCCCTCTTACGCGTCGGGTTGCAAGTATTTGTTCTTTGTGTGTAGGTACCGTTTACATAGCATGGCTTGGTCCTCCTACTAGATTGATACCTTGGCTTTATAACTGAGGGAAATACCTACGGTAGCTGTGCTGCATCATCCCTTCCTCTTTGGGGAAATACTGACGCAGTTTCTAGCGATATCATGGGTCCATTGCGTAAATTGAGATCCTACAAATGATAGAGAGCCTAATCAAGTGTATAGGGAATTGTTTATCTTGCTTTTTTAATAATCTTCCACACTGCTTGATTGCATGGCATGAACCCTAGCCAAGTAGACAACATGGTTTGACGTTGTTTTCGGCTCGGGCTTGCCCAGGGCCTGACCTGGTCCTGTGTTTAGTACTGCTTCCAGACACATACCATGTCAAGTAAATAAAAATTTGATCAAAAGAGGGGGCTCCCGCCGATTTCATTAACAAAACCATCAAGGACACACAAACCATCAAACATTATTAGTAAGGTTGTCAATGTAAAAGTAATTGAAAGGTTGTTACTTAGCAAAGCTCGTTTTACAGGTTCAGTGCAACTCGTCTTTAACTTGCGATGTTCCTTGAAGATGTCCCCAGCAACCTGTATTTGGTCTTCATTGCTCCTCTACATGTTGAAATTCATACTTTTAAAATCCCAACATGGCTAGAAAAATATAGTAATACTCACGCATCTTGTAGGAAACATTAAAGCACTCATCTGGTAGCATGAGTGATTTTTAATATCCCACTTTGTGGCTATTCAAGTTTGCTAGAACTACGTTGTATCTTCATTCTAAGTCAATAGAATAGGGGGATCACCTCCCTGCTATTCTCAAAAACTTTTAATCATTTACCACACTATTAGTTAGAGATGAAGAACCTACGCAAGCACACTACAATACAGGAGCGCACACAATTACATGATGATATTCTGTTGGATAATGCAAGCTATAACCAATTACTTTTATCGGAGCAATAGCAGCCAGGAAATTTGAAGGGTAGGTATGAACAAAATCGAACTGCACATGTACTGCTAAGAGAATGAATGTACACATTACCAATCACAGCAGAGTATGAAGGTCACGGCGGCGGCTGTGCATCATGGTCGGCAATGGGAGTCAGTTCATTACCGCTGATGGTGCTGCTGCTGCGCTTGTCATTGGCTTTCGAGAAGCAGTTTCGAGACCGTGGAAGACGGCGTCGGGGAAGCAACTCCGTGTACAAAGTGAACTGTGGATCGACTGTAGTGCGGCGTATGACGTCATTGATGAGGCAGATGCGCTGCGCTGGACGAGTGTGACGATGTAGAAGGGGAGGTGCTGGAAGGTCGGCTGACCGCGGCCGGCTTGTTGTGGGGGGTTGTGGTGCCATGAAGAAGTCTATTTTGTGGTGGGGATAGAAAATGAGGATTGGTGTACTCTGGGTGCGGGGGTGGGGTTGGCTCGGTGGAGTGAACGTGAAGTTACCAAATAAGCCCCCCACCCAGCACCATTCGTCGGCCTATTCGACCAAGGGTATGATAGTAATTTTGCATTGCTCGAATCTAGGTCACGGGAGATCTCGATGGAAGCGGGAGATTTTGCCACCGACCTGAAAATTTGTAACACTATACTCCCCGTCTGGTGTGTTGGGTTAATGGGCTAAGAAACTAGGAGTACTAGTACACATATGTTTCTTAGTTTAATGTCGTGGCATTAATTATTTGTTGTAGTTGTGAAATAAATATATTAAGCTATTCACTTTGAATGTAATGGTTTATACAATACAATAGGTCGGTCATAGTTCGTCTAGTTCATGTGTTTTCAGGCTGAATCCTTCCGATCGATGCTACTCTTCATCAGCGGTGGTTGATGTACTGCTTGCGCTGGTCCTACGGAGCCTTAGCACAATGACTTCCCAACTGTCTACTACAACAAGTTTTTCCCGACTCCGGCGAGGCAGGGGCAATAGAAGTTTTCTTAAAAAAGAATTATTGTTGAATCACCTCTATCACTAAGCTCCCTAAGGTGGACTAGTAAGTGTGCACGTGCAACGCATGTCTCGGCTAATATTATAACCATACATGAAAATTGTGTATAAAAAGATATTCCCTCCATTCACAAATTCCTACGTGTGTCGGTTAGTTTGGAACACCCTACTCGGAATTTTCATCAGAGCAAGAGCGCTACGTTCTCACAAAATCTTCTCAAGCTAAAATCTACCCCTTGATGACCCACAAGTGTGGGGATATATCATAGTCCTTTTGATAAGTAAGAGTGTCGAACCCAACGAGGAGCAGAAGGAAATGACAAGCGGTTTTCAGCAAGGTATTCTCTGCAAGAACAGAAATTATCGGTAACAAATAGTTTTGTGATAAGTTAATTCGTAACGGGTAACAAGTAACAAAAGTAGCTAAGGTGCAGCAAGGTGTCCCAATCCTTTTTGTAGCAAAGGAAAAGCCTGGATGAACTCTTATATAAAGCAAAGCGCCCCCGAGGACACATGGGAATTATTGTCAAGCTAGTTTTCATCATGCTCATATGATTCGCATTCGTTACTTTGATAATTTGATATGTGGGTGGACCGGTGCTTCGGTGCTGCCCTTCCTTGGACAAGCCTCCCACTTATGATTAATCCCTCTCGCAAGCATCCACAACTACAAAAGAAGAATTAAGGTAAACCTAACTATAGCATGAAACATATGGATCCAAATTAGCCCCTTACGAAGCAACGCATAAACTAGGGTTTAAGCTTCTGTCACTCTAGCAACCCATCATATACTTATTACATCCCAATGCCTTCCCCTAGGCCCAAATCATGGTGAAGTTTCATGTAGTCGACGTTCACATAACACAACTAGAGGAGAGACAACATACATCTCATCAAAATATCGAACGAATACCGAATTCACATGATTACTTTTAACAAGACTTCTGATACATCCATTTTGCATCATGCTTTTATATAAATATTTATTGCATTATGGGCTGTTATTACACATTATATATCAATACTTATGGCTATTCTCTCTTATTTTATAAGGTTTACCATGAAGAGGGGGAATGCCGGTAGCTGGAATTCTGGCTGGAAAAGGAGAAAACATTGGAAACCTATTATGCACTGCTCCAAAAGACCTGAAACTCCACGAAACATATTTTTGGAATTAATAAGAATTATTGAGCGGAAGAAACACCTCAGGGGGCACACACCCTGGCCAGGAGGGTGGGGGCGCGCCCACCCATACTGGGCGCACCCCCTGTCTCCTGGGCCCCCTGGTGGCCCTCCGGTGTCCATCTTCTGCTATATGAAGGCTTTTACCCTGGAAAAAATCATGGGCAAGCTTACGGGACGAAACTCCGCCGCCACGAGGCGGAACCTTGGCGGAACCAATCTAGAGCTCCGGTAGAGCTGTTCTGCCGGGGACACTTCCCTCCGGGAGGGGGAAATCATCACCACCGTCATCACCAACGATACTCCCATCGGGAGAGGGTCAATCTCCATCAACATCTTCACCAGCACCATCTCCTCTCAAAACCCTAGTTCATCTCTTGTATCCAATCTTGTATCCAAACCACAAATTGGTACCTGTGGGTTGCTAGTAGTGTTGATTACTCCTTGTAGTTGATGCTAATTGGTTTACTTGGTGGAAGATCATATGTTCATATCCTTAATGCATATTATTACTCCTCTTATTATGAACATGAATATGCTTTGTGAGTAGTTACGTTTGTTCCTGGGGACATGGGTGAAGTCTTGCTATTAGTAGTCATGTGAATTTGGTATTCGTTCGATATTTTGATGAGATGTATGTTGTCTTATCCTCTAGTGGTGTCATGTGAACGTCGACTACATGACACTTCACCATTGTTTGGGCCTAGAGGAAGGCATGGGGAAGTAATAAGTAGATGATGGGTTGCTAGAGTGACAGAAGCTTAAACCCTAGTTTATGCGTTGCTTCGTTACGGGGCTGATATGGATCCACATGTTTCATGCTATGGTTAGGTTTACCTTAATACTTTTGTTGTAGTTGCGGATGCTTGCAATAGGGGTTAATCACAAGTGGGATGCTTGTCCAAGTAAGGGCAGTACCCAAGCACCGGTCCACACACATATCAAATTATCAAAGTACCGAACGCGAATCATATGAGCATGATGAAAACTAGCTTGACGATAATTCCCATGTGACCTTGGGAGCTCTTTTCTCATTATAAGAAATTGTCCAGGCTTATCCTTTGCTACAAAAAGGATTGGGCCACCTTGCTGCACTATATTTACTTTCATTGCTTGTTACTCGTTACAATTTATCTTATCACAAAACTATCTATTACCTACAATTTCAGTGCTTGCAGAGAAAACCTTACTGAAAACCGCTTATCATTTCCTTCTGCTCCTTGTTGGGTTCGACACTCTTACTTATCAAAAGTACTACGATAGATCCCCTACACTTGTGGGTCATCAACTTCTCCCATGTCCTCAGGAACAAACTTAACTACTCACAAAGCATATTCATGTTCATAATTAGAGGAGTACTAATAAGCATTAAGGATATGAACATATGATCTTCCACCAAATAAACCAACTAGCATGAACTACAAGGAGTAAGCAACACTACTAGCAACCAACAAGTACCAATCTGAGGTTTTGAGACAAAGATCGGATACAAGAGATGAACTAGGGTTTGAGAGGAGATGGTGCTTGTCGGTGTCAAAACCGGCGGATCTCGGGTAGGGGGGCCCAAACTGTGCTTCCAAGGATCAAAGGTAACAAGGAGGCAGGGGACACAATGTTTACCCAAGTTCGGGCCCTCTTAATGGAGGTAATACCCTACTTCCTGCTTGATTGACTTTGATGAGTATAGAGGTTACAAGAGTTGATCTACCTCGAGATCGTAATGGCTAAACCCTAGATGTCTAGCCTGTATGATTGTGATTGCCCCTATGGACTAAACCCTCCGGTTTATATAGACACCGGATGGATCTAGGGTTGTACAGAGTCGGTTACAGAGAAAGGAAGGTACATGATCCGAATGCCAAGCTTGCCATCCACGCAAAGGAGAGCCCCATCCAGATACGGGGAAAGGTATTTAATCTCATATCTTCGCGGCCCATTAGTCCGGGCCATAACGCATAGCCTGGACGCTCGAGGACCCCTTAGTCCAGTACTCCCTCACTAGCCGCTGAACCAGGCTTCAATGATGATGTATCCGGCGCACAGATTGTCTTCTGCATTGCAAGGCGGGTTCCCTTTCCAAATACTCCAAAGCAGCTTTCCGCACACAAGAGTTGTATCCTGACTTGCTTTAACACGTACAAACCTAAGTTGTAAAAAGCAACAATACTTAAAATAAGTCATGTCCACGGGCCACTTTTTTGGCGAGACGTTATGTTCTTGCCTTATTATTATTCTGAACTATTTTATAGCCTCGTTTCACATTTCGAGGCACGGCCAATGACACGTCTTGTCAAAGCAGAGATCGTGTCCCCTTATCACGGGATTCTCATCAATAGGGGTTTTGGGTAATCCAACCGTGCCGTTAACACGTCCCCTTGGGAATAGGCGAGATTTACGGCTTATGAGGGGGCGCTTGATATTCGCTGCCTCTATAAGAGGACAAAGTCCCATTTGCTTACCTCACGCCTTCTTCTTCCTCTACCTTTGAAACCCCCCCCCCCAAGCTCCAGTGCCCAAGTTCCAAACTTTCCTTCTACCCCAAATTCTCCAGCAATGGCCGGATCTGGCGTTCAGTGTAAGTGGATGGCCTCCTTCGTAACGGAGAAGAACATCCAGGATCTGCGGGAGGCAAGGTACCTAACGGCGAAGATCAAACTTAGGCTTCCAACCCTAGGGCAAGTCATTCCCACCCCGGAGCCCGGCGAAAGGGTGGTTTTTATCCCTCACTTCCTCCGAGGACTCGGATTCGCCCTTCACCCCTTCGTCCGAGGTCTCATGTACTACTACGGGCTGGATTTCCACGATCTGGCCCTGAATTCCTTTCTCCACATCTCGGCGTTTATCGTCGTCTGTGAGGCATTTCTCCGCATCCCTCCGCACTTTGGCTTATGGCTCAAGGTTTTTAATGTGAAGCCGAAGGTGGATGAAGGCCAACACACCGAGTGTGGCGGTGCCATGGTGAGCAAGCTCAACCATGTTACCTGGCCCAAAGGAAGATTTGTGGATACTGTCAAGGTGTGGTAGCAGGAGTGGTTCTACATTACTGAACCCCGCGGCACCAAGTGGGCTGTTGCTCCTGCCTTCAGATCCAGACCTCCGTTGCGGCTCGCATCCTGGACCAATAAAGCTCTAGATTGGGGATCCCTTGATGAGGTGTCAACGCTGCAGAAGCGTATCAAGAGAATGATAAAAAGGACATCACTCTTGATGATGTGATTCAGGTGATGTGCATCCACCGAGCTCTCCCTTGCCAACGACAACCTCTCAAAATGTGGGAGTTCAATCCGGAGGGGCCACGGACCCTGCAGCACTTCTTTGGTACGACGCACAAAGGGACCTGGAAGCTGCTCTTTAAGAAGCAGAAGACGTGGCCACGGATGTCAGACGACACCAGACTCGACTGCAACAATCCGGCACCCCCAGTAAGTATCATATTTCTGAACACTACTTAGTTTGTCTGTCTTAGGGAGGGGTCCTGAAAATTCCATCTCTACAGGACTAGATAAAGAAGGCCGAGCGGATTAAGTGTCCGGCCCCACTCCCCGAAAACCCAGTCGATCCTTTGTTAATGAAGATGCTGGTCCTAGCGCCCTACCAGGCGCTGGCAAAGAAGGACAAGAAGAAGAAGACCAAGGAGACCGAAGGCGACCTCCATCCCGAAGAAACTTTGGGTGCCGTGTCCGGAAGAACCAAAGCTCCTTCATCTCGCGAGGAAGACGAATACGAGGACGAGGAGGAGGAGGAGGACAAAGCAGAGAACCCTTCTCCAAAGGGAAAAAGAGAGCGACCTCCGTAGATCCGGAGGAGGGGGCGTCCAAGAGGGGAAGGATATCCCTCTCCGATGACTCGGATTCGGGCACCGAGGTCGTTCCCAAGCACCGCCCCCGCACCAAGCCCCTTGCTGAATCGTGAGTAACTTCAGATGCCTTGCATACATCTAATCTTTTTATAGATTATAAGAACAATATCCAATTTCATTCCAGTCCGGCTCATGACATTCCTCAAGAATCATCGTCATTGGGGGATCTTTCGCCGGAGAAGATGGAGAGCGAGACGCCTCCACAAACTTCCCCGCCTCCTAGGGCGGACGATCCCAAGGTGTCATCCCTAAGGATTTCTACGGGCTCTGGAGAAGTGCGGGAGAGGACCAATGCGGCACCGGAGGCTGCCGAGAACATGAGGGGCTCAACCCCCATGGAGACCGGCCATAGGGGTCCTGGGTCATCTGACCCTCAGACGGATACTGTTCCGGAGACCCAAATGGTTCCGGAATCATATCGGCAGCCCTCTCTACAGGAGGGGGAGATGGCGACCTCTACGAATGCAGAGGCGCTGAACAAGCTGATGGATGCACTACAAGGTGCATCCGTCTTGGAAGAGCACCATACCTTAATGGGTACGGTGGTTGAAAAAGTCCAGTCTGCTAAGAGCGAACTGGATGAAGCCTTCACGAGCCTACTAATAGACTTCGAGGTATGCGATGTAATGTCTTTTAGCCGCTTTCCATAAAAAAATCCGCCTATATATAGATAGTAGCCCCTGAGACTCTGTTTGGCCAATGAAGGAGGGCGAACAGAGGGTCTATAGGTATCCGTAGTAAATAATATACTTAGCCTTTTTGATAAAAAATCAGGCTTCACTGTTAGCGGCGACCACTCAGGTCGCCGAAGTTTCCGAACTCAAGCGGAAACTACAGCTAGTCGATGAGGACAATATCTGGATTAACAAGCGGCTCAACGAAGCGCAAGGTATGTTTCAAGTGCTCCATATTCCATTGAATTAGGTTGCAAATGCTTAAGTGAAGCTCACGCGCTGCTATATGCACAATTGTAGATGGCGCTACTGAGGTCGAGACCCTTAGGAGTGACCTTGCCCGCGCGAAGGGGCGGGCAAGGGTGAGCGATGCGGCTGCTAAGAAAGCGGCTTCGATTTGAAGGACGAATAGGCCACCCGGCGCCAGTTCGAGGAGCGCGTATCCAAGATTGAGCAAGAGCTCAAGGACACAACTCGCAAGTGCGAGCTCCTCGAGGAGGGGAATAAAGCAAAGGCGTCCGAACTCCCCAAGGCCCTCAGGATGCCCAACAGGCGAGGTCCGAATCCCGAGCGGCTCGCGAGGAGCTCAGACAGGCCGGACAGATAGCGGCCGGTAAGGCCTTTCTTTTACAGTCTAAGTTTAGCGATCGGAGGTATGCCTTACTTAGTCGACTATGGAGTTCTCCAGACTCCTTTGTGGATATACCGAAGAGCACCGCTGACGCAGCGCAATTCTACCAGGCCCAGGAGGGGCATGCGACGGAGAAGCTGTTCTAGTCACAATATGCGACGCAGGAGCGTTCGATGCTGCTGAACGACCAGATGGCGCAGTGGGCCGAGTTGCACAAGATGTTCGAAGCAGCCATGAAGGAGGTTATACTCTAGCTGTGGCCGGCTGAACCCATTCCGAGCAGTTATTTTGGCCTAGTGTGGCGACTCATCGATGTCGTGCCCCGAATTGATGCCATCAAACGGTGGGTGTGCATAGAAGGTGCACAGAGGGCCTTCACCCGTGTCAAGGTGCACTGGGCAAAGATGAAAGCCGCCGTTGTCATGGTGGAGGGTCCTCCCGAAGGCAAGGACCACCGCACGCCGGAGCGTTATTTAAACGGCGTCCTAGAGATTTCTCGCTTGATAGAGGGTCAATGCTCAAAGGACATTATATTTGAATGAATGAATCTGAACGACCCGGTCGTGTATATTATAGATATTAAGGCTTTGTAATATATCCGTGTCATTATCTGAAGTTACTTTCCTCCTGTGCGGCCATTTTTGTATGCCTGAGAGTTTTCTAGTCGTCGGCTTCGACCCCCATGTAGATGCTACGGGGGTGTTCGGAATAGCACGTGAGCACTCTTGACCCAACGTCTCGGTCTGTGATGGAGGTGTCAGTGCGGTGAACCAGGCAATCGGACTATCGGCTTTACCGCTCTCACTTAGCCATAGGAGTTTGACAATGGGGCTATAAAATAGCCCCTAGTACGTATTTGACTATCCGAATACGGATGCGTTACGTGTATGACTGGAAAAATAGTCCTTCATTTAATACGGAAAATTTGCTAAAGATTTAGTAAGTCACCGAGCGACTGACCAGCTCTCGCCTCATCATGACAGTCAGTTTTCGGCTTTCTCTACTAAGGTGCTTGACCGGACGAACCAGCAACACAATCACAGTAGTTCTCCCTTTACTACCTTAGCCGAACAAACGGAATGTAAGGTATCAAACACAAGAGTCGGGCAACCCAACTATTGACCAAGTACATGATTCGGAGCTGATGCATATAATGCCAAGTTCAGGACGCTGAAGTGTGCTACAAAGTTGTTCAAGATTTTTTGTTTAGTGGCAAATATGTGGCCGTATAGAGCCCCTGGCAATGGGTGTCGAGGTATGTGAAACAACTAGAGAGACGGAGTATGGTTATATGAATAAAGTTGATACCGAAAAATTGTCCCTACTAGGATCTGATTGATACGTCAAGACGTGATCTTACAGAGGGCACCATAAGCACCAAAATCATTTTACATGCCGGGGGTCTAATAATAAGGATAAAATCTTAGTACAAGTCCTTTAAATAAGGTTTGGTCCGAAGAGTCCTTTGGATGTCCTGCCGCACATCTCCGCCGCTTTCGCCTTGTAGAGAGGGGTTCCTTAAAGGGAACGGTCTTCTGTTTCCCGTACGAAACCGGGCTCGGAGTGAGTCCTTGTAAGTCCGTATGATACATGGGCTCGAATGCACCTGTGGGAGAAAAGTAAGAGAAGAAGAGTGGAAGGTCATGCAGGGTCGAGTCGTACTATAGACCTTCCAGTATTGTGCATCTGCTGATGCCCAGGGTATTTTGAGTGCGTAATGATGCATGCATGGTACGAATTCCCCGGGTGTGCGCGGCGACCGATGGAGGCGAAACTGCTAATCTAGCTCTAGAAGTACCGAGCCGCTAGCTTGCGGGACTGGCCGGACTCTTTTAAGAAAGTTTGGCGGCTTGATGGCTGACGAGGTGTGCGGCTTGAGTGGGCCGCTCCGTACTTCGGCTATGAGAGCCGCAGTGTGCTCCTCAGTGCGGAGGGAGCGTTCTGTGTTTCCATTGACTGTTATGACGCCGCGTGGACCAGGCATCTTGATCTTTAAATAGGCATAGTGCGGCACCGCGTTGAATCAAGCAAAAGCGGTCCGTCCGAGCAGTGCATGATAGCCACTTCAGAAGGGTACGATATCGAAGATCAAGTCTTCACTGCGGAAGTTGTCGGGCGAACCGAAGACAACTTCCAATGTTATTGAGCCCGAGCAACGGGCCTCTACGCCAGGTATTACTCCTTTAAAGGTAGTTTTAGTGGGCCTGATTCTTGACGGATCAATACACATTTTGCGGACGGTGTCCTAATAGAGCAGGTTAAGGCTACTGCCACCGTCCATGAGGACTCGCGTGAGATGAAATCTGTCAATGATTGGGTCGAGGACCAAAGCTGCCGATCCTCCATGACGGATGCTGGTTGGGTGGTCCATTCGATCGAAGGTGATCAGACAAGCCGACCATGGGTTGAATTTTGGGGCGACCGGCTCTATGGCGTAGACGTCCCTTAATGCGCGCTTGCGCTCCCGTTTGGGGATGTGGGTGACATAGATCATATTTTCTATTTTGACCTTGGGGGGAATTGCTTTTGCCCCCCTGTGTTCGGTGGGCGAGGCTCTTCATCGTCGTCCTCGTTGGGCGGCCTTTTCCCCTTAGGTTCGGCGTTGAGCTTGTTGGCCTATTTAAAGACCCAACAGTTTTTGTTGGTGTGATTGGCAGATTTATCAGGGGTGCCATGAATCTGGCAAGGCCGATCAAGTATTTTGTCCAAACTAGACGGACCATATTTGTTTCCTTTGAATGGCTTCTTCCGCTGACCAGATTTGGAGCCACTGAATCCAGCGTTCACTGCAGTGTCTTCGGTATTGTTTCGACGCTTGTGCTTGTCGCGTCGTGGTTTGCCATTGCCGTCCCTGGTTTCAAAGGTGCCTGGGTTGCTAGTGATATTGCTTCTATGAGCAAGCCAGCTATCTTCTCCCGCGCAAAAGCGGGTCATAAGTGCGGTAAGGGCTGCCATGGACTTCGATTTCTCTTGGCCGAGGTGTCGGGAGAGCCACTCATCTCGGATGTTGTGTTTGAAGGCCGCGAGGGCTTTGACATCCAGACAATCCACAATCTGGTTCTTTTTAATTAAGAACCTGGTCCAGAGCTTCCGGGCTGATTCGTCGGGTTACTGGATTATGTGACTAAGGTCATCGGCATCCGGGGGCCGAACATGGTACCTTGGAAGTTGTCTCTGAAGGTGTCCTCCAAGTCTTCCCAGTTTCCAATGGAGTTTTCTGTGAGGCTATTCAGCCAATGTCGTGCCGGTCCCTTAAGTTTTAGGGGGGGGGGTACTTGATGGCATGTAGGTCATCACCGCGGGTCATGTGGATATGAAGAAGAAAGTCTTCAATCCATACTGCGGGATCTGTTGTGCCATCGTATGATTCAATGTTCATGGGTTTAAACCCTTCTGGGAACTAGTGCTCCATTACTTCATCAGTGAAGCATAGAGGGTGTGCGGCTCCTCCATATTGGGCAACGTCATGACGTAGTTTAGATGGAGTCCGTATGCGGTTTTCGGCCCATGTGAGGTTGTGTTTATCGCGCCAGGCCTGATGGCCGTCTTCTCGCGCTGGTGCACGCCCGCCCCCC
>NC_041387.1:90323279-90397352 GCF_002162155.2 Triticum dicoccoides
ATAAATTGATCTGGTATGGCGGGTTCTATTGTCCAGGTCCTGTCGCAGGTCATGCGTGTACCTTGCGGCCGCTATTTCTCTGCCTCTAGGGCGAGGTGGCGCAGGTTGGTGTTCGGCTCGGGTTGCCGCTCTGTCCCGGCCACGAGGTGGTCGGTCAGGTCCGTCAGCCGCATTACGCGCTGTCGGTATAGGCTCTGGGATGACCTCATCATCGGATTGGGAGAGCAACCTGCACTTTGGGTAATTCTTAGTTGGGCGCTCGAGGCCGTATTCCTTGCCTGCCAGGACATTAGTCCATCTGCCATTGAGTAAATCCTGATCAGCTTGAAGTTGTTGCCTCTTCTTTTTCAGCCTTCTTGCTATGGCTATTAGCCAGCGCTTAAAGCGCTCTTGTTCGAGGGGGTTCTCTGGTATGATGAAGTCTTCATCGCCCAGGCTCTCATCCTCTTCGGAGGTTGGTAGGTAGTTACCATCCTCCGAGCCCTCGTCCCTGATAGGATCATCGGGGTTGACTTGCCCCTCTTCCCAATATCCTATTCGGATGTTGGGCGACCAGGGCGTCTTGGTCTTCAGCGTTTCCCGGGGTGTTACTGTCTCCGGTGCCGGTATTGCTGTCCTTCTCGCGACGTGATTTTGATCTGCGACGCTAACATCGACGCTTCAGAGGTGCTTTAACAGGCTCGTCCTCTAGATTCTTTCCTCGTCGGCGCCATTCTCTTTGGGTGTGTCCACCATGTATATGTCATACGAGGAAGTGGCCGTCCAGCGTCCGGTAACGGCTGGTTCTGGCTTTGCTCCTCTTCGGCATCGTCGTCCATACCGTTGATGTCTTCGGAGACGTAATCTAGCATGTCGGTTAAGTCATCGCCCTCAACCCCTAGTGTGGGCTAGGTGTACTTTGGCAGCGATCCTTCTGTAATGGCGAGAGATCGCATTAAGTCCAGGGCCTCGTTTAAGAGTGAGGTTTGGACAGGGAAGAGAGGGTCCATGGAGCAGGGCGGGACATGAGTTCCCTGGCCGAGCTCACGTAACACGGACCTCGAAAGTTTAGATCCGATGTTCGGGGATGAGTCCGGCTTCGTGTTGATGAAGGGAGCCTGATATGACTCCAGGTCTGCTGGTTAAATGATCCCCTCCATATCTCCGGTGTTGAGCTCTATGGTTGTGGAGAGTCCGGCGGGCTCTAGACTCCCATCTTTGCACTTAGCGAGGTGTTCCGGATCTAAGGCCGGAACTGCGATTGGGGTCGCGAACTCTTGGAAGATCAAGTCTCCTCGGATATCAGCGACGTAGTTTAGGTTTCCAAAACTGATCTGATGACCAGGGGCGTAGCTGTCGATCTGCTCCAGATGGCCAATCGAATTGGCCCGCAGTACAAAGCCACCGAATACGAAGGTTTGGACGGAGAGAAAAGTGTCCCTCAGGGCGGTGTTGTGGTGGATGGTTGATGGAGCCATCGATCCTTCTGGTGATGACACAGTGGAACTCTCAATGAAAGCACCAATGTCAGTGTCAATACCGGCGGATCTCGGGTAGGGGGTCCCGAACTGTGCTTCCAAGGATCGAAGGTAACAAGGAGGCAGGGGACACAATGTTTACCCAGGTTCAGGCCCTTTTAGTGGAGGTAATACCCTACTTCCTGCTTAATGGACTTTGATGAGTATAGAGGTTACAAGAGTTGATCTACCTCGAGATCGTAATGGCTAAACCCTAGATGTCTAGCCTGTATGATTGTGATTGCCCCTATGGACTAAACCCTCCGGTTTATATAGACACCGGAGGGATCTAGGGTTGTACGGATTCGGTTACAGAGAAAGGAAGGTACATGATCCGAATGCCAAGCTTGCCATCCACGCAAAGGAGAGCCCCATCCGGACATGGGGAAAGGTATTTAATCTCATATCTTTGCGGCCCATTAGTCCGGCCCATATCACATAGCCTGGACGCCCGAGGACCCCTTATTCCAGGACTCCCTCAGTGCTGGTGAAGATGTTGATGGAGATTGACACCCTCTCGATGAGAGGATTGATGGTGATGACAATGGCGGTGATTTCTTCCTCCCGAAGGGATGTTTCCCCGACAAAAAAGCTCCGCCGAAGCCGTAGATTGGCCTACCCAGGTTCCGCCTCGAGACCACTACGCTTCATCTCGAAAGCTTCTATCTCCTTTTTTCTCAGGGCAAAATACACCATATAGGAGATGATGGGCGTCGAGGGCCTGCCAGGTGGCCCACAAGGTAGGGGGCATGCTCAGGGGGGTAGGGCGCGCCCTCCACCCTCGTGGCTGGTTGGTTGCCCCCCTCTAGTGCTTTCTTCTCCCAGTATTTTTCATTTATTCCAAAACTGATCTCCGTGAAGTTTCAGAACTTTTGAAGTTGTGCAGAATAGGTCTCTAATATTTGCTCCTTTTCCAGTCCAGATTTCCAGCTGCTGGCATTCTCCCTCTTCATGTAAACCTTATAAAATAAGAGATAAAAGGCATAAGTGTTGTGATATAACGTGTAATAACAGCCCATAATGCAATAAATATCAATATAAAAGCATGATGCAAAATGGACGTATCACCCCTCAGAAAGTATGGTCCTACGAAAAAGGCAAGTAGCCAATGCGAAAACACATATCATAACTGATAAACAAACATGTCATTTTTTTTCTCTACTAATAAATTCAAGTCTCGTCTAAAATGGATTTTTGGATTTACTAATTTATAACTGGTAAAATTTTCACATATAATATTCTATAAAGAAGTGTTATATATGTTGATTAGATACAAACTCCACACCATGTTGCTCAACTAAATTTGTAATATCTTGAAATGGTGTACATGCTTGTACGTCAATGGAACATATATACATAGTATCTTCCAGAGGCTAAAGTTGTTCCTTTCTTTACGACAGACACTTGAGGTGTGCAGCACTGAACAAAAAAGCCTATAGGAACATATAGTGTGTTTAGCACAAAAGAAATTGTACAAGTTATTCGAGGACAAGGACATGATTTCTAGTGTGTTATTTATGACACACAACTGAATGAGAACTTGGAAAAAACAAAATGTTCAAGATAAAATGTGAGTATGAGATGCGCCAATTTGTTTATTCAGAGGTGAGTTTCAAGGAAGTCATTTCAAGTTACATTGTTCATAAACATTGTTGCAAAAATAGCAAGGTACATTATTAAATTGAACAATCACATCCTAATTCAAGTTACATTATGCAAAAATCTGCCACCATTGATTGCTCTTGTGTGATTATTGTTGGGTCTAGGGATGCCGTTGATGCTTACTCAAGCCACAAAAGCTGACATCAGGGGAAGAATTTGCTGGACCATTGTTTTGAGGTCTTAAATTGTAATGTCCATCTGTGTATGGTTAGTCCAACTACAGTTACACTCCAATGCATAGATCAATTCTAAAATCCCAAGCCATTTTGTAAATCTCGCATGCTACACCCGAGAGTTTCGGGAAAAGCAAAAGTTCAAATATTAGTTGTGGTATGAAAATTAAGACACTTGATGTACTATCATCTACTCCCTCTGTTTCTAAACATAAGCCTATTTGAGATGTCCCTAGAGACTACATACAGATATATATAGACATATTTTAGAATGAGATTCACTCATTTTCCTCCTTATGTAGCCCATATTGGAATCTCTAAAGGGCTTCTATATAGGAACAGAGGGAGTATTTATCCTTAAATGGGGAACATTCTCTTGATGCAAACGGAGGTACATCCTTACCTGCAGATAGAAAAGTACAAATGTCAAACAATATATAGAGGGGTATAGAGAGAGTGGTGAGAAGATCATTTAGGCAGTGCAACATAATCAAGTGAACCAGATCCTGACTATTATGTACAAAGCAGCACCAATTAGTTTCTTAAAATTAAAATAAAGAATTAAGCATTAACCTCTATATATGATTGGGGAGCAATGTACATGTATATCTCACAAAATTCAAGGTGCATAGTATAAAGGAAAGAGCGTGTGTATGCATGCTATACGTTGAGTTGAGCATGCCTGCCTGTCGGCGACCACACTTGCATATAACACGAGCAGTCCTCGTCTATGATAACGTATGTGACTCTTTGCCAGCTGCCGATAGAGCGTGTGGTAGAACATGAACTAACATATTGATGATCGGGTCACCAAATACAGTGGCAAATACTATGATTTCCAAACACATTGTGGTTTTCAAAATATTGCTCAAAACTATAGCCACACACTCACGCAATATTACAGGTGGGACCCCACCATGTCACACTACTGCTTCCTCCTCATCATTGTCATCCTGACCGCTAGGCCCAGATTCTTTCGGGGCTCCACTTGTCGGTGTCGTGTGGATCTTTGACTCGATGTCCCGCGTCGCCGTAGTGAAAGGCGAGGGCGTGACACAAACATAGCCTAAATCATGTCCTCAAACAAGTCTATGAAATAATCCAATCCTTCTACTGCACAATCTAGTAAATCCCATGTAAAGCATATTGAGATGTATGATACATTACTAAATTTTGCATCTATAGGGCCTACCGAAGTCAGCCTACATCGGTAACTTACTACATGCAAACTATATTTTGCTGTATTTTGCATGTATCCTCACTAAATCAAGCATACACATGTCAGCACAGAAAACAACTGGTCATGCAAAATCGTTAATTCAGAAATTAGGCAAGCTGCTAAATTCAGTACAACTCCTAGATCAAAGCAAGCGTACAACTGATGTGGCCGCTCCCTGTGCACCCTCGGCAGCGTGGAGGCACGACGCCATGCGGCCTCGTTCGCTAGTGGCCGCCTTGCGTGCGTCCACATCCTTGGTGGGGGCCGCAGCTCCTGTGTGCGGCGTTGAGGCAATGAGTGTGAGTTTCAGTGGCAACAGTAATATGCAGATGTCTACATAAGCAGTAACATAATGGTAGCATGAATCAGCTGATTCCAAGACATGTCTTCTACACGGTAGGGTTACAAGTGCACGGTCTTTAATCTCTACTCCATTCGTTCCAAAATAGATGACCCAATTTTATTTATAGTTAGTATAAAGTTGGGCCATCTATTTTGAAACGGAGGGAGTACCTCTGAGCAGTCATGCGAGGGCAGAAAAAAGGATTAGGAGGGAGATGGGGTGGTTCGTTGTACCTGCACATCAAGTGGCGGTGCTCGGGGAGCTCGGTCTCGCCCGTTGGACGTCGGCCACACACGTGACGGGACGGTGGAGGAGCAGTCGTACGCTCGCATGGATCCTGTTGGTGGTGGTGCTTGAGGCCTACAAGATCTAGCTGCCACGGATGAGGGGACGAATAAGTGGAGAACGAAGGCCATGGCGAGGGTTGCCGCGTCGAGATGGCCGGAAGATGTCAGATCCATACCGCCGTGTCGCGGTAGCAGCAGTCGGAGATGGAGAGGAGTGTCGGCACACCTATTAAGGACGAGGAGAGAGGACGACGGGGGCGCCGTTGTCGTGCTCTTCCTCCTCTTCTGGCCACGGTTCTCACCATGGAGGCAGCGGCGAGATGGGAGCCAATGGCGTAGGTAGGATGGGGCACGGGCGCCCCGGTGGATTTCCTAAGGGTTTTTTAGGCGTTAAATTTTGGATTAGCACTAATTACAAGGTGTGATTAGTTGGGCGGTTAGCGATAATTGAGTGTGGGATTACTGGTTTCCGATTGAATCTCTCGTCTGCTGGTTGGCAGAGTTTTCGTCCGCCCAAGTATATGTTTGCTTGTTTAATATAGTACTACTCCCTCCGTCCGGAAATACTTGTCATCAATATAGATGAAAATAGATGTATTTAGAACTAAAATACATCTAGATACATCTATTTTAATGACAAGTATTTCCGGACAGAGGGAGTATAATACTCCCTCCGTTTTTAAATATTTGTCTTTCTAGAGTTTTCAACAAGTGACTACATACGAAGCAAAATGAGTGAATGTACATTCTAAAATATGTCTATATACATCCGTATGTGGTAGTCCATTTGAATATCTAAAAAGACAAATATTTAGAAACGGAGGGAGTATAAGTAGTAGAGTTTAATAGTATAGTAGAGAAGCCTTGTGAGTCGATTGAGGGGTACAATTTTGACTGGGTGAATCGATTTTGACCGCGCGAGTCGCTGCTGGGTGGGCCTCTTTGGTGTGGGCCTGCGTTGTCAGTGGTGGAAGGGTTCGCTCCTTCTGGTTAAAACTAGTGTGCGGCGTGGCGGCGCCGGGTGGCTCGGCAGATAGGTGTCGTCCGCAACTTTCTCCTGATTGTTTACAACCTACAGGGGGGAGGTGGGTTGAGGGAGTGATCTCAGATTGGTCGGCGCTCGCGATTTGGTTACAGTGGTGGGTGCCAGTGGAGGAGGTTGGCCGGTGCGGGCGGGTGCTGTGATGGGTACCGGTGGACGAGGCCGGAGGTGCGGGCGGGTGCCGATGTAGGAGGTCAATCGGCGGTGCGTTTTTTTGGTCTCCGTCCTGGTTCCCCTGCCGCATATGTCGCTCGCATTCACGTCAACAAACAAGCACAGCTTCCTCCAGCCCACCAGCAGGTAGCGCCTCGTTTCCTCTCTGTTCTTTTTTTTGTCATCGTTGCTTACTTGCTTCCTTTTTCACGATCTGCAACTCTGGGACACAGATGCGATGTTGCCACCGGCTCTGGTGAGAGGCAGTGGGCGGCCTCCCCGTGCCCCCAAAATCTAGGTGCCCTCTTCCCTCCCAGGATACGCAGCAAGGCTATATTAGCAATCTATACGCAGACGTTGCGTCGTCCTATTTTTTCTTCTCCCTCTGATCGTGAGTAGCCAACCCAAGGTAATATATTTTGTATATAGCTGCACTAATGAGAATTGTTATTAGGCCTGGCCCAAGTAATAATAATAGCTACAGCAGGAGTGTCTAATGCATCAGAACGCACAGGAGATCCAGGCATCAGGCACCAAATCACGCGTCACCTTGTCACCTTGCATCCAAATCAAGGCAGATGGACTAGGAAGCTTGCTCAAGGAGAAGGCTCGGATTGCAGGAGGCGCTACTGTGCGCCGCCCGGGCTCTGGCGCCGCTGCATCTGCATGTGAGTGTTGTCGGTCAGTCAACTACTGCCAACGTAACACTAGCCATTATGTTTCTGCAATTTAATAATATTCTTGAGTTTTAGATCTCATAGAGATCAAGAACAAATAGTGATGCTCCAGTTGATGATCTTGGCGAGTGGTTTCCAGATGAACCGTGCAATGCCATATAAATGGGGCAATTAACTCTTGGCTTACTCATTTGCACAACCAAGTAGAGTAGTAGCTTTGCACTATGGCAGTGGCAGTACTATTCAGTATTGTTTTGATTTTTGAAGATACCAAAGAATATTTCCATTTCATTCATATGGATTTACTCATCTATCTAAACTTATCGGTTATTCAGTCCAATAGCTACTTTGCATTAATTAAGTGTTCAGATTTCCGGGAACATGTGCCTAATTAAGTGTCCAGATTAGTCTGCCAAAGCAGGCTCCTTTGATTATCAAATCTTTTTTCCTTACCTTCATTTTGTTTTTGTGGCTTTTATTGATTGTACAACCTTATTTCTAAAGCTTGTTTGAGTTATGAAAGTAGCTTCAGGAGACCATGCATTGCAAAAGTAACTGACGTGGAAGTAGTGTTCAGCGGATAGTGGATATATTTTTAACAAAAAGGCTTTCGCCCCGCTTTATAAATAAAGCAAATCACCACAGCCAACGAGTACAACAAGGTTCACAACCACATACACTCACAGTCTGAACACGACAAATAGTACGAGGTTCTATTGAGGGCACAATTCAACAAGCCCAAAGAAAAGAAAAGAAAAACAACAAGCATCAACGCGACGCGGACAGGCCATCTAGTCTGGCTCTGGAGGTGGCAGAGGAAGCGGTGGCGCCAAACGAATATCCATTGTGCACAGATCAGCAATGATGATGTTGATGGCGTCGTGGGGCGGCTAAGCGGCCGCCATAGCTGCAAGTAACCACATAGTTTTAAGATTGCGTCAGTTGCACGTCGAAGAGGGACACGTCGAATCACAAGCTTATTCCGGATCGTCCACAAAGTCCAGGCAAGGACCCCAATCGCCAGCCACCTAACGTGGCGGCTAAAAGGGGGTGACGGCTGGAGTTCGGCAAAGAGGTCCGGGAAATTAGTGTTGGACCAACGGCCGCCGACCATCTCGCGGAGGCAACTCCAAAGGAACTGGGCCGAGACACAGGAGAAGAAAATGTGGTTGGAATCCTCGACCGTTCTACACAAGGGGCATAATCTGTCACCAGGGCCATTGCGTTTGAGCACTTTCACACCGGACGGAACGCGCCCATGGATCCATTGCCACAGGAAGATCCGGATCTTGAGGGGGAGTCTGATCTCCCAAATCACGAGGAATGGCTCCGGGGCGGGGGGTGGGGACAATGGCCCGGTAGAGGGATTTGGTGGAGAAGGTGCCCGAGGGTTTAAGGCGCCAGGACACGTGATCATGTGGGCGCACAAGGTCTCGCTCGTGGAGAGCGACGATGTCCAGAAGTTCAATCCATGCAAGCGAATCTGCGGGCCCAAATGGCCGCCAAAACGCGAGACGCCCTAAGTCAATAAGGGTCGTCTCCACTGAGACCCTAGGGTCCACAGCGATAGCGAACAAGTCCGGAAAGCGAGCCGCAAAGGGGGATTCACCCGCCCACCAATCAAACCAGAAAAGCGTGGAGGGTCCCGACCCAACGTCGATGGATGTCCCAATCCGGAGGACCGGGAGAAGCTGGATGAGGGACTGCCAGAACTGTGAGCCACCTGGCCTCTAGCAGAAGGCGAGGGGCTGTCCGCGCAGGTATTTGTTCTGGATAATCTGCAGCCAGAGACCACCCTCACCGTTGGCGATCCGCCAAAGCCATCTAGTCAGGAGGGCAATATTCATGCGTTCTGAGGACATGATGCCGAGGCCACCTTGGTCCCGCGGCTTGCAGATCTCAGGCCAGCGGACCATGTGGTATTTCTACTTGTCACCCTCGCTTGCCCAGAAGAAGCGGGCCTGGATCATGCCAACCTCATGGTGCAAAGTCTCATGGAGGCTGTAGAAGCTCATGGTGAACAGGAGCAGGCTGGACAAGGAGGAATTAATGAGGATCATCCGCGCCGCCTTCGAGAGCCATCTACCCTGCCAGGGTTCGATGCGGTGTTGAAGTTTGAGCACCGATGGGCGCAAATCGGCGACAGACAACCGAGAATCACTAATGGAGATCCCCAAGTAGGTTGTGGGGAAGGAACCCAGCGGGCAGTTGAACCGGTTGGTAATACTATGACTCTCCGCTAGAGAGTATCCCAACACCATGACTTGGCTCTTATCAAAATTGATCTTGGGACCCGACAACTGCTGGAAGCACAGAAGGAGGAACTTGAGGTTCGTGATATCATTTGCTGACCCTTCCACCATAATGATGGTGTCGTCTGCGTACTGGAGCATAGAGACCCCATTGCCGCCAACAAGGTGGGGAATGATGCCACGGATGTGCCCAGCCGCCTTCGCCTTGTCGAGGATAGCTGCAAGTGCAACGACGACCATGTTGAAATGGAATGGGGAGAAAGGATCGCCCTGTCTGACCCCACATAGTGTGGGGAAATAGGGGCCACTCTCCCCATTGATATTGATGGCGGTTTGCCCCAAGGAGACCATCTGCATGACCCTCATGACCCACCGGTCATCAAATCCCTTCTGAAGCAAAACTTCCCTAAGGAAGGGCCAGCTAACCGTGTCGTAGGCTTTATGGAAGTCAATCTTCAGAAAGACATCCTTAAGGTGTTTGGACCGGGCCTTGTGGAGGACATCGTGGAAGACAAGGACTCCATCAAGGATGAACCGTCCCTTAATGAAGGCCGACTGGTCAGGATGGGTGACGCGGTCAGCCAAAAAGGTCACCCTATTGGCGTACCCCCTTGGCCAGGATGCCGAAGATTACATTGATCACGGTGATTGGGCGGAATTGGCGGATATCCGACGCGCCGGGGACCTTGGGGATGAGGGTGATGACCCCATAGTTAAGGTGGCGGAGATCACAAGTGCCCCTAGCGAATTCCTTAAAGATGGCCATCACCTTTGGTTTGATGACATTCCAGAAAGCCTGAAAGAACTTAATAGAGAGTCCATCTGGGCCCGGTGCGGAGGTGGGGTTCATGCCCTTAATGGTAGTCCAAACCTCCTGCTCAGAGAATGGGATCGTGAGGGTCGCATTCTCCTCAAGAGATGCGCGCTGCTCCCCTTGCCAGCAATTAGGGTGAAAGTGCGTTACATCGACTAGAGGGGGGTGAATAGGCGATTTTATGAATTCTTCACTGAGGAATTTCAGGGTGAGGAAATTCCTAAGCGAAGAGCTACTTGCAGTGGAATAAGTACTCACGTATAAGCATAACAAAGAAACAACATAGTCATCATAATGAAATGAAAGACAAACACAGAGTACAGAAAGCGTAAACACATGATAAGCAGGATGAAGACAAAACAGACTGAAGAAATAGGATTGAGGAATTAGAGAAAGTCTTCAGTAAAAGTCTTCAAGAAGTAATGATCAGGTTCATCAACACATAACTGAGGAAATGAAAGGGTTGAAGAAATAGAACCAGTTGGCTTGGTGAAGACAATGATTTGGTAGACTAGTTCCAACTGATGTGACAGTTGTACGTCTGGTTGGAGCCGCTGAGTATTTAAACTCGAGGGCACACAGTCCCGGACACACAGTCCTCACCGTATTCTCCTTGAGGTAAGATCACATAGAACTCGTCCAAAAGTAGAGGTAAGTCTTCACATGTGACTTCCAAACCTTCACAGACTTGGTCATTCGGCAATCCACAATTCCTCTTGAATGCTCAGACCATGACGCCTAACCGTCTGGAGGATAAACAGTCCTCAAAGGTAACAATTATCGGTTTCACACAGGAACAATCTCTTCAGTGATGCTCAATCACTTTGGGGTTTGTAGGTTTGGGTTTTCCTCACTTGATGATTTTTGCTCAAAGTTCTCAAAGGATGGGATGCTCTCAAATGACAAGTGTCAGTTTCTCTCGGAGCAGCCATCTAGCTAGTGATTGTAGGGGGCGGTTATTTATAGCCTAGGGAGCAGCCCGACATGATAAGACATAAATGCCCTTGTCTGATATGACCGTTAGGTGGAAGGATATTTTGGACAGCTGGCGCGTGGCACAACAACGGTCGGATTTGAGTTCGAATTCCTCAGGGATATCATGTTCCTCACTGTGTAGGCAATCCGCACTAGCGAATTCCTAACTCCTTAGTCAGAACAAATTCCTTAGAGACCAGAAGATCTTCGTCTCTGTCGCTGAAGAAATTGACTGAACTGATATGAGATTTTCAATGGCTTCACTCGAAGGATTAGGTAGGTGTAGGATTTTGAGCTGAGCATCACTTGGAAATCAGTTTCCTTAGTACTACCTCGACCCCCTTTAACAGTATGGTGTTTCCTATGACTCAAAAAAGAGAAAATGAAACTATGGAAACAAAAGTCTTCACGCTTCAGATTCCTTGCATGGATATCAAAGTTTTCAAGGTCACACCAATTTCTTCACTTTCAAAGTCTTTAGGAGAATCAAAGTCTTCGGCCGAAGACATTCATTTTTAGGGGTCAACTTTCATTTTAAATATCAAACTCCTCATTGACTTATAGAGCCGGTGTACACTCACAAACATATTAGTCCCTTAACCTATAAGTCTTCAATACACCAAAATCACTAAGGGGCACTAGATGCACTTACAATCTCCCCCTTTTTGGTTATTGATGACAATATAGGTTAAGTTTTCAACAGGGGATAAACATATGAATTGAAAGTACTCAATATTAAGGAATTTGATTGAGATATGGAAGAGCTCCCCCTGAGGATGTGCATAGTGAGGAATTTGCTTTTCAAGCAATGCACATTTGAAGAGTAGAATCATAGAGAACTCTCCCTATATCTTGTAATTCATACACGCATTTAACATATGAAATGAAGAATTTGAAATGCATGATGAAATATGGTGACTGATGTAATTCAACATGCGTGCATAACATTAATGAGGAAATGGCATGTAGAAAAATAGAGCAAAAGTATGATATCACCATCGGACTTAAGTTTACAACTCAATCAACAAAAGCTTCAGAAGAGCGAGAGTTGCAACTTAACAAAAAAACGCCCATATATATGGAGACCCACTTGAAGACTAACTCAAATTTCTTCCCCTTTGTCATCAAATGACCAAAAGGGACGAAAAGTGAGGACTAACGCCCCTGAAGAATTTCTTCACGAAGTCGATGGAGGAGCGTCAGCGTTGTTGGGGTCGTTTGTTGGAGAAGGGCCTGCCGTAGTGTCGTCCAGATCTTCATTTTCATTAGTATCACGGGATGAAGAATATGAGCTGGGCACCAGAGGAGGAACTGCAACTTTCTTGAATTTCTTCGGTGGAGGCTTAGACCAGCCGAAGTCCTTCTTGAAGCCATCTGCTTGAGATCTTCATCAGCGTAAAGGTGAGACAGTATAGCCCAGGTGCAATCAAAAACTTCATTGATGTAGTAATGGTTCTTCTTCACTGAATTATATGTGGTAGTCATGTTGTGAAGAATTGAACCAAACTGACATTTTACCCATTTGTGATTGCGATCCACCTTTTGATGAAGACTAAGGAGAAGCTCACAATCAGTCATCACCCTTGGAGCTGTTGCATGAGGACTTTGCTTATATGCATTGGCGGCAGAATCATGAGTAGCAGAGTCATCATTGGTGGAGTATGAAGCAGCTTTGCGAAACTGTCCATCCAATGATCGAATGCCCTCAACAACAATAGCAGTGGCCTTGCCCTTTTCATCAGCTGAGGAAAATATCCGCTTGAGGACTTCAATTGGGGGCAAGTATCTGCCATGGTTGAGTGTATCAGCTTTGTAGTTGAGTGAAGACCTTGATCTGATGAATCTCATAATCCAAGGAGCGTAAGGCTTCAACTCAAATGGGGACATTGCAACTTGCCAAAGTCCTCATGAAGAAATCATGGTAGTTCACAGAAATACCGTGCATGATATTAAAAAGAAGACTCTTCATGATGCCAACGACTTCTTCATCATTCGAGTCGTGGCCATTGATAGGACTCAATGTCTTCGTCAGGATGCGGCACATATTGCAATTCCTTCACAAGGAATTTTGTCCTTGAGGCTTGACCAGGCTTCAACGGCTTCATAGACACTTGCATCAAGTGATCTGACAGCTCAGTTTCAGAGTAGATGAGACGTGCACCTTCTGGGGGAGGACTGACTAGCATGGCACGAAGCAATTCAGTGGTCGGTGCCTTATAGTATGTGTTCTCTGTCATCCAGTCCAACACCCATGAGTTCACATCTTCAGCATTGCCGGTGATGTGCAGCGTTGCATAGAATTGAAGAATGAGTTCTTCATTCCAATTATAAATGTCAGTGCAAAAATTGAGCAAGTCAGCATCATGAATGGCAGCGAGGACTGGCGTGAAGCAAGGCAGTGATTCTATATCCAAGTGAGGAATATGCTTATGGTCGAAGACTTTATCTTTGTTGAAAAGCACTGAAGAATAGAAATTTTCTTGACTGGCTGTCCAGAAGCGCTTCCTCCTTAGACGAGCAGAATCATAGGGATTGTAATCAGTGAAGAATACATGCTCATCGAAGAAGGCATCAGCCTTGAACTTCAGAGTGAAAGTGCGTTATGTCGACTAGAGGGAGGGTGAATAGGCGATTTTTATGAATTCTTCACTTAGGAATTTGCCGGTGAGGAAATTCCTTAGCGAAGAACTATTAGCAGCGGAATAAGTACTCAGAAGTAAGCATAACAGAATACAAGCATGGTCATCATGATGAAATGAAGACTAGCACAGAGTACAGAAAGCGTAATCACAGGATAACACAAGATGAAGACAAACAGACTAAAGAAATTGAACTGAGGAAATTGAGAAAGTCTTCAGTCAAAGTCTTCAAGCACAGATATTAATAAACACTCAACACAGTAATGAGGAAATGAAAGGGTTGAGGAAATAGAACCAGTTAGGTTGGTGAAGACAATGATTTGGTAGACCAGTTCCAACTGCTGTCTTAGTTGCATGTCTGGTTGGAGCGGCTGAGTATTTAAACTCGAGGACACGCAGTCCCGGACACCCAGTCTCTGAGCATGCAGCTCAGGACACCCAGTCCTCACCGTATTCTCCTTGAACTAAGATCACGCAGATCTCGCCCAATCACTCGTGGTAAGTCTTCAGGCGACTTCCAAACCTTCACAGACTTGGTCACTCGGCAATCCACAATTCCTCTTGGATGCTCTAGACCTTGACGCCTAACCGTCTGGAAGAAGCACAATCTTCAAAGGTAACAAGCGTCAGATCCACGCAGGATCAATTTCTTCAGTGATGCTCGATCACTTTGGGTTTGGAGGTGTTTGGGTTTTTGGGATTTTCCTCACTCGATGATTTTCGCTCAAAGTCCTCGGAGGATGGGTTGCTCCCAAATGACAAGTGTCAAGTTCTCTCGGAGCAGCCAACCAGCTAGTGGTTGTAGGGGGCGGCTATTTATAGCCTAGGGAGCAGCCCGACATGATAAGACATAAATGCCCCTCAATGATATGACCGTTAGGTGGATAAGATATTTTGGGACAGCTGGCGCGCAGCACAGCAACGGTCGGAAATTTGACTCTCAAATTCCTCAAGGCTATCATGTTCCTCACTGTGTAGGCAATCCGCACTGGCGAATTCCTAACTCCTCAGTCAGAGCAAATTCATCAGCGACTAGAAGAACTTCATCTCTGTCACTGAAGAAAGTCACTGAACTGTATGAGATTTCCAAAGGCTTCACTCGAAGGGATTGGTAGGTGTAGGATTTTGAGTTGAGCATCACATGGAAATTTTTCCTTAGTATTTCCTCGACCCCCTTTAACAGTACGGTGTTTCCTATGACTCAAGAAAGAGAAAATGAAACTACAAAAACAAAAGTCTTCACGCTTCATGTTCCACAAATGAATATCAAGTCTTCAAGGTCACACCAATTTCTTCACTTTCAAAGTCTTCAGAAAGTCTTCAGAATATCAAAGTCTTCAGTTGAAGAACTTCATTTTTAGGGGTCGACTTTCTGTGTAAATATCAAACTCCTCATAGACTTATAGACCTGTGTACACTCACAAACGCATTAGTCCCTTAACCTATAAGTCTTCAATACACCAAAATCACTAAGGGGCACTAGATGCACTTACAATCTCCCCCTTTTTGGTGATTGATGACAACATAGGTTAAGTTTTCAACGGGGATAAACATATGAAGTGTATACACTGATATTGAGGACTTTGATTACAAGATATAGTAGAACTTCCCCTGAAGATGTGCATAGTGAAGAATTTGCTTTTGAGGCAATGCACATTTGAAGAGTTGAATCATGGAGATCTCCCCCTATATCTTGTAATTCATACACGCATTTGATATATAATATGAAGAATTTGAAATGCATGATGAAATATGGTGCCTGATGAGATTCAGCATGCGTGCAATGTCATTAACGAGGAATAAGCATGCAAAGCATAATGCAACAAAAGTATCAGCGCACCATCGGGTTTAAGATTACAACTCGATCCAAATAAAGGAGAAATCTGAGTTAGTCTTCAAGCGGGTTTATATTAAGGGCATTTTTTAAGTTACAACTCTCGTTCTTCTGAAACTTAAAAAATGCCCTTAATATAAACCCGCTTGAAGACTAACTCAGATTTCTCCCCCTTTGTCATCAAATGACCAAAAGGATTGAAACTGAGGACTAACGCCCCTGAAGAATATCAAGTTGATGGAGGAGCGCCAGCGTTGTTGGGGTTGTTTGTTGTAGCAGGGCCTGCCGCAGTGTCGTCCAAATCTTCATACTCATCAGTCTCGCGTGATGAAGAATAGGAGCTGGCCACCAAGGAAGGAACTTTGACCTTCGTGAATTTCTTCGTCAGATTGACGAATCTCACTTTAGCTCCCTGCCAATCAACATAGTAAGCATCAAAGTCTTTGCTAAGGGCTTGAATTTCAGATTAAGCCTAGAGAAGTTCCTCAGGTGTCATTCTGACAACGTTTTTCTTCAGGAGCTTCTCCTTTCTGTATTGCGATTTCTTGATCTCTCTTGCCTTCTCAAACTTTCATTTTTCTTCAGTGATGAAATGGGACAACATATGATTCTGTCCAGGAGTCAGATGAAAATCAGGCATTGGTGTGTTCGGATCCTTGTGCCAGAGATCAATGTAATCGAGGATTTTCCTCGGATCCAACAGCAGTGGCACAGATGTGCCTTTGGCTCTAGCGGCTTTCACCTGTCTGTCTCTGATGATTTCTGCAAGTTCTTCATCAGAAACTTCATCATCAAAAGGCACATGGAATACGACCTGTTTCTTCTTTGGACTTGGCCGAGGACCTCGTCCAGCAGTTGCTTTGGTCTTCATCAGTGTCGGGCCAGATGATGAAATTGGTGCAGTTGAGGAACTTGTGGAAACACCAGATGCAATCGAGAAACCAGCAGTCCTTTGACATGTAGCCAGATGCACAGGAGCTGAGGACTTTGAAGGAGCTATTGAGGACTTTGGTGGAGCTGTGGCAGTGTGAGGAATTTGCCTTGAGGGCATTGCTGAGGAACTTGGCCGTGAGGGCGCTGTTGGTGAAGCACTTGGCTTACGAGCAGGCTTCTTTGGCATGGATTTCCTCGGTTTGACCGAGGCCTCAGCAGCAGCAGCAGTGGCAGAATCCTCATTGAATTTCTTCACTGCCTCCTTGGCCTGTCTTGCCAATTTTGCTTGGCGCTTAGCCCATTCTTCAGGAAAGTCCTCACCACATTTGATGCTTGTGGGGTCAGCTACTTGGCCAGGTGCCAATGGAGCTCTTGGGCATGGAGGATTGAGGGCGAATTTCTTCATGTACTTTGGATTCACATATTTGTATTCCCTCCATTCCCTTGCCCATCTCCGTTCAATCTTCTGAATGCGCACCTTGCGCTGATTTTTATTTTCTTTGCCAAATTTTGCTTCATCAGGTGTGCAATAGTCAGCATAAATTTCCTCAGGGATCTCAAAAGCAGTCATAACTTCAGGTTTCTTTCCTCCTTTTTGCGGCTTCTTACCGTCTGCCATATTCTTCAGTTGAGGAATTTGAACAATCGAGTTTTCTGAAGAAGTATGCAGTTTTTCTTCGAGGAATGCTGCAAATGAGTTAAGTTGATGAGAACCTAGTGATTCAGCAGCAGACATGAGTACCTGTGAACAGAGTACAGGTGCGAGGAATTTGGAGAGGTCATATGCGTTCTCAGAAGGTTTTTCGAAAAGAACAAGTTTTGAGGAATTTGACCAGATGATCCTTGAGGAATTTCACTAAGCGTTCTTTGTCTTAGGTTCCAGAGTTGTACAGATTGAAAATGCACACAATTGAGGAATCTTGAAGAAAAATGATGCTTAGAAAAAACTAATCAAGAGCATATAACGTGTGAGGTGTTCATGTGTGTGAAGATTTGAAGAATAAACACCTTTGAAGATTTTCAGGAAAGCTTGAGAATCAAGGCGAGTAATAAAAGTAACTTTGAATTACCCGAAGTGAAGAACACGACGAACTGAGAAGAACAGATGGGAAGTTCATCAGGTTAGATCTTCCTTTCCCTAACTCGGCGGAGGAAGACAGCTACGGCGGCGGCGGAGTGAAGATTTCTATGGTCGGCGCGAGTACGACGGCGACGAGGTCGAGGCAGCGAAGCTCTTCCTCACCGGCGATGATGGAGTAGCGGCGGCGCTAGGGTTTGAGGAGCTCGAGCGAGAGAGAGAACGGTCGAGCGGAGTAAATGAAGTGAGGAAAGGGAGAGGGGTATTTATAGACACGGTGAAAAACTGTTCGCCTAAAGATTTAGGACGAATGTGCCCCTGCCCTTTCTCCTTCACGCGACAGGTGTCACCCACGTACTGTGTAGTGTAGATCGTGTATGATCATGGGTGAATAGAATAATGCATCATGGGATGCGGAACAGTTTGTGCGGCAAAACCAAAAATTTGGATAAGATTTGTTTTAAAGTTTCGTTCGCAATTTCTTCAGCTGACAAGGACACAGTGAAGATTTTGAACGAGTTTCAAATAGAACGCACATGAAGAATTTGTGAATAGATTGGGTTGAGTATAGCATAGAGGGGGAAGGGTCCGATCACGTTCACTTAGCAGAAGAAGCAACTTGAAGAATTAGCTATAAGTGAATGCTGTAGAGGACATAAACTTATATATATATTTATATAGCCAATGAAGAAAAACGAAGGAAACAGTAAAGATTTTGAAAAAGTTGAAGAGTTTGAAAAATTGAAGAATTTCAAAACTTGAGGAAAAAACTCAAATTGAAGATTTTCAACTTTTTGTGGTGGCGTGACCCACCGTATAAGAATGATGATTTTAGACACCGCGTACAATTGTCGTAGGGTTCTGAGAATCAAATTCTTTATTAATTTCTTCACACTTAGAGTGTTATTCTTCATTGATTGAAGAAAAACGTTTCTTCATGTGTTGCACATCTAAGTCATCAATTTTGCATAAGTGTTAGGATGTGTGTCCTTTTCAAAGAACATTCGAAGACTCTAAGATATTTAGCTCACACCGCAACTTGATAAATCTCTTCTCATCCAAGGGCTTAGTGAAGATATCAGCTAGCTGTTCTTCAGTCTTCACGTGCTCGATGGAGATGTCGCCCTTCAACACATGATCACGAAGAAAATGATGACGAATCTGAATGTGCTTAGTCTTCGAGTGCTGAACTGGGTTGCGAGCAATCTTGATGGCACTCTCATTGTCGCAGAGGAGAGGCACATTCTTCACGTTGATGCCATAGTCCTTGAGTGTTTGCTTCATCCAAAGTAGTTGAGCACAGCAAGAGCCAGCAGCAATGTATTCAGCTTCCGCAGTGGACAGTGATACGCAGTTCTGTTTCTTCGAGGACCAACAGACCAAAGATCATCCGAGGAAATGACAAGTGCCAGAAGTTGACTTGCGGTCCACACGATCACCAGCATAGTCAGAGTCAGAATATCCAATGAGACCAAACGCAGAGCCCTTGGGGTACCATAATCCTAGTGTTGGCGTGTGAGCTAGATATCGAAGAATATGCTTCACAGCTTTATGGTGTGATTCCTTCGGTGCAGCTTGAAATCGGGCACACATGCAAACACTAAGCATTATATCTGGCCTAGATGCACATAAGTACAATAAAGAACCAATCATGGAGCGGTATACCTTGTGATCGAAGTCAATACCATTTTCATCAGTGCATAGATGGCCATTTGTGGGCATAGGAATTTTGACGCCTTTGCAATCTTGCATGCCGAATTTCCTCAGTACATCTTTGAGATATTTCTCCTGAGATATGAATATGCGATTGCGCTGCTGACGAATTTGAAGACCTAAGAAGAATTTCAACTCTCCCATCATAGACATTTGATATTCTTCACTCATCATATATGCAAATTCATCACTATAACGTTGGTTAGTACAGCCAAAGATAATATCATCAACATATATTTGGCACACAAACAGTTCACCATCATAAGATTTAGTAAAGAGAGGAGGGTCGAGTGAACCGGGTGTGAAGCCATTCTTCACGAAGAATTCCTTCAATGTATCATACCACACCCGAGGGGCTTGCTTGAGGCCATAGAGGGCCTTATTAAGTCTGAAGACTTTGTCAAGATTCTTTGGATCTTCAAAACCTGGGGGTTGAGCAACATATACTTCTTCCTCAAGCTTACCATTGAGGAATGCACTTTTCACATCCATTTGATATAAGATGATATCATGATGGTTAGCATAAGCAAGTAATATGCGAATAGCCTCAAGTCTAGCAATAGGTGCAAAAGTTTCATCGAAATCAATTCCTTCAACCTGTGTGTAGCCTTGAGCTACCAGTCGTGCCTTATTCCTCACCACAAGGCCATTTTCATCTTGCTTGTTGCGGTAGATCCACTTTGTGCCAATGATATTATGCTTGCAAGGATCTGGGCGTTTGACCAGTTCCCAGACATTGTTGAGCTCGAACTGATGTAATTCTTCTTGCATAGCCTGAATCCACTCTGGCTTCAGAAATGCTTCATCTACCTTAGTGGGCTCTGTGATAGAGACAAAAGCATAGTGCCCACAAAAGTTAGATAAATGTGAAGCTTTTGAGCGTGTGAGAGGACCTGGCGCTTCAATGTCATCGATGATCTTGTCAACTTGTACTTCTTTTGCAACGCGAGGATGAGCTGGTTGTCGCTGAGGAATTTGGTCACCATTTTCTTCAGCATTATCTTCAGGTGCATCAGCTCAACGTTCTTCGCGTACTGGGATGAATTCTTCAGCAAGTTCTTTAGTAGGAATGACATCCTCAGTTGCCTTGAACTTGATAGAATCCTCAGGTGCTGGTTCATCTAACATAGAAGGTAGGTGCTCTCTTTGCGAGCCATTAGTTTCATCGAACCGCACATCTACAGTTTCAACAACCTTGTGAAGAGCATTGTTGAAGACTTTGTAGGTGTGCGAGTCCTTTTCGTAACCAAGCATAAAACCTTCATGTGCTTTCGGTGCAAATTTAGAATTGTGGTGAGGATCTCTAATCCAACATTTTGCACCGAAGACTTTGAAATAACTCACATTGGGTTTCTTGTCAGTGAGGAGTTCATAGGCCGTCTTCTTGAAGAATTTGTGAAGATATACTCTGTTGATGATGTGGCACGCAGTATCAATTGCATCAATACAAAAATGATGAGGCGTTTTGTATTCATCAAGCATAGTGCGAGCCATCTCAACAAGAGTTCTGTTCTTGCGCTCCACGACGCCATTCTGCTGAGGAGTATAGGGAGCAGATAACTCATGAGTAATACCAAGTTCATCAAGATAGTCATCAAGACCGGAATTCTTGAACTCAGTTCCATTGTCACTCCTGACGTGCTTGATCTTCACACCAAAGTTGGTTGAAGCCCTCGAGGAAAATCGTTTGAAGACTTCCTGCACTTCATGTTTGTAAGTAACAATGTGTACCCATGTATATCGAGAGTAATCATCAACAATGACAAAACCATATAGAGATGCAGCATTAGTGACTGCAGAGTAATGATTAGGTCCGAAGAGGTCCATGTGAAGCAATTCGAATGGATGAGTAGTGGTCATGATAGTCTTCGCTGGATGCTTGGCCTTGGTCATTTTTCCAGCTTCACAGGCTCCGCATAAGTGATCCTTGAGGAATTTGACATTCTCAATGCCAATGACATGCTTCTTCTTCGCAAGCGTGTGCAAATTCCTCATGCCTGCGTGACCAAGTCGTCGATGCCATAGCCAGCCTTCTGAAGCTTTTGCAAGTAGACACACGGCTGGTTGTGGTCCTGTAGAGAAATCAACAATGTACAAGTCTCCTCTCCTAAAGCCTTCGAAGACTTTGGAATTGTCAGCTTCCATAATCACAACACAGCGATACTTGCCAAAGACAACAACCATATCAAGATCACAAAGCATTGAGACTGACATGAGGTTGTATCCTAAGGACTCAACAAGCATGACTTTGTCCATGTGTTTATCCTTAGAGATCGCAACCTTAGCAAGACCCAATACTTGACTTTTGCCTTTGTCAGCAAAGATGATGTGCTTCAGATGTGACGGTGATAAGGGAGCATCCATCAAAAGATTCTTGTCACCAGTCATGTGATTTGTACATCCACTATCGAGGACCCACTCAGTGGTTTTGGGTTGATCATCCTGCAGATGAATTAGTGTAACTTACAATCTCATATGCTTCATCAATGAAGAATATGATATCAAGTTCATCAGATGAATTTCATCAAGCAGTAAGCAGATATAGCAGTATGAGGACGTGTGAAATGAAAGTTCATTTCATCATGATTAGCCTGCGTCCTTTCAGGCATATTTTGTCAGGTCCCCAGTAAATTCTTCAGACGTTAAAGCACGTCTGGAGACCTGACCCTGCAGAAGAGATTAGTTCTTTTTCTTCACCACCCACATCTAAAGGGGTGGCAAAGAGTTCATCACTCTGCGAGCACCATAAGAGAACGGTGGCATAGAGGCCAAGCCATTTCGTTTCACATAAGAGGGGTTAGAGTAAGCATATGAATAAGCAGAGAAATTCTTCGAGGACTTATGAACATAATGATTTGAAGAATAATGTGCATATTCATAGCCCTTAGCTCTACCCTGCGAAACAGAGTTGTTAGCATGATGATAATCATATGAGGACTTTGATTCATTTGAGGAATTTGATCCACGTGAGGAAATTGGTCCATATGAGGACTTGGATCCATATGAAGAGTTTGATCTGGGGTTCCTGTTCTTCATAGGTGGTGTCATGAGGACATTCACCTGAAGACTTTCAACATAACTTTTGGGAACCCAGATTTTCTTCATAGGGGAACCGTTCCTGCAGTTAGTTCCAACATATCTAGCAAATACTTCACCATTCTGATTTTTGAACAGTTTATAGTTGGAGTCAAATGACTCATCAGAAGAATGAGAAGATTCACATGTAAAGCCAGATAAGTTAGATGGATCAACTGGAGGTCCCTTTGTAGCAACCCATGAGGTTTTGGGGTACTGCTCAGGCTTCCAATATGTTCCATCAGCATTGAGTTTCCTCTCAAAAGCAATACCCTCTTTCCTAGGGTTTCTATTGAGGATCTGCTTTTTGAGTACGTCACAAAGAATCTGATGCCCTTTGAGGCTTTTGTACATGCCTGTCGTGTACAATTCCTTCAGTCCTGCATCGTTAGTGATACTAGCAATGTCCTCAGATGAGGAATTAGTAATAGCAGAGGCAGGTGAAGAATTTGTAACAGTTGAAGCATTTGAACATTCAGGTGAAGAATTAGCAGATTCTCGTTCAATGCACTTTAAGCATGGAGGAACAAATTCTTCCTGAGAAGCGCTGATTTGTTGAGCTAGTAATGAATCGCGCTCCTTCTGAAGATCTTCATAACTCACTCTTAACTTCTCAAGATCTTGCTTTCTTTGAAGAAATTCATAAGAAAGTTTCTCATGATCAGATAAGAGAGTGTTATGATGACTTTGAAGGTTAACAAACCTAGACTGAAGTCTCGGAAGATTTTCAGTCAGGGCTTTAGTGCGATCCATTTCTTCGCCCAACATATCATCACTTTTATCTAGCATGTTTTGAACCTTTTCAAAAGCCCTTTGTTGTTTTACAACAATCTTAGCAAGTTTAGAGTAGCTAGGCTTGAGATTATCATCAGATTCATTTTCACTGGATTCGGAGGAGGTGTATTTGAGTACCTTTGCACCTTTTGCCATGAAGCAATAGGTGGGAGCGTAGTCATCATTATCTTCATCAGGCTTGTCGGTGGGGTCAGTTTCTTCAGTGTTGAAGATGGACTTGTTAACGAAAGAAGTAGCGAAGGCCAGACTCGCCACACCGGATTCAGATTCTTCAGACTCCTCCTCTTCCTCATTTTCCTCAGATTCAGCTTCAGAGTCCATTTCCTTTCCAATGAATGCCCGAGCCTTCTTGGAGCTGCTCTTCTTGTGATATGAAGACTTCAAGGATTTTGATGATGAAGATTTTGACGATTTCTTCTTCTTCTTTGCATCATCAGAACTGTAATCCTTGTATTTCTTCTTCTTCAATTCCTTTTCCCACTGAGGACAATCTTGAATATAATGACCAGGTTTCTTGCATTTGTGGCACAGCCTCCTCTTATAGTCACTTGATGAGGAATCACTGCTTCTTGAGGATTTTCCAAAGCGACCACGCCTTGAGAACTTCTGGAATTTCTTCACGAGCAGTGCTAGCTCCTGGCTCAATTCTTCAGGATCACCAAGGCTACTACCAGAATCCTCACATTCAGACTCAGACACAGCCTTGGCCTTCAGGGCACGTGGTTTGCCATAGCACGAACCATAGAGATCTCTCTTTTCAGCAAGCTGGAACTCGTGAGTATTTAGCCTTTCGAGGATATCGGCAGGATCAAGAGACTTGTAGTCAGCCCGTTCTTGTATCATCAGACCCAGAGTATCAAATGAGGAATCAAGTGATTTCAACAGTTTCTTCACCACCTCATGGTCAGTGATGTCAGTGGCACCGAGGGCTTGAAGCTCATTTGAGATGTCAGTGAGGCGATCAAAGGTTTGTTGGACATTTTCATTGTCGAGTCTTTTGAAGCGGTTGAAGAGATTCCGAAGAACATCAACTCGAGAGTCGCGCTGAGTTGAGACTCCTTCATTCACTTTGGACAGCCTATCCCAGATAAGCTTAGCAGTTTCCAAAGCACTCACTCTTCCATACTGTCCTTTACTCAGATGGCCACATATGATATTCTTCGCTTGAGAATCGAGTTGCTTGAATCTCTTCACATCGGTAGCGTTCAGTGAGGGTGTGACAGAGGGAACACCATTTTCCACAACATACCAGAGATCGTTGTCAATTGCCTCGAGATGCATTCGCATCTTGTTTTTCCAGTAGGGGTAGTCCGTCCCATCAAAGCTAGGACACCCAGCCGAGACCTTGATCATACCTGCGGTCGACATAACTAAAACTCCAGGCGGTTAAACAAAAATCACACAGAACAAGGGAGTACCTTGCTCTGATACCAATTGAAAGTGCGTTATGTCGACTAGAGGGGGGGTGAATAGGCGATTTTTATGAATTCTTCACTGAGGAATTTGCCGGTGAGGAAATTCCTTAGCGAAGAACTATAAGCAGCGGAATAAGTACTCAGAAGTAAGCATAACAGAATACAAGCATGGTCATCATGATGAAATGAAGACTAGCACAGAGTACAGAAAGCGTAATCACAAGATAACACAAGATGAAGACAAACAGACT
This sequence comes from Triticum dicoccoides, assembly GCF_002162155.2. Taxonomy (NCBI): domain Eukaryota; kingdom Viridiplantae; phylum Streptophyta; class Magnoliopsida; order Poales; family Poaceae; genus Triticum; species Triticum dicoccoides. Next base: position 90,348,106 of record NC_041387.1, read on the forward strand.
GAAGAAATTGAACTGAGGAAATTGAGAAAGTCTTCAGTCAAAGTCTTCAAACACAGATATGAATAAACACTCAACACAGTAATGAGGAAATGAAAGGGTTGAGGAAATAGAACCAGTTAGGTTGGTGAAGACAATGATTTGGTAGACCAGTTCCAATTGCTGTCTCAGTTGTACGTCTGGTTGGAGTGACTGAGTATTTAAACTCGAGGACACGCAGTCCCGGACACCCAGTCTCTGAGCACGCAGCTCAAGACACCCAGTCCTCACCGTATTCTCCTTGAACTAAGATCACACAGATCTCATCCAATCACTCGTGGTAAGTCTTCAAGCGACTTCCAAACCTTCACAGACTTGGTCACTCGGCAATCCATAATTCCTCTTGGATGCTCTAGACCTTGACCCCTAACCGTCTGGAAGAAGCACAGTCTTCAAAGGTAACAAGCGTCGGATCCACGCAGGATCAATTTCTTCAGTGATGCTCAATCACTTTGGGTTTGGAGGTGTTTGGGTTTTTGGGATTTTCCTCACTCGATGATTTTCGCTCAAAGTCCTCGGAGGATGGGTTGCTCTCAAATGACAAGTGTCAAGTTCTCTCGGAGCAGCCAACCAGCTAGTGGTTGTAGGGGCGGCTATTTATAGCCAAGGGAGCAGCCCGACATGATAAGACATAAATGCCCCTCAATGATATGACCGTTAGGTGGATAAGATATTTTGGGACAGCTGGCGCGCAGCACAGCAACGGTCGGAAATTTGACTCTCAAATTCCTCAGGGCTATCATGTTCCTCACTGTGTAGGCAATCCGCACTGGTGAATTCCTAACTCCTCAGTCAGAGCAAATTCATCAGCGACCAGAAGAACTTCGTCTCTGTCACTGAAGAAAGTGACTGAACTGTATGAGATTTCCAAAGGCTTCACTCGAAGGGATTGGTAGGTGTAGGATTTTGAGTTGAGCATCACATGGAAATTTTTCCTTAGTATTTCCTCGACCCCCTTTAACAGTACGGTGTTTCCTATGACTCAAGAAAGAGAAAATGAAACTACGAAAACAAAAATCTTCACACTTCATGTTCCACAAATGAATACCAAGTCTTCAAGGTCACACCAATTTCTTCACTTTCAAAGTCTTCAGAAAGTCTTCAGAATATCAAAGTCTTTAGTTGAAGAACTTCATTTTTAGGGGTCGACTTTCTCTGTAAATATCAAACTCCTCATAGACTTATAGACCTGTGTACACTCACAAACGCATTAGTCCCTTAACCTATAAGTCTTCAATACACCAAAATCACTAAGGGGCACTAGATGCACTTACACAAAGTTTTGGGGAATGGATTCTTCGGCTGTGGCTGAGGAGTGTCAGTGATTTGAAGAATAACCTATGGTATGTCAATTTCTGGAGCCGCAAGCTGAGAAATTTCAATTTCTGTGTCATTTGCAGCCTGGGCCTCCATTTCTTCAGCAGCATTTTCATCAGCACTAGTGGCTGAAATTTCTTTATGAATGGAAGGGGCATTATGGAGTTCTTCAGAGCCCATCTGAACTTCTATTGGTGCTGGGGACTGAAGAATTTGCTGTAGTGGTGTGAACAGAGGAGAGTTGGGGTGTTGACTATCCCAAAAATCATCGTTCATCACTGGAGTGGTGCAGCCAATGTCCACATCCTCATCCACTTTCATTTCTTCAACGCTGGCCTCTTCAGCAGTGAACTAAGGCGTTGGCGATGATACCTAGGGAGTTGAAGTGAAAGTCTCAACTTCAATTTCTTCATCCATCTGCTCTGTGGAAGCAGCAGAGGGATCTTCTTCAGCAGATTCTTCAGGAATCTGATACTCTTCACCATAAGGAACAAGTTTCTTTGATGGCATGCTTGCAAGAGGAACAACATCAATGGGATTGTCAATTAAACTTGTCAAAATCTTCGCCTTTTTGGGGACAGAAGATTCTGAGGCAGCTGATGCTTTCCTCCTCTTCAGAGCAGCTCGCTCCGCAGTTTTGGTTTTTTTCACTTCTAGAGCAGAAGGAAGAACTAGGCTTGGTGTTGGTGCAGGCGGAGTAGTGGGAGTAGGATCAATTTCTTCAGGCACAACTGATGCAGTTGGCCTGTCTTGAGCAATTTCTTCAGGCGCAGTAACAGATGCTTCAGCTGGCCTGGCAGATGCTTCAGGCGCAACACTAGTGGTTGCCCTGGCAGTTTCTTCAGAGACTGGAATTTCTTCAGCAGCCCTGGTACTTGCAGTTTCATCAGCAGCATGATTTTCATCAGCGGTGCTAGCATTTCCTTCAGTGGCTTGTGCAGATGCTTCAGCAGAAATGACTTCAATGTGCATAGGAGCAGCAACACTTGAAGTGAATTTCTTCGTCAGCTTGACGAATCTGACCTTGGCACCCTGCATTCTACCTTGTAGGCGTCAAATTCATCGCTGAGCTTTTTGATATCAGCTTGCAGTGCAATGAGCTGCTCAGGCGAAAGACTGAGGACATTGTCCTTTAGATAGCGATGCTTCTTATACTGTGCTTTCTTAGCCACTCTGGCTTGGTCATACTTTCATTTTTCTTCAGCTATGAACGCAGTCATCATGTGACTTTGTCCGGGAGTGAGGCCCAACTCTGGTATTGGAGCATTGGGATCTTTGTGCCAGAGGTCGATGAAATCCAGGATCTTCTTTGGATCCAGTAAAAGGGGCACATCACTTCCTTTGGCTCTAGCAGCCCGCTGCTGTCTGTCCTTGATGATATCAGCTAATTCATCATCATTAGCCTCATCATCAGATGGAGTTTGAAAGACCACCTGCTTCTTGTGAGGACTGTGGTCTAGTGTCTCGTCCAGCAGTGGCCCTGGTCTTCAGTAGTGTGGGACCGGTTGATGAAGGGTTTGTTGAAGAACTTGCTGAAGCTCCTAAGGCAATTGAAATGCCAGTGGTCCTTTGACACGTGGCGAGATGCACAGGTACTGAGGACTTTGCCGGAGGAGCTGAGGGTTTTCACGCCCGAGGAATTTGTGCAACTTGAGGAACTGGGACAGCTTGAGGAATTTGCCTCGGTGGCACTGAGGAGATTGGTCGTGAGGGCATTGAAGAAGAACTTAGCCGTGAGGGCATTGCTGAGGAAATTGGTTTCTTGGCTGGCTTCTTTAGCATAGCCTTCTTGCTTGAAGAAGCCTCGGCAGCGGCAACAGCAGAATCCTCATTAAATTTCTTCACTGCTTATTTGGCCTGCTTGGCCAACTTAGCTTGCCGCCTGGCCCATTCATCAGCATAATCCTCACAACGTTTAAGGCTTGTTGGATCAACTCTTTGGCCAAGTGCCAGAGGAGGTCTTGAGCATGGAGGGTTAAGAGTGAATTTCTTCATGTATTTGGGAGTGACATATATGTACTCCCTCCATTATTTTGCCCATCTTCTTTCAATCCTCTGTATGCGCACTTTGCACTCATTCTTTGTCTCCTTGCCATGAGTTGCCTCATCAAGCGTGCAGTACCCTGCATAGATGTCCGCAGGGATCTCAAAGGCAGTATTGACTTCAAGCTTCTTTCCTCCTTTCTGAGGACGTTTACCATCTGCCATTTTCTTCAGCTGAGGAATTTGCACAATTGAGTTCTCTGAAGAAGTATGCAACTTTTCTTCGAGGAACATTGCAAATGAGTTAAGTTGCTGAGAACCTAGTGATTCAGCAGCAGACATGTGTACCTATGAATAGAGTATAGGTGCGAAGAATTTGGAGAGGTCATATGCGTTCTCAGAAATTTTTGTAAAATAGAACAAGTTTGAGAAAATTGACCCCATGTGTCTTGAAGAATTTCACTGAGCGTTCTTTGACTTAGGTTCTAGAGTTGTGCGGATCGTGAGATTCACACAATTGAGGAATCATGAATAAAAACGTCACATAGAGAAACATATCAAGAACTGAAGATTTGTGCTAGGTGTTTAGAGTGTGGAGGTTGAAGAATAAAACACCTTTTAAAGATTTGATGAAAATCATCTGTAGAATAAATGCGATAAAAGTAACTTTGAATTACCCTTGATGAAGAACAAGATGAACTGGAAGAGTAGATTTGGAAGTTCGTCGGCTCGGATCTTCCACGCCCTAACTTGGCGGAGGAAGACGTCTACGGCGGCAGCGGAGGGAAGATTTCCGCGGCCGGCGCGAGTACGACGGCGACGAGGTCGATGCAGTGAAGCTCTTTCTCACTGGCGACGATGGAGATAGCGGTGGCGCTAGGTTTTGAGAAGCTCGAGCGAGGGAGTGAGGTCGAGCGAAGTAAAAATGAAGTGAGGAGGGGAGGGGTATTTATAGCTGAGGTGAAAAACCGCTCGTCCGAGGAAATTGGACGAACGTGCCCCTGGCCCTTCTCATTCGCGCGACATGTGTCACCCACATACTGAGAGGTAGCGATCGTGTGAGATCGTGGGTGAATAGATAAGTATTCCGTGGAATGTGTAACGATTTGAGCGGCAAAAGCCGAAAATTCAGATAAGAATATTTTAATGTGTCGTTCGCAATTTCTTCAGCTGACAAGGACACAGTGAAGAATTTGAACGAGTTTCAAACAGAACACACATGAAGAATTTGTGAACAGACTGGGTTGAGTTTAGCATAGAGGGGGTTAAGGGTCTGATCACATTCACTTAGCAGAAAAACTAACTTCAAGAATTAGCAATAAGTGAATGCTATTGAGGACATAAACTCATATATATATATATATATATATATATATATATATATATATATATATATATATATATATATATATATATATATATAGTCAATGAAGAACAACAACAGAAAGAGTGAAGACAACGCAAAGTTGAAGAATTTGAAAAACTTAGAATTTCAAAAATGAAGAAAACTCAAATTGAAGATTTTCAACTTTGGTTGGTGGCGTAACCCACCGTATAAAAAAGCTGATTTCAGACACTGCGTACAACTCTCGTAGAGTTCTGAGAATCAATTTCTTCATTAATTTCTTCACACTTAGAGGGTTAGTCTTCATTGATTGAAGAAAAACGTTACTTCGTGTGTTGCATATCTAAGTCATCAAGTCAGCATAAGTGTTAGGATGTGTGTCCTTTTCAAAGAACATTTGAAGATTCTAGGATATTTAGCTCACACCGCAACTTGCTAAATCTCTTCTCATCCAAGGGCTTTGTGAAGATATCGGCCAGCTGGTCTTCAGTACTTGCATGGTCGATGGAGATGTCGCCCTTCAACACATGGTCACGAAGAAAATGACGACGAATCTGGATGTGCTTTGTCTTCGAGTGCTGAACTGGGTTATGTGCAATCTTGTTAGCACTATCATTGTCGCAGTAGAGTGGCACATTCTTCGCGTTAATGCCATAGTCCTTGAGTGTTTGCTTCATCCATAGTAATTGAGCATAATAAGATCCAGCAGCAATGTACTCAGCTTCTGAAGTGGAGAGTGATACACAGTTCTGCTTCTTCGAGGACCAACATACCAAGAATCATCCGAGGAAATGACATGTGCCTGACATTGACTTGCGGTCTACCCGATCACCAGCATAGTCAGATTCTGAATATCCAATGAGATCAAAGGAAGAGCCCTTGGGATACCATAATCCAAGTGTTGGTGTGTGAGCTAGATATCGTAGAATATGCTTCATAGTCTTATGGTGTGATTCCTTCGGCGTAGCTTGAAATCGGGCACACATGCAAACACTAAGCATAATATCCGGCCTAGATGCACATAGATAGAATAAGGAGCCAATCATGGAGCGGTATACCTTTTGATCGAAGTCTTTACCATTTTCATCAGTGCATAGATGGCCATTTGTGGGCATAGGAATTTTGACGCCTTTGCAATCTTGCATGCCGAATTTCCTCAACACATCCTTGAGGTATTTCTCCTGAGATATGAATAGCCATTGTATTGTTGACGAATCTGAAGACCTAAGAAGAATTTCAATTCTCCCATCATAGATATTTGATATTCTTCACTCATCATATAGGAAAATTCATCACTATAATGTTGGTCAGTACAGCCAAAGATAATATCATCAACATATATTTGGCACACGAATAATTCATCATCATATGTTTTGGTGAAAAGAGTTGGATCAAGTGAACCGGGTTTGAAGCCTTTCTTCATGAGGAATTCCTTCAGTGTGTCATACCACACCCGAGGTGCTTGCTTGAGGCCGTAGAGGGCCTTGTTGAGTCTGCAGATGTGATCTGGAAATTTTGGATCCTTAAAACCTGGTGGTTAAGCAACATATACTTCTTCCTCAAGCTTACCATTGAGGAATGCATTTTTCACATCCATTTGATGTAAGATAATATTATGATGGTTAGCGTAAGCAAGCAATATGCGAATAGCCTCATGTCTAGCAAAAGGTGTAAAAGTTTCATCAAAATCAATTCCTTCAACCTGTGTGTAGCCTTGAGCTACAAGACAAGCCTTATTCCTCACCACAAGGCCATTTTCGTCTTGTTTGTTGCGGTAGATCCATTTGGTACTGATGATGTTGTGCTTGCGTGGGTCTGGTCGCTTGACAAGCTCCCACACATTGTTGAGCTCAAATTGATGCAATTCATCTTGCATGACTTGAATCCACTCAGATTCCATGAATGCTTCATCAACTTTAGTGGGCTCTGTGATAGAGATAAATGCAAAATGCGCACAAAAGTTAGATAAATGAGAAGCTTTTGAGCGCGTGAGGGGACCTGGTGCTTCGATGTCATTGATGATCTTCTCAATTTGCACTTCGTTTGCAATGCGAGGATGTGTGAGTTGACGACTTTGCTTAGGCCCAGCAGTTTCTTCAGGACCAGTTTCTTTAGCAGCACCAGTGTGATTTTCTTCACGATCAGGAATGACTTCTTCAGCAGATTCTTCTATAGGGATGAGATCCTTAATAGCTTTGAACTTGATGGATTCCTCGGGTGACATTTCATCTAGCACAGGAGGTAAGTGCTCTCTTTGCGAGCCATTAGTTTCATCGAACCGCACATCTACAGTTTCAACAACCTTGTGATGATTGATGTTGAAGACTCTGTAGGTGTGCGAGTCCTTTTCGTAACCAAGCATAAAAACCTCTTGTGCTTTAGGTGCAAATTTAGAGTTATGGTGAGGATCTCTAATCCAGCATTTAGCACCGAAGAATTTGAAATAACTTACATTGAGTCTCTTGTCAGTGAGGAGTTCATATGAGGTCTTTTTAAAGAATTTATGAAGATATACCCTGTTGATGATGTGGCACGCAGTATCAATTGCTTCAGGCCAGAAACGCTGAGGTGTCTTGTATTCATCAAGCATAGAGCATGCCATCTCAACAAGAGTCCTGTTCTTGTGCTCCACGACGCCATTCTGCTGAGGAGTATAAGGAGCAGATAATTTGTGAGTAATACCAAGGATATCGAGATATTCATCGAGGCCAGTGTTCTTGAACTCGGTTCCATTATCACTCCTGACATGCTTGATCTTCACACCGAAGTTAGTGGAAGCCCTTGAAGAAAATCGTCTGAAGACTTCCTGCACTTCATTTTTGTAAGTGATAATATGCACCCATGTGTAACGAGAATAGTCATCAACTATGACAAAGCCATATAATGATGCAGAATTATAGAACGCGGCATAATGAGTAGGGCCAAATAGATCCATATGAAGTAATTCAAAGGGACGAGAAGTGGTCATGATATTCTTCAAGGGATGCTTGGCTCTGGTGGTCTTTCCAGCCTCACAAGCCCCACAAAGATGATGTTTGAGGAATTTGACACCCTCGATGCCAATGACGTGCTTCTTCTTCGCGAGTGTATGCAAGTTCCTCATCCCAGCATGACCAAGTCGTCGATGCCATAACCAGCATTTTGAAGCTTTTGCAAGTAGACATGTGGCAGGATGTGATCCTGCAGAGAAATCAACAATATACAAGTCTCCTTTCCTAAAGCCTTCAAAGACTTTGGAGTTGTGAGATTCCATTAGCACAAGGCAATGATATTTGCCGAAGACAACAACCATATCAAGATCACAAAGCATTGAGACAGACATAAGATTGAATCCTAGGGAATCAACAAGCATGACCTTGTCCATGTGTTTATCCTTTGAGATTGCAACCTTATCTAGACCCAATACCTTGCTTTTGCCTTTGTCAGCGTAGGTGATATGCTTCAGATGAGATGGTGACAAATCAGTGTCCATCAACAAGCTCCTGTCACCAGTCATGTGATTTGTACATCCACTGTCGAGGACCCACTCATTAGCTTTGGGTTGTTCATCCTGCAGATGAATTAGTGCAACTTACAAACCCATATACTTCATTAGTGAAGAATATGATATCAATTTCATCAACAAGAAACAGATATAGCAAGATGAGGATGTGAGAAATGAATGATTCATTTCTTCATGATTAGCTTGCGTCCTTTCAAGCACATTCAGGTCTCCAGCAAGTTTTTCACACGAGTAAGTTCATCTGGAGACCTGACCCTGCATCAGAGATTAGTTCTTTTTCTTCACCACTGTAACGCCCGGATAATCAAGCTACAGTAATCCCCTACTAGTGATGCCAAGTCATCACTATTACTGTTGCTAATCTCACTTTGATTCAAAACCAATTCAAATTCAATTTTAAAATAAAGTCAAATAAATTATTTCTTCAATCAGTAAAACTAAAATGTTCAAGTAAATCTATAAATTCCCCTGATCATCTTCTTGATGAAACCAACTTCATTTGACTCACCATTTAATCCCTAGGAAAATTTAAAGTGGTCCAACATCATATTAAATGACCTTTTCAATTTCTAAAAAAACTTGAACCATTCCATTGACCCTGAAACTTTTTAGGCAACACCACAATGTTGTGCCTGAATTATTGCTAAGTTTCACATTCAACAAAAATCATTTGATGCCGTGATTCCATCCATAACAGTAAGCTATCCTTTTAATATAAAATAAAAGAAATAAAAAATTAGAGAAAAGGAACCCCCCCCCTTTCCCAACTGGGCCTCGGCCCAGCTGGACCGCAAGGCCAGTCCACCATCTCCGGTTTCTCCCTTCTCTCCCGTTCGTGCGACCGAGTCGCTACAGGGGCAGGTCGCCCCGGACCACCTCACCGTTGCTGACGCCGCGAGGGGATAAGGGCGCCACGCCCCGACCCCTCAATCCCATCCACCCCACTGGCTCCCCCACTCCTTCCCTCTCTCCCTCCCCATAGATCTTCCCTGCCCCGAGCGCGCCCATGGCCACGCCATCGTCGTTCCCATGGCCGGAGCCATCCCCGACCTGCGAGGATATGTTCTAGAGCTTCGCCGGCCTCGTCTTCATCGCCTACAACCTCTGGTTTGAGCTGAAGCCTTCCACAACCTCGCCATCTGGTCGTCTTCCCCGCCACGGCCACGGCGTCACCGTCGATCTCCACCACCGGTGCCTCCCCGTGGTTCCGAGCACGTCCACGACATCCCTCACAGTGAGCCGTGTCCATCCCCCTCCTTCCCCCCTTGATTTGTTGCCATAGCTGCCGTCCCCAAGCACACCCGAGCTTGCGCTGAGCGACCCTCCCCGTGCCCGCCACGCCTGCTACTGCCCCAGCAGCCCCGCACACCACGTTCTCGGCCACCACGCCCTGGCCTACCCCGGCGTTGCCTCGCCGCCCGACCGCGAGCCTGCCAGGGCCTCTCCTGCCTGGGGTCGTGCCCTGTTTTCCTCCCCGGCGCGCGATGCACTGGCCGCCGGCGCTCCCCTACGAGCAGCCGCGCGTGCTGCCCAACCGTGGGGCCGACATGCTTAATTAGGGGGGGCTAATCCCCCCTTTAGTGATTAATTTCCCCTAACCCTCACTAACCGGTGTACCCCCCCCCCTCTAAATAGCTAGTTATTAAAATTGAAGCACTGACATGCGGGCCCTGCTAATAATTAAAAATGCTAAATTAAATCAAAACTACCTAAGACAATGACACATGGGCCCCACAACACTATTCACGTTTGACTGGTCAATTGTTGACTGCTGAGTCAACAGTTGACCTGGCCCGCTGTCAGCCTCTATGTGTACACAGGGCTGGGTACACTTAGCTTTTTTCCATTTATTTTTGAATTAAAGTAATTTTAGAATAATATTAAAACTTTGAAAAAATCATAGAAAATAATCTGTAACTTGGATGAAAAAGTTTTGTACATGAAAGTTGCTTAGAATGACGAGACGAATCTGAATACGCGGTCGATTCGCTCGCCACACGTCCCTAGCATAGCAAACATGCAACCTTTCCCCTCCAGTTCATCTGTCTGACACACGTCCGGAATCGGGAAAACGTCTCAGATGTTTTCCCCCCTTCGCCAGTACCGCCTAGCGTTGTGTTAGAACACTTCTAGACCCGCTTCTTGTCTTGTTATGCATATGTTTGCGTGTATTTGCGGTTTCTTCCCCCTCTTTTCTCAGGTAGACCCCGAGACCAATGCTGATGCCGTTGTGATCGACTACGTCATTGACGATCCTCCTTCTTGTCTAAGCAACCAGGCAAGCCCCCCCTTTGATCATCCCAATATCGCCCACTCTATACTCTCATGCTTGCATTAGATTTTGCTACTGTTATTGTTTGCTCCTATTCTGATGCATAGCATGCTTTTGTACCTGCTTATTGTTACCTACCTGCTTATCCTAAACTGCTTAGTATAGGTTGGTTAGTGATCCATCAGTGACCCCCACCTTGTCCTTGTTGCACCTGCTTCATCATCGACGCCTCGATTAGCATGATCGACGACCAGAGCCCGACACCTCACATCACATCACTCCCCTTTTGTTGCTCGACTCTATAGAGCTACTATCGAGTGCCGAGGGTGATCCCTCATAACACACTCCTGATGATAATTCTGTAGTGTAGCTATTCGGTCGTGGTCATCGAGGGTGATTTCCTCTTTCACCATTCCCGATGTGGCTCTGTCATTCAACACCTCAAGTGTGAACCTCGAGGGTGGTCCCTCTTACGTTCACCTTGATGATTACATTGAGTGGAATCCACCGGGGGTGATTCCTCGGGTTTTCCCCTTGATGTTTGGACACACGGTTACCTTGACTTTACTTGAGACCATTGTTGAAGCCGGGTCGGCCCTGAGGGGTACCCGCGAGTTGATGTGAAAGTCGAGCGGGCCCGTTGAGCACCCGCGAGTTTTCCACGTGGCACGGCCGGGCAGTCTGGGCCCTTGCCGTAAGTCCATGAGAAGGGCAACGGGGTCACCTTATCGTGAGTCTCTGCTTGTTTCTGTGAGCCCCCAATGCACTAACAGGTTTGGGTATTTGTTCTGAGTTGGCCTCTAGCCTTTACGCACTAACCACCACGCGAGAATAGATATGGGCCTCAACGTCGCAGTATCAGCTGAAGCTTTGTCAGACGTCCAGTTCAGTAGAGCGGCACGGTCGGATCGTGCTGGCCATCCGAGGCGGTGCTGGTATTCACCCTGTGCGCAATGAACCGGAGTGCTGTGGGCGATGGGCCCAAGACCCCGGAGCGCTTAGGATGTAGACCGGCGGGGACCTCTCTGCTGAGCCTAGGTAGGGCTGCGACGTGTTGATCTTCCGAGGGCGAGCATTGACCCCAGAAAGGTGTGTTCGACCAGAGTGATCGAGTGTGTTGGGTAATGTGGTGCACCCCTCCAGGGAAGTTATATATTCGAATACCGTGTCCACGGTAATGGACGTTTAGACTTATATCCTGATCTTATATAACTAGAAATGGATACTTGAGACATGTGATGGATATGTGGCTCCGGGATTGCTTTCTCGCAGGGAGTCGAGGGAGGATCTCTGGGCGTTGGTTCTACAACATGTTTGTTAAATTATAAACTGCTATTCTTTACTCTTCTACATGCTGCAAGATGCTCGGAGCTGCGTGAAGATGCTATTCTTCAATAGGCTAGGCCCTCCCCCTCTATTCTGGCATTCTGTAGTTCAGTCCACAGATACAAACCTTCCATTTGATACCAATGCATACTTAATATAGATCGGATGCTTGCGAGTACTTTGGATGAGTACTCACGGTTGCTTTGCTCCCCCTTTTACCCCCTTCTTTCTTCTTTCTGGTTGTTGCAACCAGATGGTGGATCCCTGGAGTCAGATGCCACCGTCTATGGATGCTACTATGTGAAGACCGTCTACGTCCAGGAGTAGTTAGGAGGTCCTAGGCAGGAGGCCTTGCCTCTTCGATCGTTGTTGTTTTTGTGGTAGCCTTCTTAAGGCATCCTTGTTTAACTTATGTATGTACTCAGATATTGTTGCTTGCGTTGACTCTTGTGTATCGAGCTTGTATTCGAGCCCTCGAGGCCCGTGGCTTGTAATATAAAGCTTATATTAATTTATTTGTGTCTAGAGTTGTGTTGTGATATCTTCCCGTGAGTCCCTGATCCTGATCGTACACATTTGCGTGTATGATTAGTGTACGATTGAATCGGGGGCGTCACAACCACCCACATCTGGAGGGGTGGCAAAGAGTTCATCATTCTACGAGGTCCATAAGAAAATGATGGCATTGAAGCCAGTGCACTTCGTTTCACGGAAGAGTGGTTAGGATAAGCATATGAATAAGCAGAGAAATTCTTCGAGGACTTATGAACATAATGGTTTGAAGAATAATGCTCATATTCATAGCCTTTAGACTTTCCCTGTGAAACAGAAGTGTTAGCACGATGATGTTCATATGAGGATTTTGATCCATGTGAGGAATGTGGTCCATATGAGGACTTGGATCCATAAGAAGAATTTGGTCCATATGAAGAATTTGATCTGGGGTTCCTATTCTTCATTGGTGGTGTCATGATGACATTCACCTGAAGATTTTCAAGACATCTTTTAGGAACCCAGATTTTCTTTATAGGGGAACCGTTCCTGCAGTTAGTTCCAACATATCGAGCAAATACTTCACTGCTCTGATTCTTAAACAGTTTATAGTTGGAGTCAAATGACTCATCAGAGAAATATGAAGAATCAGAGGTAAAGCCAGATAAAGTGCATGGATCTACAGGAGGTCCTTTCGCAGCAAACCATGAAGTTTTGGGGTACTACTCAGGTTTCCAGTAGGTCCCATGTAATGCCCCGAGACCGATGCTCCAGTTGCCTTCCATCTATTTTAGTTATTGTCGTGTGTTTATTATGTTTGTTGCCATGTTCATGTTGAGTGCTTGACATATTTTGCTTCTTGCAGCATGCTCTTTATTAATTGTATTTTGCCTTCCTTGTTGTTGCCATGATCATCTTTGTAGTGTGCATATTTATCGTGTGCATATTTGTTGTGTGCTTGTTATCTTTGTGAACTCCTTCTCCTCATCTTCTTTGTTGTTCCATCTTTCCCTTCCATCTAAACCATCATCAAGTGCATCACCCCATCACTAGCTTCTTCCTTTAAATTCTCACATATTTCTTGCAAGTGGCATTTTCCTGTCCTAGAAAAATGTTCCTTATTTCTCTAAAACTCCCACACCATGCCAAGACCACCTCCTCCAATTTTCAGGTCTTTTGGAAGTGTTTTGGTTGGGCTAAAGATTTATTCGAGTTTGAGTTATTTTCAAACTTGCATAAATTTGCAGCCTCTAAAAATTGTCAAGTCATTTTATTCAAATAGTGGATAAATCCAGGAGCACATGGGTAAGTTTATATCCCTCATATTCATTTTCAAACTCCTTGGCCTTTTCCTTTTCTTTACCTGGGAATTCAAATTTTCAGAAAAGAAGGAAAAGGAAATAGGGCCTCCCAGCAGCGCCCCTTGGGCCTCCCTGTTCAAGCCCAGCCGCCAGGCCTCTCCTCTCCCTCTCCGCTGGTAATTTTCCACCATGGCACACCCCTTGGCTCACCTTGCAGCGACTGCCTCCTCACCTTTCTTCCTCCTCCATGCACAACCCTCTCACTAAAAAAAACGCCCGAGCCAGGGGCACATGGCCACCGTGGCCGAGGTCTCGACGTGCCCCTCCTATAAAACCAGGGACCCGTGACCTAGGGTTTCCCTCTTCCCCTCTCGCCGCCGCCACAATCCCTCTGCTTTCTCTGTTTGTTCTTCTTCTCCAAGAACAGAGCACCCGAGAGAAAACCCCGCCGTCGTTCGTCGTCGTGCTCGCAGCCGGAGGGCATCAAGCTCATCTCCGACATGTCCATCTGCTTCCTCGACGTCGACTACGTTCGTTCCGATGCGTTCCCCGCACTAGGTCGCCTCCACTACGTTGTTGTCTTCTTCCCCTGCTTCCTCTTCTTCACGGAGCCAAGCATCGCTTCGATCAACGCATCCTCCCGCCGTCTCCGATCTTCGTCGACCTCGTACGACTCCAGCGGCACCCCCACGGTGAAGCTCCGATCCTCCCCATCTCCCTCTCTGGTCTAGTTTGTCCGCATATCCATCGTTTCGCGTGTCTCCGGTTTCGGCCGCCATGGCCGTGACCTTGAGCTCGAGCTCGTGCTCCTTGCTTCACAACACATCTGTCCGCACACGCTGCCGCTGCTGCACCCATGCATAGCGCACCTGACCTGCGCCTCGCACGCGCCCCTCATCTCGCGCCCTTGGGCCGTTGCTTCCTGCCTAGCCGCACTTCGCCGCCATGGCCGTAGGATCATGCCTGCACACGACCACACATGCGCGCACGCATGTGCTCAATTCAGTAGCAGCTCCCTCCTCCTTTTCCGCACCCCCGCTGGTGTTCTTTATCCGCTTTTGCCACCGCTTTGCTCACCGGCGTCCACACCGAGCATCACCGGTCATCCATGGCCAAAAGCTCGTCCTGCTCTATCTTTGTGTAAAAAGTCCCGGTCTCGTATTAATCACAAGGATTCAGGTAGCCCGACTGGTCAAGCCAGTGCACCAACACCAAAGGGTCCTGGGATCAAATCCCATGGGCCCCAATTCTTTTTGCCCCTCTTGTGCTTATTTCCCCCCCCCCCAGCGTGCACACATATGGCCTGTTGGGCCTGATCCACTCCTGGGCTGCTGCGGTGTGCTGCAATTCGGCCCGTGCATGTTTTTTTTCCTTTCTGCCTGTGCATTTAGTTATTTTTCCCAGTTTTTGCATAATTGCAGAAAATGCCGTTTATTTGCTTTGCTCATATTTAAATAATCATGCATCGGATTGAAACATGTCATATATGCATCTTGCTCAGATTTTCATGAAGTTTCCCAATATCCAACTTTCATCCATGTTTAAAATGTTTAAAATGATGTTTGTTTAAATTTGCTCAAATGCCATGTTAAAATGATTTATTTCATAACTAAATAACCGTAGCTCGGTTTTAAATGTTCTTTATATGTAAATGGGGTGGGAAAATGCCTAGTTTAACATGGTGCACTTTATTTTACTGTTTAACAACTCTAAAATTGTGTTTAGGGCAGAACAGTACCGAATATAAAATATGCATATGGGGATTTTCCGGACTTGTTGTTTGTTATTCCGGCCTCATTTAAACTTGCCTAGATAGGTAGTTTTCTCTTGCTTCACCTCTTTCCATGTTTAACAACATTTAATATTGTTGAGTAGTTTAAACGGGAGAGAACTAAATAATTGTTGTGAAGTTTTGTCAATATGCAACTCGTTGCATATTGAGCTCCACTTAACTTGTAGTATTGCTTATTGCCATGCCATGCCTCATTAAACCGGACATGCATCATACTTGTTTGTGCATCATGACATGGTTATGTGATGGTTGTTTACCATGTTGTTTGCTTCTTTCCGGTATTGCTTCTTCTTGATAGTTCCGGTAACATTGCGATTGGGAGGATTCGTTCGACTACGCCCGTTCGTCTTCTTCATGGACTCGTTCTTCTTCCTAGCGGGATTTCAGGCAAGATGACCGCTACCCTGGATCTCACTACTATCATTGCTATGCTAGTTGCTTCGTTCTATCGCTTTCCTGCGCTACCTATCACCTGTTTATCAAGCCTCCCATATTGCCATGAACCTCTAACCTTTGACACCTTTCCTATGCACACCGTTGATTGGCTATGTTATTGCTTTGCTCAGCCCTCTTATAGCGTTGCTAGTTGCAGGTGAAGTTGAAGATTTCTCCATGGCGGACAGGATTTTGGTTGGGATACCACAATATCTCTTATATTATAAATGCATCTATATACTTGGTAAAGGGTGGAAGGCTCGGCCTTATGCCTGGTGTTTTGTTCCACTCTTGCTGCCCTCGTTTCCGTCATACCGGTGTTATGTTCCCGGATTTTGCGTTCCTTACGCGGTTGGGTGATTTATGGGACCCCCTTGACAGTTCGCTTTGAATAAAACTCCTCCAGCAAGGCCCAACCTTGGTTTTACCATTTGCCTCACCACCACCTATACCTTTCCCTTGGGTCAGCCAACCCGAGGGTCATCTTTATTTTAGCCCCACCGGGCCAATGCTTGTCTAAGTGTTGGTCCAAACCGAGCGATGTCCGGCGCCCCCTGGGCAATCAGGGTCTATGCCAACCCGACGTCTTGCTCATCCGGTGTGCCCTGAGAACGAGATATGTGCAGCTCCTATCGGGATTTGTCGGCACAGCGGGCGGTCTTGCTGGTCTTGTTTTACCATTGTCGAAATGTCTTGTAAACCGGGATTCCGAGTCTGATCGGGTCTTCCTGGGAGAAGGTATATCCTTCATTGATCGCGAGAGCTTATCATGGGCTAAGTTGGGACACCCCTGCAGGGTATAATCTTTTGAAAGCCATGCCTGCGGTTATGGGCAGATGGGAATTTGTTAATGTCCGGTTGTAGATAACTTGACACCAGATACGAATTAAAATGCATCAACCGCGTGTGTAGCCGTGATGGTCTCTTTTCGGCGAAGTCCGGGAAGTGAACACGGTTTTGGGTTATGACTGACGTAAGTAGGAGTTCAGGATCACTTCTTGATCATTACTAGTTGACGATCGTTCCCTTGCTTCTCTTCTCGCTCTTATTTGCGTATGTTAGCCACAATATATGCTTAGTCGCTGCTGCAACCTTACCACTTTACCCCTTCCTTTCCCATTAAGCTTTGCTAGTCTTGATACCCATGGTAATGGGATTGCTGAGTCCTCGTGGCTCACAGATTACTACAACAACAGTTGCAGGTACAGGTTACGCGATGATCATGACACGAGAGCGATGCTTGCTTGCTTGAGTTCTTCTTCTACTTCTTCTTTGATCAGGGGATAGGTTCCAGGTCGGCAGCCTGGGCTAGCAGGGTGGATGTCGTTTGAGTTTCTGTTTGTGTTTCATCCGTAGTTGGATGGTGCTCTTATGTAAGATGATGTTGTATTCGTGTGGCATTGTATGCCTCTTGTATGTATCCCCATCTATTATGTAATGTTGATGTAATGATATCCACCTTGCAAAAGCGTCTTCAAGATGCGCTTCTATCCTTGGTGGGACCTTCGAGTTCCTTTAGGATAGGGTCGCATCTTGGGCGTGACAAGTTGGTAATCAGAGCCTCGACTGACCATAGGAGCCCCCTTGATTGTTGGCCGTTGTTGAGTCTAGAATAAAACTATTTTTGAGTCTTAGGATTATATATATCGGAGGGTAGGATTCTTTTTACTCCTCAGCCCCCTTCGTCGCTCTGGTGAGGTCTCCTGACGTAGATGTTTTGACTTTCCTCTCCTAAAATTTCACTAAAAAAAATTTTAGGATCACGCGGGTATCTTGGAATCGTTCCGATGGTTTTGTGATGAGAACATTGTTCTTGGTGCCTCCTGTCTATTATGTGGCATTGACCCGGGGAGTTGAGCTCCGAGGTGTTGTCGTCACAATTTTATCGTTGCAGTTCTGGAATATCTGAGTTTTGCCGACATCGAAAATCTCTTTTATGCAGTTGTTGGTGAGATAACCTCGACGCCACCCAGTACTGGGGCGGGAGTTCGGGAGTATTGCCAAAACTCGTATAACGGATGCTTTTCGAAGGTTGAGGTACACGATTTCCGAAGGTTTCTTGGTTATGTGTTGACGGATGGATACACCTGGATGTAGGGATTGTTAGTTTGAGTGAGATATATTGCTTCCCCTGTATCACCAACACCAAATTGCATAACCAGAAAGTTTCAAGAGTTTTATAGGTGGGAATTCAAGTAGCTCCTAGATTATCTTTCCGACAGATGCATCATATGGGATTGGGTAAATCTCTATCATATGTATTTGTTCCGGCTTATTCTGCGAGCCAAATCCTTTGCTTTGTTTTATTTGTGGTATTCGAGTTGCTTCGAAGTCAAATGTTGAATCCATAACTTTCCTAAACAGTGTTCTCATATTGCTATGTGAATACTAATCCTTCTTGATCATCGAGGTCATCATGTTAATTCTTCTCCAACCGGCGTGCTTCTCTTCAAGTGGATCCGATCATTTCAACATCTGCAAGATCAATTCTAAGTTTTCTCAATGGTGTTTGTTTCGTTCATCCCAAGTTGTCTTTGTTTTTCCCCGCCCTCCCATCCTTTTTCTTCAAGGACTCAGATTTCTTAATCATGTATCCTTTTATTTGTGGGAAGTCTCTTCATTCTTTTCTTTCAATGCTCTTATCCGGTGATTTCCCATGAATATGCTCAACAGTTTCAAGTTCATCATTCTTCATTCTCATATTCTTCTCCGGTGGATTAATTTCAAGTTTTCAGTGTTGATCATATTCTTTTCCTCGTGTCAAATGCTTTCTCATGCCGATGTACCTCTTAATCATTCATTTCTTCCTATTCATTTGTTCTGGAGTGCTGAAGATATCTCGAAAGACTCGTGTTTCCATTCTCAATCCGTTCAAGCTATTTGGAGATTGTTATCTCATTCAAGTCATTTAATTCAACCGGGGCAATCCCCCCTTTTCAATCAATCGTTCAATGGTGTATCTTTTTAGTGGGCCCTAACCCACAGGTCTGTTCCCAGGATCTTACCTGACTCTTCTAATTTTCCTAGAGCTTCTAAAATTCTTTTCAAAGTTTGATGTAAGAATGAATTTTCATCAGTCACATGCCTTCTCCAAGGTCGCTTTCAAATTCTTTTCATTTTTGGCTCAACCTTTCCTCTTTTAATCCTTCCGGAGTTTCTCAACAATTTGGTGGTGGTTCTCGCCATCATTCTCAACATGTGAAGACCGAAGAAGTGTTTCCTCTAAATCTTGGTCCATTCTCTTGAAGATTCATGGTTCTAGCTTCATGCTATCCTCATAATTGTTTTGAT
The DNA here is from genome assembly GCF_002162155.2 of Triticum dicoccoides. Lineage (NCBI taxonomy): Eukaryota > Viridiplantae > Streptophyta > Magnoliopsida > Poales > Poaceae > Triticum > Triticum dicoccoides. Next base: position 90,367,198 of record NC_041387.1, read on the forward strand.
TGTGAGATTTCTTTTCTTACCATCCAGAGCATTTCATGAGTTGTTTCCATTTCTTTCCTCCGAAGGCCATCATGTCATAATTCTTCATTATCAACGTGTAGCTATCATTCTCCAAGTCTTACCGGTGCATCGTTCAAATACCCTCTAATCAGTTCATGATTACTTTGTTCTCATGTATCTAAATCTCCTCAAGTATCTTCATTCATTTTCTAATTCTTCCCGGTGAATTGTGCCCTTGCTACTCTCTTTTCCAATTTTTACGGTGGTTCTTTCAAGATTTCACTTCCTTCGTTATCATATCAAATATTCGTTGTTTCCAAATTCCACTGGTGGTTCCATCAATACCTTCTCAAGTTTTGTGCTATACCCCCTTAATCCTTTTCAAGAAGAATAAGTAGTATGCAAAATCCATTGCTTGTCATCAATTTAATTTGATGAAGGATAAGCATACAATAAATCTTATTCTTATTTCCTCGAGGTGACTCAATTCTTTTTACGGAGATTATTCATGATGAATAAATTCTTGATTACAAGTGATTCATCTTTCTTTCCAGAGTTGTTCATCATGTCACATTTCTCGGTTCGAGATGCTTCATCTTTTTTTTCCGGAGTTCCAAGTTTTTCCGCATTATCTCGTCGTGAAGCTTCATCTAAATCATCACAAGGCTCACCTTGTTCTTTCAACTTCTCTTTCTTTCTATCATTCATTTATTACTAGAATTCTTCATGGAGGCTCTATATGGTGGTTCGCTAAAGATTTAACTCATTCTCAAAGTGTTCTTCAAGATTGTTCTTGGAAAAGCTCAAGTATTATTCATCTTGCATTCCAAAGTGCAATTCTTTCTGCCTTATCTTTTGTGGTGGTGTTATGTCACTCTTGAAAATTTCCTTCATGTTTCACGATTCATATATTGTCAAGAATGAGGTATTTTAAATCCATCATTTTCTCTTCGTTCAAGAGATCTTTTCGATCAATCAACTTCTTCGTTGGAGTTATCTTGTGTCAGATTTCACCTAAAGCCTTTCCTTAAGGGTTGTTGCTATTTGTGGTGATTATGCATGACCCAAGCTCTTTATCCTCTTGGTGGAAGAAGTTTTCATCTCTTTGGTGCTCTCAATCAAATCAATGGTTTCCATTAGTGGCCGGTTGTCACCTCATAGTCTTGAGATGGTTTCCATAAGCCCACTACAGGCTTATTCTTTTCATTGTTGGTTTTCCAACAACTCCGTTCTAACCTTCTTGGAAGGGTGCTTTCCCAGCTCATTTCTGACAGAAGTTGGCATTTTCTCCTACATTCTGTTATTCCAATGATCTATCTTCTATTCTTTCTTCCGGAGGCATTATGTTTTTGCTCTCTTCACTCATCATGTCGAATTGTGAAGATCATGTTCTTTTCCATGCTTATCCATTTAACCGGCGTGTTGTGTCCTCCATTCAAGTTCTTTTCATCTTATCAAGTCTTGCATCTCGTTTCTACCAGAGTGGTCTCAATTATTTCTTGTCCATTGTACTCGTCATCCATAGCTTTGCAACCTCCAAGGTTCACATGGTGTTCCTCCTTTCTATTCTCTACCGCAGTGCTCTCAATTGTGTTCAACTCTGTTGTGTTATTTCTTTCAACTTTTCAACCTCTCAAGGTTCTTTGGTTTCACTCTTTTGTCAAAGAAGCAACTTAGTTTTACCTCTTATCTTCCTCTTTCATTTCCCTCCGGTGCCATCTTAGATCTCGGGACGAGATCCTCTCGTAGTGGTGGAGTGTTGTAACACCCCGAGACCGATGCTCTAGTTGCCTTCCATCTATTTTAGTTATTGTCATGTGTTTATTATGTTTGTTGCCATGTTCATGTTGAGTGCTTGACATATTTTGCTTCTTGCATCATGCTCTTTATTAATTGTATTTTGCCTTCCTTGTTGTTGCCATGACCATCTTTGTAGTGTGCATATTTATCGTGTGCATATTTGTTGTGTGCTTGTCATCTTTGTGAAGTCCTTCTCCTCATCTTCTTTGCTGTTCCATCTTTCCCTTCCATCTAAACCATCATCAAGTGCATCACCCCATCACTAGCTTCTTCCTTTCAATTCTCACATATTCTTGCAAGTGGCATTTTCCTGTCCTAGAAAAATGTTCCTTATTTCTCTAAAACTCCCACACCATGCCAAGACCACCTCCTCCAATTTTCAGGTCTTTTGGAAGTGTTTTGGTTGGGCTAAAGATTTATTCAAGTTTGAGTTATTTTCAAACTTGCATAAATTTGTAGCCTCTAAAAATTGTCAAGTCATTTTATTCAAATAGTGGATAAATCCAGGAGCACATGGGTAAGTTTATATCCCTCATATTCCTTTTCAAACTCCTTGGCCTTTTCCTTTTATTTACCTGGGAATTCAAATTTTCAGAAAAGAAGGAAAAGGAAATAGGGCCTCCCAGCAGCGCCCCTTGGGCCTCCCTGTTCAAGCCCAGCCGCCAGGCCTCTCCTCTCCCTCTCCGCTGGTAATTTTCCACCGTGGCACACCCCTTGGCCCACCTTGCAGCAACTCCCTCCTCACCTTTCTTCCTCCTCCACGCACAACCCTCTCAGTAAAAAAACGCCCGAGCCAGGGGCACATGGCCACGGTGGCCGAGGTCTCGACGTGCCCCTCCTATAAAACTAGGGACCCGCGACCTAGGGTTTCCCTCTTCCCCTCTTGCCGCCGCCACAATCCCTCCGCTTCCTCTGTTTGTTCTTCTTCTCCAAGAACAGAGCACCCGAGAGAAAACCCCGCCGTCGTTCGTCATCGTGCTCGCAGCCGGACGGCGTCAAGCTCATCTCCGACATGTCCATCTGCTTCCTCGACGTCGACTACGTTCGTTCCGATGTGTTCCCCGCACTAGGTCGCCTCCACTACGTCGCTGTCTTCTTCCCCTGCTTCCTCTTCTTCACGGAGCCGAGCACCGCTTCGATCAGCGCATCCTCCCGCCGTCTCCGATCTCCGTCGACCTCGTACGACTCCAGCGGCACCCCCACGGTGAAGCTCCGATCCTCCCCATCTCCCTCTCTGGTCTAGTTTGTCTGCATATCCATCGTTTCGCGCATCTCCGGTTTCGGCCGCCATGGCCGTGACCTTGAGCTCGAGCTCGTGCTCCTTGCTTCACAACACATCTGTCCGCACACGCTGCCGCTGCTGCACCCATGCATAGCGCACCCGACCCGCGCCTCACACGCACCTCTCGTCTCGCACCCTTGGGCCATTGCTTCCTGCCTGGCCGCACTTCGCCGCCATGGCCGCAGGATCATGCCTGCACACAACCACACATGCGCGCACGCATGTGCTCGATTCAGTAGCAGCTCCCTCCTCCTTTTCCGCACCCCCGCCGGTGTTCTTCATCCGCTTTTGCTGCCGCGTTGCTCACCGGCGTCCACACCGAGCATCACCGATCATCCATGGCCAAAAGCTCGTCCTGCTCTATCTTTGTGTAAAAAGTCCCGGTCTCATATTAATCACAAGGATTCAGGTAGCCCGACTGGTCAAGCCAGCGCACCAACACCAAAGGGTCCTGGGATCAAATCCCATGGTGCCCCAATTCTTTTTGCCCCTCTTGTGCTTATTTTTTCCCCCAGCATGCACACATATGGCCTGTTGGGCCTGATCCACTCCTGGGCTGCTGCGGTGTGCTGCAATTCGGCCCGTGCATGTTTTTTTTCCTTTCTTCCTGTGCATTTAGTTATTTTTCCCAATTTTTGCATAATTGCAGAAAATGCCATTTATTTGCTTTGCTCATATTTAAATAATCGTGCATCGGATTGAAACATGTCATATATGCATCTTGCTCAGATTTTCATGAAGTTTCCCAATATCCAACTTTCATCCATGTTTAAAATGTTTAAAATGATGTTTGTTTAAATTTGCTCAAATGCCATGTTAAAATGATTTATTTCATAACTAAATAACCGTAGCTCGGTTTTAAATGTTCTTTATATGTAAATGGGGTGGAAAAATTTCTAGTTTAACATGGTGCACTTTATTTTACTGTTTAACAACTCTAAAATTGTGTTTAGGGCAGAACAGTACCGAATCTAAAATATGCATATGGGGATTTTCCGGACTTGTTGTTTGTTATTCCGGCCTCATTTAAACTTGCCTATGTTGGGGAACGTTGCAGAAAATTAAAAATTTTCCTACGGCTTCACCAAGATCCATCTATGTGTTCATCTAAGCAACAAGTCATGGGAGAGAGATTGCATCTACATACCACTTGTAGATCGCGTGCGGAAGCGTTCAAGGGAACGGGGATGATGGAGTCGTACTCGCCGTGATCCAAATCACCGATGACCAAGTGCTGAACGGACAGCACCTCCGCGTTCAACACACGTACGGTACGGACGATGTCTCCTCCTTCTTGATCCAGCAAGGGGGAAGGAGAGGTTGAGGAAGAAGGCTCCAGCAGCATCACGACAGCGTGGTGTTGGTGGAGAGGCAGTACTCCGATAGGGCTTCGCCAAGCGCTAACGGAGGAGGAGAGGTGTTGAGGAGGGGAGGGGCTGTGCCTTGGATCAGGTGTTCAGCCCTCCCCTCACCCCTCTATTTATAGGGGAAGGGGGAAGGGGGCCGGCCCCATCTAGATGAGATCTAGAGGGGGGGCGGCGGCTAGGGAGGGGGCTTGCCCCCCAAGCAAAGGGGGTGCGCCCCCTTTAGGGTTCCCCCCAACCCTAGGCGCATGGGCTCAAGGGGGAGGGGCGCCCAGCCCTCTAGGGGCTGGTTCCCTGCCCCATGCGGCCCATGGGGCCCTCCGAGAGGGGTGGCCCCTTCCGGTGGCCCCGGTACAATACCGACATGCCCCCGAAACTTTCCGGTGTCCGCATGACAACTTCCCATATATAAATCTTTACCTCCGGACCCTTCCGGAACTCCTTGTGATGTCCGGGATCTCATCCGGGACTCCGAACAACATTCGGTAATCACATACAAGTCTTCCTAATAACCCTAGCGTCACTGAACCTTAAGTGTGTAGACCCTACGGGTTCGGGAGGCATGCAGACATGACCGAGACGGCTCTCCGGTCAATAACCAACAGCGGGATCTGGATACCCATGTTGGCTCCCACATGCTCCCCGATGATGTCATCAGATGAACCACGATGTCGAGGATTCAATCAATCCCGTATACTATTCCCTTTGTCAATCGGTACGTTACTTGCCCGAGACTCGATCGTCGGTATTCCAATACCTCGTTTAGTCTCGTTACCGGCAAGTCACTTTATGTTGGGGAACGTAGCAGAAATTCAAAATTTTCCTACGAGTCACCAAGATCTATCTATGGAGAGACTAGCAACGAGGGGAAGGAGAGTGCATCTACATACCTTTGTAGATCGCTAAGCGGAAGCGTTCAAGAGAATGGGGTTTAAGGAGTCGTACTCGTCGTGATCCAAATCACCGGAGATCCTAGTGCCGAACGGACGGCACCTCCGCGTTCAACACACGTACAGCCCGGTGACGTCTCCCATGCCTTGATCCAGCAAGGAGAGAGGGAGAGGTTGAGGAAGACTCCATCCAGCAGCAGCACGACGGCGTGGTGGTGGTGGAGGAGCATGGCAATCCTGCAGGGCTTCGCCAAGCACCGCGGGAGAGGAGGAGGACTTGGGAGAGGGGGAGGGCTGCGCCAGAACTTTGTGTTAAGCTCCCATGCGCCTCCCCACTATATATAGGGGTGGAGGGGCTGGTTTCTTGCCCTCCAAGTCCATTGGGGCGTTGGCAAAGGTGGGAGGAAAGAAATCCCATCATTTCCTTCCCCACCGATTGTTATCCCCCCTTTTTAGGGATCTTGATCTTATCCCTTCGGGATATGATCTTATTCCTTCTAAGGGGGGATCTTGGTGCGCCTTGACCAGGGGTGTGGGGCCTTGACCCCACTACCCACGTTCATGTGGGTCCCCCCATGCAGGTGGGCCCCACTCTGGAACCTTCTAGAACCTTCCCGGTACAATACCGAAAAATCCCGAACATTTTCCAGTGGCCAAAATAGGACTTCCCATATATAAATCTTTACCTCCGGACCATCCCGGAACTCCTCGTGACATCCGGGATCTCATCCGGGACTCCGAACAACATTCGGTAACCACATACAAACTTCCTGTATAACCCTAGCGTCATCGAACCTTAAGTGTGTAGACCCTACGGGTTCGGGAGACACATAGACATGACCGAGACAACTCTCCGGCCAATAACCAACATCGGGATCTGGATACCCATGTTGGCTCCCACATGTTCCATGATGATCTCATCGGATGAACCACGATGTCGAGGATTCAATCAATCCCGTATGCAATTCCCTTTGTCTAGCGGTATAATACTTGCCCGAGATTCGATCGTCGGTATGCCGATACCTTGTTCAATCTCGTTGCCGGCAAGTCTCTTTACTCGTTCTGTAACACATCATCCCGTTATCAACCCCTTGGTCACATTGTGCACATTATTATGATGTCCTACCGAGTGGGCCCAGAGATACCTCTCCGTTTACACGGAGTGACAAATCCCAGTCTCGATTCGTGCCAACCCAACAGACACTTTCGGAGATACCTGTAGTGCACCTTTATAGCCACCCAGTTACGTTGTGACGTTTGGTACACCCAAAGCATTCCTACGTTATCCGGGAGTTGCACAATCTCATGGTCTAAGGAAATGATACTTGACATTAGAAAAGCTTTAGCATACGAACTACGATCTTTGTGCTAGGCTTAGGATTGGGTCTTGTCCATCACATCATTCTCCTAATGATGTGATCCCGTTATCAACGACATCCAATGTCCATGGTCAGGAAACCATAACCATCTATTGATCAACGAGCTAGTCAACTAGAGGCTTACTAGGGACATGGTGTTGTCTATGTACCCACACATGTATCTGAGTTTCCTATCAATACAATTATAGCATGGATAATAAACGTTTATCATGAACAAGGTAATATAATGATAACTAATTTATTATTGCCTCTAGGGCATATTTCCAAGAGTCTCCCACTTGCACTAGAGTCAATAATCTAGTTCACATCGCCATGTGATTAACACTCACAGGTCACATCACCATGTGACCAACATCCAAAGAGTTTACTAGTGTCGCTAAACTAGTTCACATCATCATGTGATTAAGACTCAATGAGTTCTGGGGTTTGATCATGTTTTGCTTGTGAGAAAGGTTTTAGTCAACGGGTCTGCAACATTCAGATCCATATGTACTTAGCAAATCTCTAGGTCATATTGTAAATGCTGCTTCCACGCTCCACTTGGAGCTATTCCAAATGGTTGCTCCACTATACGTATCCGGTTTGCTACTTAGAGTCACTCGGATAGGTGTTAAAGCTTGCATCGACGTAACCCTTTACGCCGAACTCTTTATCACCTCCATAATCGAGAAACATGTTCTTATTTACTCCAAGGACAATTTGACCACTATCCAATGATCCATTCCTGGATCATTCTTGTACCCCTTGACTGACTCATGGCAAGGCACACTTCCGGTGCGGTACACAGCATCGCATACTATAGAGCCTACGTCTGAAGCATAGGGGACGACCTTCATCCTTTCTCTCTCTTCTGCCGTGGTCGAGTTTTAACTCTTAACTTCATACCTTACAACTCAGGCAAGAACTCCTTCTTTGACTGATCCATCTTGAACACCTTCAAGATCATGTCAAGGTATGTGCTCATTTGAAAGTACCATTAAGCGGTTTTTGATCTATCCTCATAGATCTTGATGCTCAATGTTCAAGTAGCTTAATCCAGGTTTTCTATTGAAAAACACCTTTCAAATAACCCTGTATGCTTTCCAGAAATTCTACATCATTTCTGATCAACAATATGTCAACAACATATACTCATCAGAAATTCTATAGTGCTCCCACTCACTTCTTTGGAAATACAAGTTTCTCATAAACCTTGTATAAACCCAAAATCTTTGATCATCTTATCAAAGTGCATATTCCAACTCCGAGATGCTTACTCCAGTCCTTAGAAGGATCGCTGGAGCCAGCATACCTTTTAGCATCCTTAGGATCGACAAAAACTTTCTGATTGTATCACATACAACCTTTCCTTACGAAGACTGGTAAGGAAACTCGTTTTGACATCCATCTGCCAGATTTCATAAATGCAGCTAATGCTAACATGATTCAGACGGACTTAAGCATCGCTACGGATGAGAAAATCTCATCGTAGTCAACTCCTCTAACTTGTGAAAAACTCTTCACCACAAGTCGAGCTCCATAGACGGTGACATTACCGTCCACGTCCGTCTTCTTCTTAAAGATCCATTTATCTCAATGGCTTGCCGATCATCGGGCAAGTCCACCAAAGTCCATGCTTTGTTATGATACATGGATCCTATCTCGAATTTCATGGCTTCTAACCATTTGTCGGAATATGGGCCCACCATCGCTTCTCCATAGCACGTAGGTTCATTGTTGTCTAGCAACATGACCTTCAAGACAGGATTACTGTACCATTCTGAAGTGGTACGCATCCTTGTCACCCTACGAGGTATGGTAGTGACTTGATCCAAAACTTCATGATCACTATCATAAGCTTCTACTTCAATTGGTGTAGGCGCCACAGGAACAACTTCATGTGCCCTGCTACACACTGGTTGAAGTGATGGTTCAATAACCTCATCAAGTCTCCACCATCCTCCCACTCAATTCTTTCGAGAGAAACTTTTCCTCGAGAAAGGACCCGTTTCTAGAAACAATTACTTTTGCTTCCGGATCTGAGATAGGAGGTATACCCAACTTTTTTTTGGGTGTCCTATGAAGATGCATTTTTATCTGCTTTGGGTTCGAGCTCATCAACCTGAAACTTTTTCACATAAGCATCGCAGCCCAAAACTTTTAAGAAACGGCAACTTAGGTTTCTCCAAACCATAGTTCAAACGGTGTCGTCTCAACGGAATTACGTGGTGCCCTATTAAAGTGAGTGCGGTTGTCTCTAATGCCTAACCCATGAACGATAGTGCTAATTCAATAAGAGACATCATGGTACGCACCATATCCAATAGGGTGCAACTATGATGTTCGGACACACCATCACACTATGGTGTTCCAGGCGGTATTTATTGTGAAACAATTTCCACAATGTCTTAATTGCGTGCCAAAGCTCGTAACTCAGATACTCATCTCTATGATCATATCATAGACATTTTATTCTCTTGTCACGATGATCTTTAACTTCACTCTGAAATTACTTGAACCATTCAATAATTCAGACTTGTGTTTCATCAAGTAAATATACTCAACATCTACTCGAATCATCTGTGAAGTAAGAACATAACGATATTCACTGCATGCCTCAGCACTCATTGGGCTGCACACATCAAAATGTGTTACTTCCAACAAGTTGCTATCTTGTTCCATCTTACTGAAAACGAGGCTTTTCAGTCATCTTGCCCATGTGGTATGATTTGCATATCTCAAGTGATTCAAAATCAAGTGAGTCCAAACGATACATTTGCATGGAGTTTCTTCATGCGTATACACCAATAGACATGGTTCGCATGTCTCAAACTTTTCAAAAACGAGTGAGTCCAAAGATCCATCAACATGGAGCTTCTTCATGTGTTTTACCCCAATATGACTTACATGGAAGTGCCACAAGTAAGTGGTACTATCGTTACTATCTTATATCTTTTGGCATGAAAATGTGTATCACTACGATCGAGATTCAATAAACCATTCCTTTTAGGTGCAATACCATTGAAGGTATTATTCAAATAAAAGAGTAACCATTATTCTCCTTAAATGAATAACCGTATTGCAATAGACATAATCCAATCAGGTCTATGCTCAAAGCAAACACCAAATAACAATTTTTTAACACCAATCTCGATGGTAGAGGGAGCGTGCGATGCTTGATCACATCAACCTTGGAAACACTTCCAACACATATCGTCAGCTCACCTTTAGCTAGTCTCCATTTATTCCGTAGCTTTTATTTCGAGTTACTAACACTTAGCAACCAAACCGATATCTAATACCCTGGTGCTACTAGGAGTACTAGTAAAGTACACATTAACATAATGTATATCCAATATACTTCTATCGACCTTGCCAACCTTCTTATCTACCAAGTATCTAGGGTAATCCTGCTCCAGTGGTGGTTCCCCTTATTACAGAAGCACTTAGTCTTGGGTTTAGGTTCAACCTTGGGTTTCTTCACTGGAGCAGCAGCTAATTTGCCGTTTCATGAAGTATCCCTTCTTGCCCTTGTAGTTCTTGAAACTAGTGGTTTCACCAACCATCAACAATTGATGCTCCTTCTTGATTTCTACTTTTGCGGTGTCAAACATCATGAATACCTCAAGGATCATCATATCTATCCCTGATATGTTATAGTTCATCATGAAGCTCTAGCAGCTTGGTGGCAATGACTTTGAAGAAACATCACTATCTCATCTGGAAGATCAACTCCCACTTGATTCAAGTGATTGTTGCACTCAGACAATCTGAGCACAAGCTCAACGATTGAGCTTTTCTCCCTTAGTTTGCAGGCTAAGAAAATCGTCGGAGGTCTTATACCTCTTGACGTGGGCACGAGCCTGAAATCCCAATTTCAGCCCTCGAAACATCTAATATGTTCTGTGATGTTTCGAAAACGTCTTTGGTGCCTCAACTCTAAACCGTTTAACTGAACTATCACGTAGTTATCAAAACGTGTATGTCCGATGTTCGCAACATCCACAGACGAGGTTTGGGGTTCTGCACACTGAGCGGTGCATTAAGGACATAAGCTTTCTACTGATCGCATAATCGCTACTGTCAACTTTCAACTATATTTTCTCTAGGAACATATCTAAAACAGTAGAACTAAAGCGCGAGCTATGACATAATTTGCAAACGGCTTTTGACTATGTTTAGCATAATTAAGTTCATCTAATGAACTCCCACTCAGATAGACATCCTTCTAGTCATCTAAGTGATTACATGATCCGAGTCAACTAGGCCGTGTCCGATCATCACGTGAGACGGAATAGTCATCATCGGTGAACATCTTCATGTTGATCGTATCTACTATACGACTCATGCTCGACCTTTCGATCTCTTGTGTTCCGAGGCCATGTCTGTACATGCTAGGCTCGTCAAGTCAACCTAAGTGTTTCGCGTGTGTAAATCTGGCTTACACCCGTTGTATGTGAACGTAAGAATCTATCACACCCGATCATCACGTGGTGCTTCGAAACGACGAACTTTCGCAACGGTGCACAGTTAGGGGGAACACTTTCTTGAAATTTTAATGAGGGATCATCTTATTTACTACCATCGTTCTAAGCAAATAAGATGCATAAACATGATAAACATCACATGCAATCAAAAAGTGACATGATATGGCCAATATCATTTTGCTCCTTTTGATCTCCATCTTCGGGGCTCCATGATCATCATCATCACCGGCATGACACCATGATCTCCATCATCGTGTCTCCATGAAGTTGTCTCGCCAACTTATTACTTCTACTACTATGGCTACCGGTTAGCAATAAAGTAAAGTAATTACATGGCATTGTTCAATGACACGCAGGTCATACAATAAATAAAGACAACTCCTATGGCTCCTGCCGGTTGTCATACTCATCGACATGCAAGTCGTGATTCCTATTACAAGAACACGATCAATCTCATACATCACATATCATTCATCACATTCTTCTTGGCCATATCACATCACATAGCATACCCTGCAAAAACAAGTTAGACGTCCTCTAATTGTTGTTTGCATGTTTTACGTGGCTGCTATGGGTTTCTAGCAAGAACGTTTCTTACCTACGCAAAAGCCACAACGTGATATGCCAATTGCTATTTACCCTTCATAAGGACCCTTTTCATCGAATCCGAACCGACTAAAGTGGGAGAGACTGGCACCCGCTAGCCACCTTATGCAACAAGTGCATGTCAGTCGGTGGAACCTGTCTCATGTAAGTGTACGTGTAAGGTCGGTCCGGGCCGCTTCATCCCACAATGCCGCCGAATCAAGATTGGACTAGTAACGGTAAGCATACCGAATCAAGATTGGACTAGTAACGGTAAGCATATTGAACAAAATCAACGCCCACAACTACTTTGTGTTCTACACGTGCAAAGAATCTACGCAATAGACCTAGCTCATGATGCCACTGTTGGGGAACGTAGCAGAAATACAAAATTTTCCTACGAGTCACCAAGATCTATCTATGGAGAGACTAGCAACGAGGGGAAGGAGAGTGCATCTATATACCCTTGTAGATCGCTAAGCGGAAGCGTTCAAGAGAACGGGGTTTAAGGAGTCGTACTCGTCGTGATCCAAATCACCGGAGATCCTAGTGCCGAACGGACGGCACCTCCGCGTTCAACACACGTACAGCCCGGTGACGTCTCCCATGCCTTGATCCAGCAAGGAGAGAGGGAGAGGTTGAGGAAGACTCCATCCAGCAGCAGCACAACGACGTGGTGGTGGTGGAGGAGCGTGGCAATCCTGCAGGGCTTCGCCAAGCACCGCGGGAGAGGAGGAGGACTTGGGAGAGGGGGAGGGCTGCGCCAGAACTTCGTGTTAAGCTCCCATGCGCCTCCCCACTATATATAGGGGTGGAGGGGCTGGTTTCTTGCCCTCCAAGTCCATTGGGGCGTTGTCAAAGGTGGGAGGAAAGAAATCCCATCGTTTCCTTCCCCACCGATTGTTATCCCCCCTTTTTAGGGATCTTGATCTTATCCCTTCGGGATATGATCTTATTCCTTCTAAGGGGGGATCTTGCTGCGCCTTGACCAGGGGTGTGGGGCCTTGCCCCCACTACCCACGTTCATGTGGGTCCCCCATGCAGGTGGGCCCCACTCCGGAACCTTCTAGAACCTTCCCGGTACAATATCGAAAAATCCCGAACATTTTCCGGTGGCCAAAATAGGACTTCCCATATATAAATCTTTACCTCCAGACCATTTCGGAACTCCTCGTGACGTCCAGGATCTCATCCGGGACTCCGAACAACATTCGGTAACCACATACAAACTTCCTTTATAACCCTAGCGTCATCGAACCTTAAGTGTGTAGACCCTACGGGTTTGGGAGACACGTAGACATGACCGAGACAACTCTCCGGCCAATAACCAACAGCGGGATCTGGATACCCATGTTGGCTCCCACATGTTCCACGATGATCTCATCGGATGAACCACGATGTCGAGGATTCAATCAATCCCGTATTCAATTCCCTTTGTCTAGCGGTATAATACTTGCCCGAGATTCGATCGTCGGTATGCCGATACCTTGTTCAATCTCGTTGCCGGCAAGTCTCTTTACTCGTTCTGTAACACATCATCCCATGATCAACCCCTTGGTCACATTGTGCACATTATGATGATGTCCTATCGAGTGGCCCCAGAGATACCTCTCCGTTTACACGGAGTGACAAATCCCAGTCTCGATTCGTGCCAACCCAACAGACACTTTCGGAGATACCTGTAGTGCACCTTTATAGCCACCCAGTTACGTTGTGACGTTTGGTACACCCAAAGCATTCCTACGGTATCCGGGAGTTGCACAATCTCATGGTCTAAGGAAATGATACTTGACATTAGAAAAGCTTTAGCATACGAACTACGATCTTTGTGCTAGGCTTAGGATTGGGTCTTGTCCATCACATCATTCTCCTAATGATGTGATCCCGTTATCAATGACATCCAATGTCCATGGTCAGGAAACCGTAACCATCTATTGATCAACGAGCTAGTCAACTAGAGGCTTACTAGGGACATGGTGTTGTCTATGTACCCACACATGTATCTGAGTTTCCTATCAATACAATTATAGCATGGATAATAAATGATTATCATGAACAAGGAAATATAATGATAACTAATTTATTATTGCCTCTAGGGCATATTTCCAACACTTTACTCGTACCGTAATGCATGATCCCGTGACCAAACACTTGGTCACTTTGAGCTCATTATGATGATGCATTACCGAGTGGGCCCAGAGATACCTCTCCGTCATACGGAGTGACAAATCCCAGTCTCGATCCGTGTCAACCCAACAGACACTTTCGGAGATACCTGTAGTGCACCTTTATATTAGCCCGTTTTGTTGTGACGTTTGGTACACCCAAAGCACTCCTACGGTATTCGGGAGTTACACGATCTCATGGTCTAAGGAAGAGATACTTGACATTGGAAAAGCTCTAGCAAAACGAACTACACGATCTTGTGCTATGCTTAGGATTGGGTCTTGTCCATCACGTCATTCTCCTAATGACGTGATCCCGTTGTCAATGACATCTAATGTCCATAGTCAGGAAACCATGACTATCTGTTGACCAACGAGCTAGTCAACTAGAGGCTTACTAGGGACGTATTGTGGTCTATGTATTCACATGTATAATACAATTATAGCATGAATAAAAGACAATTATCATGAACAAGGAAATATAATAATACTTTTATTATTGCCTCTAGGGCATATTTCCAACAGTCTCCAACTTGCACTAGAGTCAATAATCTAGTTACATTGTGATGAATCGAACACCCATAGAGTTCTGGTGTTGATCATGTTTTGCTCGCGAGAGAGGTTTAGTCAACGGATCTGCGACATTCAGATCCGTATGCACTTTGCAAATATCTATGTCTCCATCTTGAACATTTTCACGGATGGAGTTGAAGCGACGCTTGATGTGCCTGGTCTTCTTGTGAAACCTGGGCTCCTTGGCAAGGGCAATAGCTCCAGTGTTGTCACAGAAGAGTTTGATCGGCCCCAACGCATTGGGTATGACTTCTAGGTCGGTGATGAACTCCTTCACCTAGATTGCTTCATGCGCTGCCTCCGAGGCTGCCATGTACTCCGCTTCACATGTAGATCCCGCCACGACGCTCTGCTTGCAGCTGCACCAGCTTACTGCTCCACCATTCAACATATACACATATCCGGTTTGTGACTTAGAGTCATCCAGATCTGTGTCGAAGCTAGCGTCGACGTAACCCTTTACGACGAGCTCTTCGTCACCTCCATAAACGAGAAACATGTCCTTTGTCCTTTTTAGGTACTTCAGGATATTCTTGACCGCTGTCCAGTGTTTCTTGCCGGGATTACTTTGGTACCTTCCTACCAAACTTACGGCAAGGTTTACATCAGGTCTGGTACACAGCATGGCATACATAATAGATCCTATGGCTGAGGCATAGGGGATGACGCTCATCTCTTCTTTATCTTTTGCCATGGTCGGGCATTGAGCCGAGTTCAATCTCACACCTTGAAGTACAGGCAAGAACCCTTTCTTGGACTGATCCATTTTGAACTTCTTCAAAATCTTATCAAGGTATGTGCTTTGTGAAAGACTTATGAGGCGTCTCGATCTATCCCTATAGATCTTGATGCCTAATATGTAAGCAGCTTCTCCAAGGTCCTTCATTGAAAAACACTTATTCAAGTAGGCCTTAATGCTGTCCAAGAATTCTATATCATTTCCCATCAAAAGTATGTCATCTACATATAATATGAGAAATGCTACAGAGCTCCCACTCACTTTCTTGTAAACGCAGGCTTCTCCATAAGTCTGCATAAACCCAAATGCTTTGATCATCTCATCAAAGAGAATGTTCAACTCCGAGATGCTTGCACCAGCCCATAAATGGATCGCTAGAGCTTGCATACTTTGTTAGCATTCTTAGGCTCGACAAAACCTTCCGGCTGCATCATATACAGTTCTTCCTTAAGATGCCCGTTAAGGAATGTTGTTTTGACGTCCATCTACCATATCTCATAATCATAGTATGCGGCAATTGCTAACATGATTCGGACGGACTTAAGCTTCGCTACGGGAGAGAAAGTCTCATCGTAGTCAATCCCTTGAACTTGCCGATAACCCTTAGCGACAAGTCGAGCTTTATAGATGGTGACATTACCATCCGTGTCCGTCTTCTTCTTAAAGATCCATTTGTTTTCTATTGCTCGCCGATCATCGGGCAAGTCAGTCAAAGTCCATACTTTGTTTTCATACATGAATTCTATCTCGGATTTCATGGCTTCTAGCCATTTGTTGGAATCTGGGCCCGCCATCGCTTCTTCATAGTTCGAAGGTTCACCGTTGTCTAACAACATGATTTCCAGGACAGGGTTGCCATACCACTCTGGTGTGGAACGTGTCCTTGTGGACCTACGAAGTTCAGTAGCAACTTGATCAGAAGTACCTTGATCATCATCATTAATTTCCTCTCCAGTCGGTGTAGGCACCACAGGAACATTTTTCTGAGCTGCACTACTTTCCGGTTCAAGAGGTGGTACTTCATCGAGTTCTACCTTCCTCCCACTTACTCCTTTCGAGAGAAACTCTTTTCCAGAAAGGATCCGTTATTGGCAACAAAGATCTTGCCCTCGGATCTTAAGTAGAAGGTATACCCAATGGTTTCCTTAGGGTATCCTATGAAGACGCATTTTTCCGACTTGGGTTCGAGCTTTTCAGGTTGAAGTTTCTTGACATAAGCATCGCATCCCCAAACTTTTAGAAACGACAGCTTAGGTTTCTTCCCAAACCATAATTCATACGGTGTCGTCTCAACGGATTTAGACGGTGCCCTATTTAAAGTGAATGTAGCTGTCTCTAGAGCGTATCCCCAAAATGATAGCGGTAAATCGGTAAAGACATCATAGATCGCACCATATCCAATAGAGTGCGAGTTGTGAAACGAGTTGTGAAATGATAACAACGTTTGGACACACCGTTACGCTGAGGTGTTCCAGGCGGCGTGAGTTGTGAAACGATTCCACATTTTCTTAAGTGTGTACCAAATTCGTGACTTAAATATTCTCCTCCATGATCCGATCGTAAGAACTTTATCTTTCGGTCACATTGATTCTCTACTTCATTTTGAAATTCCTTGAACTTTTCAAAGGTCTCAGACTTGTCTTTCATCAAGTAGACATACCCATATCTACTCAAGTCA
The DNA here is from genome assembly GCF_002162155.2 of Triticum dicoccoides. Taxonomy (NCBI): domain Eukaryota; kingdom Viridiplantae; phylum Streptophyta; class Magnoliopsida; order Poales; family Poaceae; genus Triticum; species Triticum dicoccoides. The sequence continues at coordinate 90,384,119 of NC_041387.1, forward strand.
TCAGTGAGAGTGAGAACATAACGATATCCTCCGCGAGCCTCAACGCTCATTGGACCACACACATCAGTATGTATGATTTCCAATAAGTTGGTTGCTCGCTCCATTGTTCAGGAGAACGGGGTCTTGGTCATTTTGCCCATGAGGTATGGTTCGCATGTGTCAAATGATTCATAATCTAGAGACTCTAAAAGTCCATCAGCATGGAGCTTCTTCATGCGCTTGACACCAATGTGACCAAGGCGGCAGTGCCACAAGTATGTGGGACTATCGTTATCCACTTTACATCTTTTGGTATTCACACTATGAATATGTGTAACATTACGTTCGAGATTCATTAAGAATAAACCATTGACCATCGGGGCATGACCATAAAACATATCTCTCATGTAAATAGAACAACCATTATTCTCGGATTTAAATGAGTAGCCATCTCGTATTAAACGAGATCCAGATACAATGTTCATGCTCAAACTTGGCACTAAATAACAATTATTGAGGTTTAAAACTAATCCCGTAGGTAAATGTAGAGGTAGCGTGCCTACGGCGATCACATCAACCTTGGAACCATTCCCGACACGCATCGTCACCTCGTCCTTTGCCAGTCTCCGCTTATTCTGCAGCTCCTGCTGTGAGTTACAAATGTGAGCAACAGCACCGGTATCAAATACCCAGGAGTTACTACGAGTACTGGTAAGGTACACATCAATTACATGTATATCAAATATACCTTTAGTGTTGCCGGCCTTCTTGTCCGCTAAGTATTTGGGGCAGTTCCGCTTCCAGTGACCCTTCCCCTTGCAACAAAAGCACTCAGTCTCAGGCTTGGGTCCATTCTTTGACTTCTTCCCGGCAACTGGTTTACCGGGCGCGGCAACATCTTTGCCGTCCTTCTTGAAGTTTTTCTTACCCTTGCCCTTCTTGAACTTAGTGGTCTTATTGACCATCAACACTTGATGTTCTTTCTTGATTTCAACCTCTGCTGACTTCAGCATTGAGAATACTTCAGGAATGATCTTCACCATCCCCTGCATATTGTAGTTCAACACAAAGCTCTTGTAGCTCGGTGGGAGCGACTGAAGGATTCTGTCAATGACCGCCTCTTCCGGGAGATTGATCTCCAACTGGGACAGGCAGTTGTGCAACCCAGACATTTTGAGTATGTGCTCACTGACAGAACTGTTTTCCTCCATCTTACAACTATAGAACTTGTCGGAGACTTCATATCTCTCGACCCGGGCATGAGCTTGGAAAACCATTTTCAGCTCCTCGAACATCTCATATGCTCCGTGCTTCTCAAAACGCTTTTGGAGCCCCGGTTCTAAGCTGTAAAGCATGCCGCACTAAACGAGGGAGTAATCATCAGCATGTGATTGCCAAGTGTTCATAATGTCTTGGTTCTCTGGGATGGGTGCTTCACCTAGCGGTGCATCTAGGACATAATCTTTCTTGGCTGCTATGAGGATGATCCTCAGGTTCCGGACCCAGTCCGAATAGTTGCTGCCATAATCTTTCAGCTTGGTTTTCTCTAGGAACGCGTTGAAGTTCATGTTGACATGAGCGTTGGCCATTTGATCTACAAGACATATTTTGCAAAAGTTTTAGACTAAGTTCATGATAATTAAGTTCATCTAATCAAATTATTTAATGAACTCCCACTCAGATTAGACATCCCTCTAGTCATCTAAGTATTACACAATCCGAGTCGACTAGGCCGTGTCCGATCATCACGTGAGACGGACTAGTCATCATCGGTGAACATCTCCATGTTGATCGTATCTTCCATACGACTCATGTTCGACCTTTCGGTCTTTGTGTTCCGAGGCCATGTCTATACATGCTAGGCTCGTCAAGTTAACCCTAAGTGTTCTGCATGTGTAAATCTGTCTTACACCCGTTGTATGTGAACGTAAGGATCTATCACACCCGATCATCACGTGGTGCTTCGAAACGACGAACTTTAGCAACGGTGCACAGTTAGGGGGAACAGTTTCTTGAAATTATTATAAGGGATCATCTTATTTACTACCGCTGTTCTAAGTAAACAAGATGCATAAAACATAATAAACATCACATGCAATTATATATAGTAGTGACATGATATGGCCAATATCATATAGCTCCTTCGATCTCCATCTTCGGGGCTCCATGATCATCTTCGTCACCGGCATGACACCATGATCTCCATCATCATGATCTCCATCATTGTGTCTTCATGAAGTTGTCACGCCAACGACTACTTCTACTTCTATGGCTAACACATTTAGCAATAAAGTAAAGTAATTTACATGGCGTTCTTCAATGACACGCAGGTCATACAAAAAATAAAGACAACTCCTATGGCTCCTGCCGGTTGTCATACTCATCGACATGCAAGTCGTGATTCCTATTACAAGAACATGATCTCATACATCACAATATATCATTCATCATTCATCACAACTTCTGGCCACATCACATCACATGACAATTGCTGCAAAAACAAGTTAGACGTCCTCTAATTGTTGTTGCATCTTTTACGTGGCTGCAATTGGGTTCTAGCAAGAACGTTTTCTTACCTACGAATAACCACAACATGATTTTGTCAACTTCTATTTACCCTTCATAAGGACCCTTTTCATCTAATCCGCTCCAACTAAAGTAGGAGAGACAGACACCCGCTAGCCACCTTATGCAACTAGTGCATGTCAGTCGGTGGAACCTGTCTCACGTAAGCGTACGTGTAAGGTCGGTTCGGGCCGCTTCATCCCACAATACCGCTGAAGCAAGAAAAGACTAGTAGCGGCAAGCAAGTTGACAAGATCTACGCCCACAAGAAAATTGTGTTCTACTCGTGCAATAGAAAACTACGCATAAACCTGGCTCTGATACCACTGTTGGGGAACGTTGCAGAAAATTAAAATTTTTCCTACGGTTTCACCAAGATCCATCTATGAGTTCATCTAAGCAACGAGTCATGGGAGAGAGATTGCATCTACATACCACTTGTAGATCGCGTGCGGAAGCGTTCAAGGGAACGGGGATGATGGAGTCGTACTCGCCATGATCCAAATCACCGATGACCAAGTGCTGAACGGACAGCACCTCCGCGTTCAACACACGTACGGTACGGACGACGTCTCCTCCTTCTTGATCCAGCAAGGGGGAAGGAGAGGTTGAGGAAGAAGGCTCCAGCAGCAGCACGAATGCGTGGTGTTGGTGGAGAGGCAGTACTCCGACAGGGCTTCGCCAAGCGCTAACGGAGGAGGAAAGGTGTTGGGAAGGGGAGGGGCTGCGCCTTGGATCAGGTGTTCCGCCCTCCCCTCACCCCTCTATTTATAGGGTAAGGGGGGAGGGGGCCGGGCCCCTCTAGATGAGATCTAGAGGGGGAGGCGGCGGCCAGGGAGGGGGCTTGCCCCCCAAGCAAAGGGGGTGCGCCCCCTTTAGGGTTCCCCCCCCCCAACCCTAGGCGCATGGGCCCAAGGGGGGCGCGCCCAGCCCTCTAGGGGCTGGTTCCCTGCCCCATGCGGCCCATGGGGCCCTCCGAGAGGGGTGGCCCCTCCCGGTGGACCCCCGGAACCCTTTCGGTGGCCCCGGTACAATACCGATATGCCCCCGAAACTTTCCGGTGTCCGCATGACAACTTCCCATATATAAATCTTTACCTCCGGACCCTTTCGGAACTCCTCGTGACGTCCGGGATCTCATCCGGGACTCCGAACAACATTCGGTAATCACATACAAGTCTTCCTAATAACCCAAGCGTCATCGAACCTTAAGTGTGTAGACCCTACGGGTTCGGGAGGCATGCAGACATGACCGAGACGGCTCTCCAGTCAATAACCAACAGCGGGATCTGGATACCCATGTTGGCTCCCACATGCTCCTCGATGATGTCATCGAATGAACCACGATGTCGAGGATTCAATCAATCCCGTATACTATTCCCTTTGTCAATCGGTACGTTACTTGCCCGAGACTCGATCGTCGGTATCCCAATACCTCGTTCAGTCTCGTTACCGGCAAGTCACTTTACTCGTACCGTAATGCATGATCCCGTGACCAAACACTTGGTCACTTTGAGCTCATTATGATGATGCATTACCGAGTGGGACCAGAGATACCTCTCCGTCATACGGAGTGACAAATCCCAGTCTCGATCCGTGTCAACCCAACAGACACTTTCGGAGATACCTGTAGTGCACCTTTATATTAGCCCGTTTTGTTGTGACGTTTGGTACACCCAAAGCACTCCTACGGGATCCGGGAGTTACACGATCTCATGGTCTAAGGAAGAGATACTTGACATTGGAAAAGCTCTAGCAAAACGAACTACACGATCTTGTGCTATGCTTAGGATTGGGTCTTGTCCATCACGTCATTCTCCTAATGACATGATCCCGTTGTCAATGACATCTAATGTCCATAGTCAGGAAACCATGACTATCTGTTGACCAACGAGCTAGTCAACTAGAGGCTTACTAGGAACGTATTGTGGTCTATGTATTCACACGTGTATTACGATTTCCGGATAATACAATTATAGCATGAATAAAAGACAATTATCATGAACAAGGAAATATAATAATACTTTTATTATTGCCTCTAGGGCATATTTCCAACAGCCTAGATAGGTAGTTTTCTCTTGCTTCACCTCTTGCCATGTTTAACAACATTTAATATTGTTGAGTAGTTTAAACGGGAGAGAACTAAATAATTGTTGTGAAGTTTTGTCAATATGCAACTCGTTGCATATTGAGCTCCACTTAACTTGTAGTATTGCTTATTTCCATGCCATGCCTCATTAAACCGGACATGCATCATACTTGTTTGTGCATCATGACATGGTTATGTGATGGTTGTTTACCATGTTGTTTGCTTCTTTCCGGTATTGCTTCTTCTTGATAGTTCCGGTAACGTTGCGATTGGGAGGATTCGTTCGACTACGCCCGTTCGTCTTCTTCATGGACTCGTTCTTCTTCCTAGCGGGATTTCAGGCAAGATGACCGCTACCCTGGATCTCACTACTATCATTGCTATGCTAGTTGCTTCGTTCTATCGCTTTCCTGCGCTACCTATCACCTGTTTATCAAGCCTCCCATATTGCGATGAACCTCTAACCTTTGACACCTTTCCTATGCACACCGTTGATTGGCTATGTTATCGCTTTGCTCAGCCCTCTTATAGCGTTGCTAGTTGCAGGTGAAGTTGAAGATTTCTCCATGGCGGACAGGATTTTGGTTGGGATATCACAATATCTCTTATATTATTAATGCATCTATATACTTGGTAAAGGGTGGAAGGCTCGGCCTTATGCCTGGTGTTTTGTTCCACTCTTGCTGCCCTCGTTTCCGTCATATCGGTGTTATGTTCCCGGATTTTGTGTTCCTTACGCGGTTGGGTGATTTATGGGACCCCCTTGACAATTCGCTTTGAATAAAACTCCTCCAGCAAGGCCCAAACTTGGTTTTACCATTTGCCTCACCACCACCTATACCTTTCCCTTGGGTCAGTCAACCCGAGGGTCATCTTTATTTTAGCCCCACCGGGCCAATGCTTGTCTAAGTGTTGGTCCAAACCGAGCGATGTCCGGCGCCCCCTGGGCAATCAGGGTCTATGCCAACCCGACGTCTTGCTCATCCGGTGTGCCCTGAGAACGAGATATGTGCAGCTCCTATCGGGATTTGTCGGCACAGCGGGCGGTCTTGTTGGTCTTGTTTTACCATTGTCGAAATGTCTTGTAAACCGGGATTCCGAGTCTGATCGGGTCTTCCTGGGAGAAGGTATATCCTTTGTTGATCGCGAGAGCTTATCATGGGCTAAGTTGGGACACCCCTGCAGGGTATAATCTTTCGAAAGCCGTGCCTACGGTTATGGGCAGATGGGAATTTGTTAATGTCCGATTGTAGATAACTTGACACCAGATACGAATTAAAACGCATCAACCGCGTGTGTAGCCGTGATGGTCTCTTTTCGGCGGAGTCCATGAAGTGAACACGGTTTTGGGTTATGACTGACGTAAGTAGGAGTTCAGGATCACTTCTTGATCATTACTAGTTGACGATCGTTCCCTTGCTTCTCTTCTCGCTCTTATTTGCGTATGTTAGCCACCATATATGCTTAGTCGCTGCTGCAACCTTACCACTTTACCCCTTCCTTTCCCATTAAGCTTTGCTAGTCTTGATATCCATGGTAATGGGATTGCTGAGTCCTCGTGGCTCACAGATTACTACAACAACAGTTGCAGGTACAGGTTACGCGATGATCATGACACGAGAGCGATGCTTGCTTGCTTGAGTTCTTCTTCTGCTTCTTCTTCGATCAGGGGATAGGTTCCAGGTCGGCAGCCTGGGCTAGCAGGGTGGATGTCGTTTGAGTTTCTGTTTGTGTTTCATCCGTAGTTGGATGGTGCTCTTATGTAAGATGATGTTGTATTCGTGTGGCATTGTATGCCTCTTGTATGTATCCCCATCTATTATGTAATGTTGATGTAATGATATCCACCTTGCAAAAGTGTCTTCAAGATGCGCTTCTATCCTTGGTGGGACCTTTGAGTTCCTTTAGGATAGGGTCACATCTTGGGCGTGACATCCCATCAGCATTGAGTTTCCTCTCGAAGGCAATACCCTCTTTCCTAGGGTTCCTGTTCAAGATCTGCTTTTTGAGCACATCTCATACAGTCTGATGCCCTTTGAGGATTTTGTAAATGCCTGTCACATACAATTCCTTCAGCCCTGCATTATCATCAGTGATACACGTGGTATCCTCAGATGAGCAATTTGTAACCACAAAGACAGTTGAAGAATTTGTAGTAAGAGAAGCATTTTAACATTCAGGTGATGAATTAGCAGATTCACGCTCGGTGCATTTCAGACATGGTGGAATAAATTCTTCCTGAGCGGAACTGATCTATTGAGCAAGCAATGAATCGAAGATCTTCATAACTCGCTTTTAACTTCTCAAGATCTTGCTTTCTCTGAAGAAATTCATAAGAAAGCTTCTCATGATCAGTTAAGAGAGTGTTATGATGATTTTGAAGGTTGTCAAACTGAGTTTGAAGTCTCTGAAGATTATCTATCAGAGTTTTAGTTTGATTCAATTCCTCACCCAACAGGCCATTGCTTCTGTCTAGTTGATTTTGAATCTTTTCTAAAGCCTTCTGTTGTTTAACAGCAATGTTAGCAAGTTTTGAATAGCTAGGCTTAAGATTGTCATCAGATTCATCCTCACTAGAGTCAGAGGGGGAATGTTTGAGTACCTTGGCACCTTTTGCCATGAAGCAATAGGTGGGAGCATGGTCATCGACGCTCTTGTCAGCAGAGTCGGGGAAGTCATTTTCTTCAGTGTTGGAGATGGACTTGCTGACATAAGCAGTAGCGAGGGCTAGGCTAGCCACACCAGTCAGATTCCTCCTCTTCCACATTTTCCTTAGATTCAGCTTCAGAGTCCATTTCCTTGCCAATGAATGCCCAGGCCTTCTTGGAACTGCTCTTCTTGTGAGATGAAGACTTTGAGGATTTTGATGATGAAGACTTTGAAGATTTCTTCTTCTTCTTTGAGTCATCAGAATCGTCATCTTTGTACTTCTTCTTCTTTGATTCCTTTTCCCACAGAGGACAATCAGACATGTAGTGATCAGGTTTCTTGCATTTGTGGCAAGGTCTCTTTTTGTAGTCACGGGACGAGGAATCATCATTTCTTGAAGACTTTCCAAAACAACCGCGACGAGAGAACTTCTGGAATTTCCTCACGAGCATTGCTAGCTCCTGGCTCAATTCTTCACGATCACCAAGGCTGCTACCAGAATCCTTAGCTTCAGACTCAGATACTGCCTTGGCTTTCAGTGCACGTGATCTTTCGTAGCTCGGTCCATAGAGATCTCTCTTCTCAGCAAGCTGTAACTCATGAGTATTTAGCCTCTTGAGGATATCAGCGGGATCAAGTGACTTGTAATCAGCTCATTCTTGAATCATCAGTGCGAGGGTATCAAATGAGGTGTCAAGTGATTTCAGCAATTTCTTCACCACCTCATGATCGGTGATATCAGTGACACCAAGTGCTTGAAGCTCATTTGAGATGTCAGTGAGGCGGTCGAAGGTTTGCTGAATATTTTCGTTGTCGAGTCTTTTGAAGCGGTTGAAGAGATTGCGAAGAACATCAACTCGGGAGTCACGTTGAGTTGAGACTCCTTCGTTGACCTTGGACAGCCTGTCCCAAATAAGCTTAGTAGTTTCTAGTGCACTCACTCTGCCGTACTGACCTTTGCTCAGATGGCCGCATATGATATTCTTCGCTTGAGAATCGAGTTGCTTGAATCTCTTCATATCAGTAGCATTCAGAGACGGAGTGACTGAGGGAACGTCATTTTCCACAACATACCAGAGATCATTATCAATTGCCTCAAGATGCATACGCATCTTGTTCTTCCAGTACGGGTAGTCCGTCCCATCAGAGGTAGGACACCCAGCCGAGACCTTGATCATACATGCAGTCAACATAACTAATTCCAGGCGGTTAAACCAAAATCACACAGAACAAGGGAGTACCTCGCTCTGATACCAATTGAAAGTGCGTTACGTCGACTAGAGGGGGGGTGAATAGGCGATTTTTATGAATTCTTCACTGAGGAATTTCAGGGTGAGGAAATTCCTAAGCGAAGAACTACTTGCAGCGGAATAAGTACTCAGGTATAAGCATAACAGAGTAACAACATAGTCATCATGATGAAATAAAAGACAAACACAGAGTACAGAAAGCGTAAACACAGGATAAGCAGGATGAAGACAAAACAGACTGAAGAAATAGGATTGAGGAATTAGAGAAAGTCTTCAGTCAAAGTCTTCAAATAGTAATGATCAGGTTCATCAACACATAACTGAGGAAATGAAAGGGTTGAGGAAATAGAACCAGTTGGCTTGGTGAAGACAATGATTTGGTAGACCAATTCCAACTGCTGTGACAATTGTACGTCTAGTTAGAGCGGCTGAGTATTTAAACTCGAGGACACACAGTCCCGGACACACAGTCCTCGTCGTATTCTCCTTGAGCTAAGATCACACAGACCTCGCCCAACAGTAGAGGTAAGTCTTCACAGGTGACTTCCAAACCTTCACAGACTTGGTCACTCGGCAATCCACAATTCCTCTTGGATGCTCAGACCATGACGCCTAACCGTCTGGAGGATACACAATCCTCAAAGGTAACAAGCGTTGGTTCCACACAGGAACAATCTCTTCAGTGATGCTCAATCACTTTGGGGTTTGTAGGTTTGGGTTTTCCTCGCTTGATGATTTTCGCTCAAAGTCCTCAGAGGATGGGATGCTCTCAAATGGCAAGTATCAATTTCTCTCGGAGCAGCCAACCAACTAGTGGTCGTAGGGGGCGGCTATTTATAGCCTAGGGAGCAGCCCGACATGATGAGACATAAATGCCCTTGTCTGATATGACCGTTAGGTGGAAGGATATTTTGGATAGCTGGCGCGTGGCACAACAACGGTCAGATTTGAGGTTCGAATTCCTCAGGGCTATCATGTTCCTCACTGTGTAGGCAATCTGCACTGGCGAATTCCTAACTCCTCAGTGAGAACAAATTCCTCGGCGACCAAAAGATCTTCGTCTTTGTCACTGAAGAAATTGACTGAACTGATTGAGATTTTCAATGGATTCACTGGATCTCAGACGAACGCTGAATAAGGGTCTCGCCATCCCAGAGGAGTGGGATCGAGTTATGCCGCCGATGGCCGTTAGCAATAGCCTGGAAGTATGCAGTGTTGGCATCACCCTTTAGGACCCACTTTTGGGCCCCACGGAGGCGCCAATAAGCCTCCTCGTTTGTGTAGATGACCGAGAGTTGGTCCTCGAGGTCATAACGGAGAATCTATTCGTTAGGAGCGAGGCCCACCGAGTCTGCGCGGACATCCAAGGCCCGAATGGAACTGAGAATAGATTTTTTGCGCCCACGTAGGTCGCGGCCGAGGTTAGCGCCCCACCCCTTCATAATCTGCCAAGAGCGTTTGGCACAGAAGTGCCAGTCGTCCACCGCGGACATGCCACGGTGGGGGGCAAGCCGCGAGTCCTCCCATCGACCGTGGACGGCCTCGGTGAAACCATTCTGCTAGAGCCATAATGTTTCAACCCAAAATCTAGGAGGGGGAGGACGATCATTCTCAAAGGAGAGAAGAATCGGGATGTGGTCGGAGCCAATACGAGTGATGGCTCGGAGCGAGGCAAGGGAAGAGTGCAACTCCCATTCAGGTGAGACAAGGACTCGGTCGAGGACAGAGCGGGTGGGGTTCGCTTGGCGGTTGGTCCAGGTATATCTGGCACCAACCCTGGCAAGCTCGCGAAGACCAAGGTCAGCAATGTAGTCGTTGAACATTTGCATCCAAGCAAAATTGACCCGGTTGTTCTTCTTATCCTCCGCAAAGCGGAGCAGGTTGTAGTCGCCCACGACAATCGGGAAGGGGGCGGCCGATACCTTCCTCATAAGTTCCTCGAGGAAGGAGGCAGACCGACTATGGTCTGCCGAACCGTGGACAATAGTAATCTCCCACTTGAGATTTATTGATCATTCATAAAGCTCCATGCTAACAAAGAATTCGCCCCTGTCCATCCCCCCACCTTGAAGTTGGCATCCTTGACACCTAATAGGATGCCACCTGAGTGGCCTGCAATCCCACTAGAAGGGAGCCAGTGCCACACAAACAGGTGGGGGCTAAGCTGCTCAATCTTGGAAAAGGAGAACTCAGTGCGCATGGTTTCCTGGATGGCTACGATGTCAATGTGTTCGTCTCACATGTATTCGATGAGTTGGCGGCAGCGGCCATCATGGCCGAAGCCGCGGATGTTCCAGAAGTGGGTTCACATCTAAGGGGCCATCTGGGGGCTGCTTGACCCCAAGACACGAGAGGCGCTCACCGCGCGAAGGGATGTCGTCCGTGAGCGGGTGCGGCCACGGAGTTCAGAGTCTCCAAGCAGAAGGCGACGACCAGGCCTACTTTGTCGGGTAGGTGGATCAGCGTTTGTGGAGGGAGCCGGGGTCGGGGGGTTAGGCAGACGAGCGCGGGCCTCGGCTAGCCTACCGTCCAGGATCTCACGGGCCCGGATGGCCTCGATCTGGACAAGGGGGGAGAGACCTCGCCCCAAAAACTATTGCAGCGTCCGCTGCAACTTTCGCAAGCTATCCGAGCGGGGACGCCTCAAGGGCCGAGAATGAGCAAGTGGAAGAGCTAGCAGTGATGTCAGTGGTACCTGTCTCGAGGTTGCGAGCCACAGCCCGGCGCTCCGCTCGCTCAGGGATGGGAAGGGTCGGGCTGCTATCCGCCCGAGCCGCGTCCAGCCGAGCGCTGCGGCGGGAGGCCATCACCGGGGACGAGGACGAGCGGCCCCGCCTGGAGTAGGCGGCCGCCCGCGGGGGAGGGGAGGGGGAGGGGTGGGAGGCCACCGGGGTGGTCACCAACTCTGACTTAACCGCAGTGCCACCGTCAGGGAAGCCGGGAGCAGGGACAACTTGGCACAATCGATGGAGAGGCCTACGCCAGGAGGACGACGTGGCTGGGGGGACTGCACTGAGGGCGCAGGAGGCAGGAATGGCCCGGCAGCAAGAGCGACCAGGAGGAGGCCACGGGGGGGAGAGCGCGGCAGCAGGGAGGTGGACGCTAACACCGTCGACGGGGGAGGGAGGGCCACCGAGAGGAGGGGGGCTCGGGCTCGTCACCAAGCGCCGGAACCCCACCCACCGCGGGTGGGCCGGCCGCGCTGGGCATCGGGTCGGAGGACACGGGGAGCCCGGAAGCTGCCAGCGACTCAGGGGGTCGCCTGCAGGGGGCCGGCAGGGAAGCGAGGGAAGGAGGCCAGGAAGATGACAAGCCCCACGCTGGAATCCGCACTCCCCTCAGAAGCCCCAGCCGAGCATCCCGGCGAGAGAGACGGGGGTGCCGACTCTGTGGCACCGGGCCCATCTCGGCCTTCCTGCCATGCCCCCCAAAGGAAGGAGCAAGAGGCTCGGGGGAGGGGAGCGGGAGTGGGTGTCGTCTGAGCCCTCGTCGTCATCGGAGCGGTGGGAGCGGGGGTGGTGGCGACCGTGGTAGTCCCCTGAGGTGCCCAGGTTGCTAAGCGGGGGCACCCCACGTGGTTGGGCAGCTCGAGGCCGGTCCGGAGGTCGAAGCCCTGGTCGTTGAAGAAGACCCAGACTGTAGCGCGGAGCTTGGAGGAGTCCAGGCATTTGACCTTGACCCGGACCTCCTCCTCTTGCAGAGGGAGAGCTCGTCCACCACCACCATCTTGCCAAGGATCCGCGACAGCTGGTGGATGACGGCTTCAGACCTAGCGATGTCCAGGAGACCAGCGATAAGAATCCAAGCCGTGTCCAGGACAACCACCGCCATCGGGTCGAGGAACGGCTCGGTGATGTCGACGACGAGCTGGTTGAGGGCGAGGGTGATCTGGCCATTGCGGGTGGCATATTCGTGGCTGAGAGCGTCGGGGAAGATCACAGTGAAGATGTTCCCGGACGTAGGGGTGACAAGCCAGTCCCATTGGCGCCGGTAGAGGTGGTTGAGCTCAGCCTCGATCATCTCCGGGGAGGCCACCGCATCCACCACCGTGACAATCGCCTGCAGGGAGGGCGTCGGTGGCGGAATGTCATGAACCTCGAGGTGGAAGAACACCAACCCCTCGATGCCATGGCCGTACATCATGAGCTCGGAGGTCACCGGCCGGTCCGGGCAGAGAAGAGCGGGATGGCTCGGATCCTTGGAGATGTAGCAACACGGAGGGTTGACACAATTGATTTGCGGATGGCCCGTGATACCACAGTCGGAGGGCAGGGGAGATCGGAGACCGGACCCGGCGCCGCGGATGAGCCGGGGAATGTCGGCGTGGGGGCGCCCTAGCCTTGGCCACGACGCTTCTTTTTCTTGTTGGGGCCTTGACGACCCCTAGCCTGACCACCACCAGCGGCCCCAAAGGAGGGCGAGGCAGCCGAGGCAGCCGCATGTGGAGGCACATACTTGTGGACCGCGGTGGCAGCCGGCTGAGCCTGGGGGCGCGGGGACGGAGGTCGGGGAAGGCAGGGAGGGGAGGAGCTGCGGCCACGCCGACGCGCAAGGGAGGGGAGCGGCGTCGGTAGCACCAGTCATCCGAGGCCGCCGGGGGGGAGCGAGAGCGGGCTCGCCACCAGAGCGGTCAGGGGAGCGACGCTCATCCCGGCAATCCTCCCGACCCTGCGAACGGTAGCTGAGCTCGCGCCTCAAGTCCT
>NC_041387.1:90397999-90410903 GCF_002162155.2 Triticum dicoccoides
GGGGCAGGGGAGCTAGCGGTTGGGGAGGGAGATGAGGCGGATGGAAACCAGCAGGGAGGCCAAATCGACCTAGCTAGTTGGGAGGGCCTAAGGCACATGGCAGGCCCTGGATCTGGCGGCCGGCCCAGAATAGACGGGCCTGGCCCAGCAACACAAGGGGCCTACGGACCGAGCCGTCCCCAGTCGCCAGGCGGCCCAGTTGGCTACGGCCCAGCAACTCAAGGCCCAGGGGCAGGGCGGGGCACCCATCCGGAGGGTTTCCCGTCAACGGGCGGGCACCACCGCCGCCGCTGCGGCTGAGCCGCCGGACAGATCGAGCCAGGGGCGACGGAGGCCCAGAAGGACGCGGCATCGAAGGGAGGAGGAACCAAAGGCGGCTATGAACGGTCGAAACGGCGAGGTCCGGGCGGTGGGGGGCGGCGCTTCTGAGGTTGGACGGGGGGTTGGCATGTCTGTCGACAGCGAGGGCAGGAGGGCATCCGGGGAAGGGCGCCAGGAAGTGAGTGCCGGACCCAACAATGCCCCTGTTTATTTTGTGATTCCATGAAAAGATTGGAGCACCCAACAATGTCTTATTACTGTTTCGGTATGGTACACGCTTCGAAATTATGAAAAAATGTTGCAGATAAGGTCTCATCTAGGTGTTAACTTACCTTTTCCCTGAATATTGATCATGTACATGCATGCAATTTATCTGCTTTCCTAAACTATTTATTTCAGTTTTAACCAGAGGTAAAACTAACTTTGCCGAGCTTTCTTAATTGTTGATTCATGTCGTCTAGGTTCTGGAACTACTTCTTCATGAGTTTCCATGCCCGTTTTACACAATTCCAAAATGAAGTTGAAATCATATGCCATACTTTTTTTATGTCTATCCCCTTTTGTTTATCCCCCATGGTCCTTAAAAGTTTGTTCATTTCTATTTTTTCCATACAAACCAGAGGATCCCGTTCTTTGTTCGAAGAAATTAAGGAGAAATGCAGCTCACTAATCTCCAGCAAGGAATTCAAGAAATATTAAATTGCACCATTCATGTCCAACAAAATTATGGCCAGTTTTGAGTATAGAGAAGTGTAAGAGAAGCCATATTATTTTCTTGATGTAATGGAGAATAATTTGGCTCATGCTTATCTAATCCGGTCTGTTAGTCCGCTCCTTTTGATCATTAGTTATCAGTGCCTGAAATTTGCGGCATGACTATTTTCTCAGTGTAACCAGTCCTCTTGTCTTAAAGAGGAGCTCAAGGGAGAAGAGTGAACAAAGACGAGATAGAAGAGAGTAGTAGTAATTAACCCCATTAATTGGCATCATGAATCAGATGTTAGCTTTAGTTAACTCATACTATTTGCTAACCATCTGTGTTCCATAGTTGTCAGTGAAAGAACCAGTACAGCACGTTTTCGATGTTATTAGAATCCTGGAATTGCATAGTGCTAATTATTAGATTAGTCAGTTTACTATGAAATGAGGGTAATGCTATTTTCTTTAGCAGGTTTTTGGTTGTTAGCAAGGTTGTCTGAATATTAAACAACATAGTCCTGTCCAAAAGGTGGTATATCTATGAAGAGTGGAGACAAATGGATTGTGCTTCTTTTTAGATAAAAGTGGTATAATTAGTAAGAGAAGTATAACAGTTATAGTCATATGTGACTCGTGGTACGATTTATATGTTTGTTTTTGCCATTTGCCTAAGAGAATGTCACTTAGATGTTAGCATGTTCGGATATATCTCTGCAGACATCTGTTGTCTGTTGAGTAATGACTGGGGAGTATATAACATTGGCAATGATCCAGAGGAAACAAAGAACTTAGGGCCAGTTCTTTTGGGCGGCTTAAAAAATAAGCTGCCTCTCCCCAGCTTAAAAAATAAGCCGCCTCTAAATTTTTTTGAGACTTCTAGAATATTTATCCCATGACTAGTTTAGAAGCCCCAACGAATATAGGAGGTGGCTTATGGGAAAAGCTGGGGAGAGGCAGCTTATTTTTTAAGCCGCCGAAAAAAAACTGGCCCTTAGTGTGTATTACTACTGTTTTAAGAAAAAATGCGTAGGCAAATGGGTTGGCTGTGCTCTCCATCCTTCTAGAATTTTCCAAAAGGAAAAGCCGGATCTAATGGCATCATGTGCCATCATAGCCCATTGGACAAATTTCGAATATATTCAAAGGGAGCAGCAAAGCGTGCATCCGCTTCTAGTTCCAAGATGAATACCAAGTCTATAGTACTTCACAACATACTCAAACTCACATGATCCAACTCAAATGAAAATCTAAATGCATTTAATAATTATTAATCAAACTCACATGATCCAACTCAAATGAAAATCCAAATGCATTTCATAATTATTAGTTAGTCGGATGCAACAAAACCAACCATAACTCTACATGATCCAATCCAAAACAATATTTGAACACATCACAATGTGTGAATTCCTGCGTTTGTGAATGAAGCATAGAGTGTGTGTGTGTGTGTGTGTGTGTGTGTGTGTGTGTGTGTGTGTGTGTGAAGATGTAGCAATGGCAGGAGAGAGATGTGTGCGCGCAACACACGAGGCATACACCTCGTGGAAGAGAGAGACAGAGGGCGAGAAAGATTGTATATATGTGTTTTTTTATAGAAGCATCAAAAATTATGTTGGCAAACCTATATGCAGTATATTTTTGCAGCCAAGTGAGTAGTACATTAATTTATTGCATCTTTATGAAACAACCATTCTATAATTAGGCCATATCTTCTAAAGAGTGAAATTAATCACTGTCGAGATATGGAAGATATTACATGGCATATATTGTAATGAAGAATAATTAATTTCGAGGCATGGAAGAATCAACGAAATTAAAGATTTTTGAGAAATTAGTTACTTTCGATATTTGGAATTCTAATATAATTCCATAAAAATTACAAGGGCGAATATTTACTCTTTGTTGTCTTATTTGTTAATTTATAGACTTACCAAATAAGATAATTTTTAAGATCGTCCATATCTTACAAATAATAATGAATTTCAGGAAAATAATTTCCATATCTCGAAATAAGGAAATTTTGATTAAAAGATATTCCCCATGTATATGCTATAAATTCTATTTAATCAATACTACATATCAATCTTCTCTTTAAGATTATGCCAGCACAACAATTTAGACGAACCAACCAATGGGATAAATGATTTCTCTTTGCAATTTTCTTTGAGAATCAACGATGATTTGGTCAGATACTAGCGTTAATTGTATGCAACATATACACAAATAGATTGCATAAAAAATCACCATCTTTAACAAATAGTATATTTATTTATTGCCTTTTAAAAAAAGATACTCCTACATCCGAGGATAACATGGTATATAGTGCATTCTTTTCCATTTATCAAAGTAATTAATTGTTTTGATGTCTACAAGATATGTCTTGAATGTACCACTAATGAATACTTCCAAACAAAGGATGCAAGGCATATCAATCTTCTATTTAAGTTTGTGGTAAACACAAAATTCCTTACTGCAACTTGTTAGTTTGTAGGCGATTTTTCTATACCAAACTCACTGCAGATCACAATCACGCTCGCAAATGCCACATGTGGTACGCCTTTTGGTACTAGTACTCTTTGTGGTTTCTTTAGATCCCTGGGCATCAAAGTCGACAGCATCAAGCTATCATGAGTATCCTAGGAGATTAGCACATCACATACGAATGCCATCCTTGAATAGCAGTTCCAAGGTCACACGCACAGGTTCTAACAGAGCAGAGGCTTCGATCAAAGGAGTGGAAGAAATACCACACGTAAGTTTTAAATGCTTGTCTTATTTTGTTTCCTTCACAATTTTATGCCTTAATACTGTCAGCTGGAAGTCTCTTGCATAACTCTTTTTTCTTGAGTATGTCTGGTTTTTTTTTTTGCATCAACTATGCATGATTCTTGTTACTATCCAAAGCATCACATAGATAAGCTTCATAGAGTTACCCATGCGTCCAATCAGCGTTGGGGCAAATGCTCATAGCATGAGGCCAAAACCAAAGCTCTAGATAACAAATTCTAATTCTAGTGAGAGTTTGTTTTTAGCAATTGACTGTCTTTTCTACGTCCAATAGTCAGTGTGTATCCACCCTAGAAATTAGATCAGGCATTCGGGTTCGTCACTTTATCTTCTAATACATCAGCCCCAAGCCACCAGAACTACCCCAACCTCCTCCACTGCCATGCCATCCTCATCGCCACAAGCCCACCACGTGGCCAAAACGCTAGTTAGTCCTTCCAGCAAATTATCTAGACCACTCGATCTCCCCTCTCCCTCCATCGCTGCCACCACCATCCAGATCTACCTCCCTTAGTTCGCCAGTTCCACCTCTCCTCCCTGATTGCGTATCTTCTAGCTTAACGTCGACCTGACCACAATTACCCCACACTACACTTTGTACCTATGGCGTGTCCGACTAACCTACAACTAATCTCAGGTAACTAATACTACTCACTAGAAAGGGTTCAAGGACATAATACAAGTATTACAAAAATATCACCTGTGCCTATAGTTTTTGCAATATACCATTTATACACAAAATATATGTGCTCAGGCGGATTTTTTCATAAAATTTGCTTTGAGGTATCTAGAAATTATTAATGAAGTATGTAAAAATAATAATGTGGTATAATCGGTCCATCTATGTGGCATATATGTTCAAGAATGCTATCCAGAACATAGTAGTTTATTTCAAACTTCGAATTAACTCACAACATTGTCTACAGTATTGTGCATATCAATCAGGTGAAGCAGCATATGCTGGTACTATAGCGACTATGGATGTCTATGCTTTTCCAAATTTGAAGAAGGGTCAATCAATTTCAGCCCATATCTCGGTGGCTGACAGCCAAACATCGAACCAACTTGTATCCGGATGGGAGGTAAAATTTGTCTCTATATTGCAATCTTCATTAGCTATACTAGTCATGAACATGTGCAATCTTCATATCATCTTAGAAAAAAGATGATATCAAAAGTTTTGAATAGTTTGATATATATCATTGAATAAATTAGACATATAGAAGAAGGATGCCTCAGAATTATGCATTTCAGGTATCTTCATTTGTACTCCATAAAGGCTAAACATAAGTTGTCGATCATGCGGTGGGTCTAGATTTAATTAATAATGCATGCAAACTGAGGGTAATTCAAGTGTTTGAATTTAATTCCAGAAAGGACTACATACACACACACATAAGCAATTGAAGTGCCGGAAATCCGTAGTCCATTATCTGATTGTTATGAAAGCATGTCGCATGGATGCACAACCAAGTTAACTAGCATGCATGTACATCCATGTTAATTAGCAAATCATAGCTCCAAAACCTTTACATGGAACGAAAGGAAAACTAGGGAAATTAAATACACATGTATGAGTTGGGCCTATGTTAACGAATGTAAAAACAGTATTTTGTGCGGGGCCCAAAATTCACCAAAGTATAGATGTGTTCTGCAAAACAATGCATTTATTTTTTTTAAAGCAAACTATATTAAATTAAAATATAAAATACATTAATGTGATGAAAGAATAATAAAGTTTCTTAGCAAGTTTTTTTGGCAATATATATTCAAATAAACATATAAGCAATGTTTAAAGCTAGAATATAAGATTAGAATTTTGTGCATGCATCTTGGAAGAATGACATTGCACTAATAAAAATATAAGATGGATTGAGGAAGAAAAAAAATTAGTGTACCTCACTAGTGTTTTAGATTTAAATATTTTTTTTAAATTCCTCAAAATAATTAAGATGATCAGATCACGCTAGGGTGCTCTTCCTTTCCATTTTCGATTGACAACGTAGCATGGAAGAAAAGACACACATGGTAGAGAAAGATGCATAAGTAGGAGACAATAAGAGATGCAAACATGTGAATGCGAAATTCAAATGATAGATATATTTATTTTAAGATAATGCTTTTCACAAAAGGTGTATTTCGATAATATGAAAGGTTCATCGAAGGCAATAATAAATGAGATGTGAATTAGGAACAACCAAAGATGGATGCATGTGTAATGATTACATACAGGGCATGCATGGAATTAGGTAATAAGGATCAGAGATCTACGTCAAATAATTTATGTGTGCGACGGAGCATATATCATGAAGAAAGTGAAGAGATGTTGTGGCTACATTACTAAAGGTTTAAGCAAGAAACCATGTGAAGTGGCTAAAAAAACATCTCAACCAGGTTAAAATATTAATAAAGAAAAACAAGCTCGATGCGATAAAAATAAGCAGAACCAAAGCATCTGTTTACAAAGTGCCGACATTGAAGAGTAGAAGAGAGACATAGTAGACTACAAATAAGGCACATGAACATAGAGTAAAATGATATGGCAGGTGCATTTCTTTTCAAACATAATTTTCACAAAAATCAAATTTAATTATTATTTTAGTACTAAAATAGCACACTAATCAAATACATACACTGTAATGCAATTAATGATCAAAGAGAACACAAGATTTAGTTACGAATAATCAATCTACGGATTTAATTCTATGTGGAGATTTTTGGAAGAATCATTGGTGAAAATCAGACATGGCAAAAACAAACCTCAAGGCTATCAATTTTTGGTTGTCAAACTCATGGTCAATTCCAACAACTAATACACGCAATGAAAGGACTTATGCCAAAATATATTCACGTGTTATGGAAACATACTTTTGGCTCAAAAATACCTATACCATTTATATGTAAAAAGGTAATAAAACAATTAAGTAATTAAATAAAAATACAATTGGAGACCTGGGATAATAACGCGTAAAAAAAATACCGAATGTAAAGGATGGAGGAAATCTAGCTGGATAAATGTGCGTGTCATCTTCCTAGATAGTATATATGGTTAAAGTGTAAATTTCACTGGACTGTATTCCTGTAGCTGTAGTTTCTTAGCAAGAATATTTTCCAACAGTTTCTATCTCGACCATTTTAACAGTGTTTGTAAACAGTAATGTTCCTCAAATCAACTGATGTCACAAACGCCAAAATACAGCTTCTTCACTTGAAAACAAGAAATTTGTCGCTGTGTAGTGGACTCACGTTTAGGCTGGTCATAGTGGGAAGTAAGTTAAACTAATAACATGCATATGTTACTAGTCTATTTACGGCCTTGTTCAATTACTTGCATATATTTTTTATTTTTGAGAACTGAGATGCATGTGTGCAACCTTTCAATAATATCGTCTGGCTCCGGCACTGAGGATCGATGTCTTCCGCCAACCACGTGATGTAGAACTTGTGACTTGTGGTGCGTGCAAGGATGCTAGGCTTGACATGGTCATTCGTTGGCAGGTGTGGTCAGGTCTTTCATGATGATGAGAATTTTAGTATTTGAAAGAAGTAGAGAAAGAATACAGGGACCGGTAACCTTCTCGCGTCGCTCCCCCCGCGAGCAACCGAGGGGGCAACCCTAGCCGCCGGCGCCTCAGGTTCCCTGTCCCTCTTCTTCCCTCGCCGCCGCCGGTCCGCGCCGCCGGGCAAAGCCAGGTAGGTGCTGGTAGGTGATGGCGGCGGCGGGGCCCCATCTCCTCCTCGCACGAGGGCTCGGTGCGGGCGGGCATCCTCGGGCGGCGGCGGCGCGCGGGCAGGTCCGGCGGCGGTGCTGCGGTGCCTCGTGCTGCGCATGGACGGCCGGACACGGCGGGGGCTGCGGGATCACCCGGAGGCGACAGGTACGGCAGCGTCCCTTGCCTATGCGGCGGTGGCTGGATCCATGGCCGGCATGGTGCTCTTCCCCTCGGTGGAGTCTATGCCTAGAGATGGGTGACGGAAGCCGCGGATCTGGCGTCCCGTCCAGATCCGCCCCGGCGTGGCAACTGGTGGCGCGTGGAGGACCGGCGAGGGGCGGCTGGAGGCTCCCTGCCGGCGTGCCGACGGCGGCTTCACGGCGAAGCTCCGTTCGGTTTCAGTCAGCTGCGAGATCGGGGGGCCATGATTTCCGGTGAAAATCGCGCCGACTATGTTCGGTTCCCTTCTTGAGGCATCGTTGTTGTAGGTCATGGCTCCCCACTCGTGATGCTCCGGGAAAAACCCTAGATCTAGGTCTACCGGATCGGATGATGATGGCACTTTCGATGTTGTTGTCCCTTCTGGGGGCATCGTTTTGGAGCACGTGCTGGCTGGAGGGGACAAGAGGAGGAGCGGTGTTACATCTACCGCAAGACCGACGGCGGATCCCGGCGGCATGGCGCCGCGGAGGTTCGGCGATGGGCGCGTATTGGAGATGGACTCGCGCAGGAGGAGAAAGTTGTCTGGCGTCATGGTGGCATTGATCGCAGAGAGGCCTATCAAGGTCGGTGCATCAGTTCTGCTCTGAGGATGGACCGAGGAAAGATGGAGGCGACGGCCCTTGCAGCATGCGGCGCTCACTGGGAGTGTGCCAGACCGGTGTGGGACTCAATTTAGGTAGTGGCTTGGATGGGACACCCGGCTTTAGATGTTAGGCTTTGGTATGATGTTTGTTTGGTATTAGGCCCGGACATTCGGCACACCTTCATCAAGATGATAGGAGTAGCAACAACGTTGCCAAGATGGTGTCTTCAGGCTTATTGATGTATCACCTTGTATGGCTTTGTAAATAATTAATAATATGGCTGCATGCATCGTCTAGATATAGAGGCCAGGGTACATCCTCCTTTTTAAAAAAAAAAGGAAAGAATACAAAAACTAAGTCGTTGCCTTCATTCATTTCCGTGTACTGTACTACGCAACAACTGCATTGGTATGGCGACACAAGTTGGACTGCTAGCTGCCATGCTAAAAACTCGCAGGGGTACGAAGGTGCGGGGACACACTCGATTCGCGAAGTAATTAGATCCCGCATAAGAGCATAATAAATTTTAAGTTTCAATCGTTGAAACTTCTGAGTTTTCAACTGAAACTTGCGATCTTCTCACTCCCTTTTACCAAGTTTTATAGATAAAATTATAAGATATTTTTTCTGTCAGTCATGGATATAAAAATTGAGTTTCTCATACTAAGTTTCATGAGTTGAAACTTAATGTTTATTTTCAAAATTCGACAAAATATACTTAAAATGGATCTTATTTGAAAGTCCTCATCCAGAGAAACACAAATGTGAAAGCGGAACTTAATTTGAACTAAAGATATAAAGTTTTAAAATCGAGAGCCGAAAATAATAGCACGCGTGCTCCAAGTCCTCTCCCACTGCCATGCATGCTTTTGACTATCACCTACCCGCTGGCATTGCATGTGCATGGAAAGGAGGGGTATAACTAATTGATCCAAAATTACTAATCCTTTTGCGCAGCTAGAGGAACAATTCCGTGAGTCGGCCAGACACATATATAATTCTGAATTCAAGCTGTTGCTGCATAATATTGTGTTTGTTAGTCATAGACGTGGTACTCAAAGTTTTATGTCCCTTGGCTAATCCTAGCGGCAAACTCAAGACCTCACGGCAAATATTCATATGGTCTGGATTAATGTTGTTGACCCATTTATAAAGAAGTCAACCCATTTCCTTTTACAGATTGATCCAGATCTATATGGTGATAGCAAAACACATTTCTTCGTATACTGGACGGTATGATGTGATCAATTCACAAATTTCATTTCATAATACGAAGACTGCATTTAACTGATATGTTCTTGAAATGTGTTTTTAATTTGAACGGAAGACTGATAGGAAGAATGGATGTTCTAACTTGGATTGTGACGGCTTTGTACCTGTAAACTTGGCTACTATTACTCCCGGAGATACTTTGGAGCCATCTCGTGGACACATGAATATTACATTGAAGATATTTAAGGTATGATTTTCAAAACACGGTAACCCTATCAGTCATACAGACGTAATCCTTTTTTGGAGATCGCGTAATAGTTTGCACATGCTTATATTATTATTTAGCATCAAGGTATCAAAATCGACTTCCAAATGAAGCCGGAATAATACTATGTCCATCTTGAAATACATTTTTTTTCAAAACTCAACTATTTCTATCAGTAACAATTCAATAGAAAAATACCGACATCTATAAGACCAAATTGATAAAATATGAAAAATATATTGTAAGATGGATATTTTTTACAAATTATTTCACGATGAGCCTAATGATACTTTTGGTATTGTAGATATTGATGTCTTTACCTGTAAACTTGGTCAATTGAAAAGTTGAACTTTTCAAAAAATTAAACATCATTTATGTTTTCAAAATGAAGGGAGTATGCCTGTTTTTTTGCCGTTGTATTTGAGTATGTTTTGTTGTGGCTGACAGGTCATGTAACTATCTTTTTACATTGATATTGTAGAGTAAAGAAGATGGAGATTGGTGGCTACACTTTGGACATGATATCAATAATCTTAGCCCAGTAGGGTATTGGCCAAAAAGTCTTCTCAATGGCATGCAAGACCATGCCGACGATATAGAATGGGTAGGAAGTACTTTTTCCTTCTCCGGGGAGATTAGTCCACTGATGGGCAACGGGCACTGGCCAAGAAGCAATTCAGCAGCATCTTTTCGGAATGTTCAGTATATTGATAGGAATGGTAAAGGTTATGATCCTCCTATGGGTAGTCTTCATGCTTTTGAGAGCCACAAACAATGCTATCGGACTGGTGTATTTCAGCTTCAGGTCCAAGGCAACATGTTCTACTATGGGGGCCCAGGTGGTTGCACTGGTTAATTAGATTAATTTTGAATGACAATAACTCCAATCTAGCTTGTATTTCAAAAATAATCTGGCGAAAGAAATTGCTTTAGTTAATCTGATGTTTTCGTTATGTGCCCCCTTTCAATGTATGCTCACAGTTATATGCAATTCAATTTCCATATAGCCTATACGACAAATGCTCGCTAGAGAAAGAAGATAAGAGAGTTATCACATTTCATATGCAAGTGGATATTCTTGCATGCTCCCGCACAAAGAAGTTTTTTCATGAATGTTGTGATGTCAATGAGGTTAGAAATCAACAAAGGGATTTCTTTTCATGGTGGGGTGAAAAAGATTTGCTTGTCGTTTTAAGATTGGAAGCGAGAAATTTATAGGAAGAAATACATTAGGACTTAACCACCTGCACACAAACACATAGACTTATCCTTCTAGCCTACCCGCAGCCAGTTGGGCAGCATTTCACAAATCAACATCATCGATCCTAATTTCTAAGGTTTTTTTTTTCAAACTAGCTGCCACTATCAGGATTCCAATCCTAAAAAAATGTCGATATTGTTTGCAAACTGGAGTAGCTCAACGAACAACAATTAAATCACCCATTCAATCGACTAATCCTAATTGCTAGGGTTTGATTAGAGACGTACCTGTTGCCCAACTATATCGGATGGTTCTTGTGGGCTGCGACGTACACCGTTCCGCTTTGCCATTAGAGCTCAGGCGGACGGTCGGAGTGGGCAGCGGGGCTGCTAGGGCACGACGGACGGTCAGAGTGGGCAGCGGGGCTGCTAGGGCACGACGGCAGCGGGGCTGCTAGGGCACGGCGGACGGGCATAGTGGGCAGCGGGGCTGCTAGGGCACGGCGGTGGTGGGACTGCAACGAGAACAGCGGCGGCTGTTGGGTGGGGATGCGGCTGCTCGCTCAGGGTTGGGCTATTTTAGGCAAAAGAAAGCGATAGCTCATCGAGCCCAGGTCCCACTCGTCATAAGCGGTCACGGCCACGGTCCACCTGCCATTCGCGGCCCACATGTCCAAAGAACTGAGGCCCCACACGTCAATAATTGAGGAGGTAACGGTCAACTGCATTGACCTGGCAGCAAGGCTCCGTTTGGGATTTTGTGAGAATGGGCCGAGTGGTGGAAGGCAAAGGTGAGGAAAGTTAGATGCTATGGGCAAAACTAAGCACAACTAAGGAAGGGAGGGGCACAGAAATAGATATCCCATTATGGAATAATCACTTTGGTGGCTAAGGTACAAGATGCTAGATAATTCAAAAAATTAATCCAATCTATCTTCTCAATGTTAACTTTAAAATCATTACTGAAGTTTTGATGAACAGATTGAGCAGTTTGATCAAGCCCATTATTTCCCCTACACAAACTACCTTTATTAAAGGGAGATATATTATGGAGGGGAGGGTGGTGCCACATGAGGCCCTAAATACTATCCATCATAAAAAAACAAAGTGCACTCTTATTCAAGGCGGACTTTGAGAAGGCTTGTGATAAGGTAAAATGGCCATTTTTTTTACAAAATGCTGAAATTAAAGAATTTTCCTGGTCAATGGTGTGACCTGATGATGCACACTATGACTGGTGGACATGTGGGAGTCAAGGTAAATGATATGACTCATAAAGAGCTGAGACAAGGGGATGTCATGTCTCCCTGCTATTTGATTTAGCTGTTGATGTCTTGACCATCATACTAGATAAAGCCAAACAAAATGGTTTTGTTAAAGGGGTAATGTCTGAGTTTGGTAATAATGGTGTGAACATGCTTCATTATGTAGATGATACCATATTTCTTATACAAGATGATGAAGAAAGTGCCAGAAATTTAAAATTCATTCTCAGTGCATTTGAACAGATATCAGGATTGACTATTAATTTTCACAAGAGTGAGATATTTTGTTTGGTGAGGCTATTAATAAAGCAGAAAAATATCAGGAAATTTTCACTTGTGAGCTTGGGAAAATGCCATTGAAATACCTAGGTTTACCTGTTTCTGATGTGAGGCTAGGGAATAAGTTTTGGAAGACTGTTATTGAGAAAATTGAAAAAAAGATGTGTCTATTGACAAGGGAGATTATTAAATATAGCAGGTAGAGTGACCTTGGTCCAGTCCTGCCTATTTAACATACCCATATATGTGATGTCTTTTTTATCCCTTACCTGCTGGAATTAAAAAAATGATTTCTTCAGAGCTAGACTGGTCTGGCAAGAAAATGAGGACAAGAAGAAGTATCATTTAGTCAACTGG
>NC_041387.1:90411186-90422217 GCF_002162155.2 Triticum dicoccoides
AGGGATCTTAAATCCAGATCTTATGAATAAAGCTTTGCTAGCTAAATGGTTTTGGTAACTTGAAATTGACGAAGGAATCTGGATTGATATATTACTTAACAAATATGTGAGTGGCAAATGCATTTCTGGCATTAGAAAAAAAACAGAAGATTCTCAGTTTTGGGGCAGCCTCCTGCAGTTTAAAAATCTTTATTATCAACATATTAAGAAGCGGTTGGGTGATGGGAGGCACACTAAGTTTTGGAAAGATTGGTGGGTAGGTTCCAAACCTCTAAAGAAGGCCTATCCCAGCTTATACAACCGGATAGTTTACTGATTTATTTTGCAGATAAAGAACCCAGAGCAAAGCTACTGATGCTAGGGGAAAATAATCAAGCGGGTGGCAAATGAAATCTATCACGCGTCGCAGGGCTGGAGACCAGGAGTGCAAAGATTGGAAAACTGAAAAAAAAAGATAGGTGATATTTCCTTCATCTATCGTGGCGATGATGGATGTGAGCTACCTATGTATCTTACCTTCTTCAGCGTTTTATGTCTAATGCGTCTGCTGCTTTCGTCTAGACTTTGTTTATTGCTTTCAATTCGCAGGTTGCGCCCCCGTCGTGTGTGGATTATGTTCTGTTATGTCGTCTAAACCTTTGCACTTATCTAGCTTCTGGTAGATTAAGTATGTTCTAGCCTAGATTTGTGATGCTCTCTTCGTCGAAAAAAACTTGTCCCAAGCTTGTGCTGGATACATTCATTTGAGAGACAAACTCTTTCGGACGGAGGAAGTATATGATGTGCTTTTGATGGTTTCGTTAATAAAATCGAAGGACCCCTCTTTTGATTAAAAAAGAAAAAGAAAATCGATTGAAAGTGTTTCGTAAAAAAAAGGTCACACAAGAGTCCCCAACGGGTCATCTCTGATCAAACCCTGGGTCCCCGACCCCTTTCAGTTCAACACGAACAAACGCGACAGGAAGGGGGAAAAAAATCTTACACGACCGGGTCAGGGAGAGAGAGGAGAGCAGAGAGGGGAAGGCGATGGGGGCGGCGAAGAGAAGCGGGGGTGAGAAGGGGCTCCTCTGGAGGCTGCCGGAGGTCACCTCAAGGGAGCTCGGCAAGATCGGCCCCGCCTTCGGGCTCGGCATCGGCTGCGGCGCCGGCGCCGGAGTCGGCTTCTTCGGCGGTAAAACCCTCCTCCTCCTCCTCCTCCCCCTTCCTGTACAGTCCAACCTTCGTTTTGTGCTCCTTTCTCCTGCTCCTTGTTTCCGCGTTACCCTGCGCTCTTGACGGGCTGATTGATTCGGCGGGTTGTGCTACTTGAGCGCCATATGCTTCCCGTGCCCTGCTTTCTGTCTCGTTGGTTGATTGGATGGTTATTGCCAGGTTCAGATGCTCCTGTCCTCCACGGTTCAAAAATATTGCTAATTGCTAGTAGTTCTGTTCAGATTATAATTCGTTTTGAAGTTAGCCAGGATGGGGTTTAATAGAGCAGTGCTAGGGTTTGCTCTCGGACTCATCTGGTTAGAGCAGCCTCATTAGGGAGGCATATATATATATAGGCATATGACACAAATTTCTTAATGGGGATGTTTACACAGATTGGGATAATTTTGTTTTAATGCATCGGCTGTAATTTTAGATACTTATGGCTTGTCAAGTGGTATAACAACATTGGCCTTGGATGTATGACAATTTGGCTTCCAACGGTTTAGCCAAGGTTTATCCTAATTACTGCGCCCAGATAGTCCACTTGCCTGTATCATTAAACTTTCTGACAAATACAGTGTAGACTGAATAGCATGCTGGCCACTTGAACTCTGAGAATTTAAGATTTGTCATCCAAGACATTCACATCATCACAAGGGACACCAATGCATACATAGCTAAAATATCATTAAGGCAGGATCGATGGTATGAAAATTATTGTAGTTTTATTTTCTGTAAATGTTAAGGCATGTATTATAAGTGCTGTTCAAAGTGTATTATTCAACACTTGGGGCCCATTTTAAAATTTTGAGCAACCAAAACTTTTAACTTTTCTTACTTTGTTACTTTAGATAATTGTAGATGTAGTGTGTAAAGAAGTAAGCATGACGACGCAAGCAAGAATATTGATCTATTCAAGTGGTTAGCTATTACTGAATAACACTTCAGTAATTCTGCTAGGTATGCCATACTCAATTTGGTATATTTCTTGTATGAAATTTATAAATTCTGAAAGTTATGTGTACTCCCTCTATAAAGAAATATAAGAGCGTTTAGATCACTAAAGTAGTGATCGAAACACTCTTATATTTCTTTACGGAGGGAGTAGTTGTTAAAAGTGTGATCATTGAATGGTATATCACATGGTGAGATCTATTCTTTTGCTCCCTTGTAGTTTGCTACTCCCTCCGTTCCTAAATATGAGTCTTTTTAGAGATTTCAATATGGACTACATACAGAGCAAAATGAGTGAATTTACACTCTAAAATTTGTCTACATGCATCCGTATGTAGTTTATATTGAAATATTTAAAAAGACTTATATTTAGAAACGGAGGGAGTATCAGAAATATAAGTTAGAAGAATGCTTGCATATTTATTTCCTTGCATTGAATAATTTTAAGATGGCATACCGACAAGTTTTGTAATGTCGTAAAAATGTTGAGCTCTTTTTTTCCAAAGCTAATCCATCTATTATATACAGTTCATTGATTCATTGGAATCTCCTCCCTCCCCTACTGTTTGTCTAATTTTTTAATGAACTCTGTATAATTTTATTTTTTCATGAATAATGTAGGTGCAGGATTAGGTTATGGATTTCCTGGACTCACTTTAGGCTTCGGAGTTGGAGCTGGCTGCGGTATAGGATTTGGTTTTGGTTATGGCTTGGGCAAAGGAATTGCTCATGATGAAAAGAAAAGACATTCAAACGTTGGTAAAATGTTCCAGGAAACTCCAAATCTGCCTAAGTAAGTACTGTGTGGGCATGAAATATTTAGAGTGATTTGTGCAACAGACATTTCTATACGTGCTATGCCTTGTTGCCTAACCTTGTAATATCTATAATCTTTGAAGTTTTTACTCTAGTTACAGCTGGTCATGTAAGTGAATTTGGAAGAACAGCAATCTGGAGGGTAAAGTGGAATTATTATCAACTGGCTTGAAACAAACACTCCCAGTAGTTGATAAAAGACAAGAGAAAATTGACTTGTGCTTTTTTATTGATATTGTCTGAACTTTTAAAATACGTAGCTTACCAAATGAGATTGGAGAAAGAACCTTAAAGAAGCTTGCTTATGCTTTGAAATGAAAAGATATCTTCAAGCAGTACCACGCATAATAGTTATGGCAGTTTGACTGGAATAACCCTGAACAAGAGCTTTATTCAGTATTGCAGTGTGAAAGGCAAAAGGAAGAAAATGAACAGAGTGGTCAATTCCATGCCAGAGCCAAATCTATTTTAACTTAAGCTCCATCCTTGCCCACATTTGGCATTACAATATGACCTTATAAGTTATGTTATTGTACCGTAACATCTTAGCACGTAGGGGTGTTCAAGTACGGGTTGATCCCAACCCGTCCAAAACCGGCTGTGAAGCCATAGTTCATTTTCCTTCTTTCCATGTGATGTCAGCAGTGGTGCCATTTCGAAAATTTATATGCGATGGTTCACTAATGACTGGTTGAACTGAGACCATTTTTGAACACCCCTCTATTAGCTCTACTTGTTTCGTCCAGACTCATAAACAATACACATATTATAGGCATGCAACACTTGATGACTTGAACGCCTAAAATGAAGTGGAAATATTTAGCGATAAGTGCAAACCATGGAAAACCACACCAATTTTTTTGTGTTCCTCACTGAACATTGTAAAATGGCATTTCTATGTGAACTAATACTAACCTAATGATTGCGTCCTGTCTTGTTGAAACGGTCCTGAAAATCCGAAACGGTGTAAATTGCCTGGAGGAATCTAATCACACAACCTAATCCCTGAAGCCTAAACCCACGAGCTTTTAGAGGACTAGTACAGACTCTTCACAATCTCATTCTCTATCAGGATGGTAACAGGTGCAACAGTGGGATATTTGAAGTGACATCCAAGTATCTCGTGTACGCATAATGTAACTATGCCCACAAAAACAAACAAAAATAGCATCTCATTCCTGACTCCTGACATAAACTACAATATCACACTCTGCTATTACTCTTTCTGATAGCATGAGGGTTTCGAATAAATAGACCTGGTAGAATGTTACAGAAAACAGATTTGTTAGTATTAATTTCAGAATTTGAGCTACTTCAGCACTAATTGTTTGAGATTTTGTTTTATGTGCAACAAAAACTGCATTTTTTGTCGCATTAGACATAATTTAATCAGTTTTGTTTTGTCATGGTTAAAAATCAAGTTGAGGTCCCAACACTACTCATTCCTCTCTCAGTTAATGCGCATGTGTTTTACTGCAGTAAACAACAACAACAACAACAACAAAGCCTTTAGTCCCAAACAAGTTGGGGTAGGCTAGAGGTGAAACCCATAAGATCTCGCAACCAACTCATGGCTCTGGCACATGGATAGCAAGCTTCCACGCACCCCTGTCCATAGCTAGCTCTTTGTTGATACTCCAATCCTTCAGGTCTCTCTTAACGGACTCCTCCCATGTCAAAATCGGTCGACCCCGCCCTCTCTTGACATTCTCCGCACGCTTTAGCCGTCCGCTATGCACTGGAGCTTCTGGAGGCCTGCGCTGAATATGCCCAAACCATCTCAAACGATGTTGGACAAGCTTCTCCTCAATTGGTGCTACCCCAACTCTATCTCGTATATCATCATTCCGGACTCGATCCTTCCTCGTGTGGCCACACATCCATCTCAACATACGCATCTCCGCCACACCTAACTGTTGAACATGTCGCCTTTTAGTCGGCCAACACTCCGCGCCATACAACATTGCGGGTCGAACCGCCGTCTTGTAGAACTTGCCTTTTAGCTTTTGTGGCACTCTCTTGTCACAGAGAATGCCAGAAGCTTGGCGCCACTTCATCCATCCGGCTTTGATTCGATGGTTCACATCTTCATCAATACCCCCATCCTCCTGCAACATTGACCCCAAATACCGAAAGGTGTCCTTCCGAGGTACCACCTGGCCATCAAGGCTAACCTCCTCCTCCTCACAGCTAGTAGTACTGAAACCGCACATCATGTACTCGGTTTTAGTTCTACTAGGCCTAAACCCTTTCGATTCCAAGGTTTGTCTCCATAACTCTAACTTCCTATTTACCCCCGTCCGACTATCGTCAACTAGCACCACATCATCCGCAAAGAGCATACACCATGGGATATCTCCTTGTATACCCCTTGTGACCTCATCCATCACCAATGCAAAAAGATAAGGGCTCAAAGCTGACCCCTGATGCAGTCCTATCTTAATCGGGAAGTCATCGGTGTCGACATCACTTGTTCGAACACTTGTCACAACATTATTGTACATGTCCTTGATGAGGGTAATGTACTTTGCTGGGACTTTGTGTTTCTCCAAGGCCCACCACATGACATTCCGCGGTATCTTATCATAGGCCTTCTCCAAGTCAATGAACACCATATGCAAGTCCTTCTTATGCTCCCTATATCTCTCCATAAGTTGTCGTACCAAGAAAATGGCTTCCATGGTCGACCTCCCAGGCATGAAACCGAACTGATTTTTGGTCACGCTTGTCATTCTTCTTAAGCGGTGCTCAATGACTCTCTCCCATAGCTTCATTGTATGGCTCATCAGCTTAATTCCACGGTAATTAGTACAACTCTGAACATCCCCCTTGTTCTTGAAGATTGGTACTAATATACTCCGTCTCCATTCTTCTGGCATCTTGTTTGCCCGAAAAATGAGGTTGAAAAGCTTGGTTAGCCATACTATCGCTATGTCCCCGAGACCTTTCCACACCTCAATGGGGATACAATTAGGGCCCATCGCCTTGCCTCCTTTCATCCTTTTTAAAGCCTCCTTCACCTCAGACTCCTGGATGCGCCGCACAAAACGCATGCTGGTCTCATCAAAGGAGTCATTCAGTTCAATGGTAGAACTCTCATTCTCCCCATTGAACAGCTTGTCGAAGTACTCCCGCCATCTATGCTTAATCTCTTCGTCCTTCACTAAGAGTTGGCCTGCTCCGTCCTTGATGCATTTGACTTGGCCAATATCCCTCGTCCTCCTCTCCCGGATCTTAGCCATCTTATAGATGTCCCTTTCACCTTCCTTCGTGCCTAACCGTTGGTAGAGGTCCTCATATGCCCGACCCCTTGCTTCACCAACAGCTCGCTTTGCGGCCTTCTTCGCCATCTTGTACTTCTCTATGTTGTCTGCACTCCTATCCAGGTATAGGCGTCTGAAGCAATCTTTCTTCTCTTTAAGCGCCTTCTGGACATCATCATTCCACCACCAGGTATCCTTATCTTCGCTTCTCCTTCCCCTGGACACTCCAAACTCCTCCGAGGCCACCTTACGAATGCAAGTCGCCATCTTCATCCACACATTGTCCGCATCCCCTCCTTCCTCCCAAGGGCCCTCCTTAAATACCCTCTCCTTGAACACCTGAGCTACCTCCCCCTTGAGCTTCCACCACTTCGTTCTAGCGACCTTGGCACGCTTATCCCGCTGGACACGAATCCGAAAGCGGAAGTCAGCAACCACCAGCTTATGCTGGGATACAACACTCTCCCCAGGTATCACCTTACAGTCTAGGCACGCACGCCTATCTTCTCTTCTCGAGAGGATGAAATCAATCTGGCTAGAGTGTTGGCCACTACTAAAAGTCACCAGATGTGATTCTCTCTTTCTAAAGAGGGTGTTAGCTACAATCATGTTGTAGGCTAGAGCAAAGCTTAAGACATCTTCTCCTTCTTGATTCCTGATGCCATAGCCAAAGCCCCCATGCGCCCCTTCAAAACCTGTGTTAGATGTACCCACGTGGCCATTGAGGTCTCCTCCTATGAAGAGCTTCTCACCAATCGGTACACTCCTAACCATGTCTTCCAAGCCTTCCCAGAACTCCCTCTTGGTGTTCTCATTGTGGCCTACTTGCGGGGCATATGCGCTGATAACATTGAGAACCAAGTCCTCAGCTACCAGCTTGACCAGGATAATCCGGTCCCCACGTCTCCTGACGTCTACCACTCCATACTTGAGGCTCTTGTTGATCAAGATGCCTACGCCATTTCTGTTTGCAGCCGTCCCCGTGTACCACAGCTTGAAGCCGGTATCCTCCACCTCCTTCGCCATTGGGCGGGCTGTGTTTTACTGCAGTAATATGCCAATATTCTTTTTCTGAAAATTGTAGTATAAAATAGAACATAATTTGATTTGATGTTTATTTTGAAATCTTGAAGATCTGTGCAAGTTCTCTGTTTGTGATGAGAAGGAAATTAAGTATTATCTCACCCTATCTTTGTTTCTCATGGCTGAGATTCGTCAAGTTGCTACCTTATGGCATTTGCCACACCCAGAAGATAACTTCGATTTGCATGCAAAAGAATGTGTATTGTTCCATGGTTGCTCACCCTTTCCTCCTCTTCTCTATTCCAGGGACACCATTGCCGGTTTATTTGACGAGTTGGTTGTAAACACCAAAAAGCTTGCCACCGCAACTTCAAAACAGATTGAAAAATGGCACTGAGCTGCACCCCCAGATGGCTGCTGCTATTTGCTATCTTAGATGGTGATTAGTTGGATAGAGACTACTGTGTCACATTAATATCCCATTTTGAACATTTGTAAGTAGGTTTGTATTCAAGTAGGGCTCTGACATTATGCTATAGGGCTTGTTTGAAATTCTCAAAATGTTGAACATTGTGGTAGTTAAGAAAGAAAGTTTGAACCGATGGATGCTTCTTATGATCGTTGTACATGTCGGGTTATGTTCTGTTACTGGTTTTGCTCATCTCATCTGTTAAAACTTGAGCCTGATTTGGTGCTGTCAAATTGTGATGGATCTCTGGGGGTGTGTGTGGTCTGGAACTCTTGTCTTGGTTCTCTCCATCTCTCATTGGATATCTGTCCCTATCTGTTATGTTTGGACCAATTGGTATCTCATGGCTCCTGATAAACGAGATAACAAGCGGCCCTAATGGTGCCACATCAGCACCCTCATCTGCCAAGTCAGCACAGCCCGCCCAATCAGGCCCAAGCAACAGATAGCCCTCCTGAATACTGAGCCAATCACAGCCCCCTCGGCCTATCCTTCATGGGCCCACAACATCCTCCAATCCTCATTTCCATCCATTTAAACTACACCACATTTCCCTCCACAACCACCCATCACATCCTCCCTTCTTGCTGAGCTGAGCACGCCCCTTCTCTCTCAACTTTGGGCTGAGGCAATGGCGGCGCTCGCTCCGACGAAGATGCTCGGCACCCGGCTCAACTTCGCCGGATCCTCCAGGTATGCCACAGCGGCACCAACTGCTGGCGCACAGAAGATCGTCTCCCTCTTTGATCGCTTCAAGAAGAAGCCCGCCCCGAAGCCGAAGCCCGCACCCGTTGCCACCTCGAGCGTAGGCATCGACGACGAGCTCGCCAAGTGGTACGGTGAGTACAGAGAAATCTGGGGGGCTCGCAGCTGAGATTACACTCTTTTCAGGTAACTTGTTCAGTTCTGAATATAAGTATGTATCTAACTCTGTCTTCTATTTGTTTCAGGCCCTGACAGGAGGATCTACTTGCCCAACGGTCTCCTTGACCGGTCGGAGGTGCCGGAGTACCTCAACGGAGAGGTTCCCGGAGAGTAAGTCATAGGCCTCCCTCCATTTAGCAGCATACTTCACAAGTTCTCACATGACTGAAATGCTCATGTATGTAAGCATAAGTGATATGCATCTGAACTAATTGCTTGCTCTCCCTTTGGACTTGCAGCTACGGCTATGATCCTTTTGGTCTGGGCAAGAAGCCAGAGGACTTCGCCAAGTAAGTACAGTAGTAATCTGCATTTTGCAAGTATAGACTAATCTGTGAAGTGTATTCTATCAAATTTCAGAACATATTATCTCGACTAAGCAATGTTGTCCTGGTATTCTTTCAATTCTGCAGGTACCAGGCCTTTGAGCTCATCCATGCCAGGTGGGCCATGCTCGGCGCCGCCGGATTCATCATCCCCGAGGCGCTCAACAAGTTCGGCGCAAACTGCGGCCCCGAGGCCGTTTGGTTCAAGGTAGTAATTGCTGAATGCTGGTCGTCAGTTTTCACGGCTTCAGATTCAGAACTTTGGAAGTTTGAACTCACGGTGCCATAAACAACATCCTGCAGACCGGCGCCCTTCTCCTCGACGGCAACACCCTCAACTACTTCGGCAACAGCATCCCCATCAACCTGATCCTCGCCGTCGTCGCCGAGGTCGTCCTCGTCGGAGGCGCCGAGTACTACAGGATCACCAACGGACTGGTCAGTATCCTGAAACATAGATATTCGTTGCCGCAGCTAGGCGTCCTTGTACTGACCAACGGTTTCGTCAACTTCTCCGGCAGGAATTTGATGACAAGCTCCACCCAGGTGGCCCATTCGACCCGCTCGGCCTCGCCACCGACCCGGACCAGGCGGCGCTGCTCAAGGTGAAGGAGATCAAGAACGGGCGGCTGGCCATGTTCTCCATGCTGGGGTTCTTCATCCAGGCCTACGTCACCGGCGAGGGCCCCTTCGAGAACCTGTGCGCGCACCTCAGCGACCCCTTCGGCAACAACCTGCTCACCGTCATCTCCGGCGCCGCCGAGAGGGTGCCCAGCCTGTGAGCTGGCCGTTAATTGCCCGTCCGCCGCCGTCGGCTGTTGATGATCAGCTGCATGCGCGCGATGCAGCATCATGTGCTGTGTGAATTTTACCGGGGAAAAGTATGAGAGTACGAATGTGCCGTACGTGTAAATTATCAAGGGGCAGAAGAAACATGACCGTTCTGATTTCTGATGGGAGTATCGGACCACTGCTACTTGAGTAATTTCTGAAATGGTTTTCATCATCGTTAAAAACCAGATTGACTCTTTTTGAAACTTGATTGGTTATTAAGTCCTTGCATATATTGACTTTCCGCAAAAAAAAAGTTCTTGCATATAGATAGTAAACCTGTTATTGATTACATTATATTATATGCATAGATTACAAATATATTATTGCCGAATTTGAAGTGCTGGAATTATACCAAAATCTTACAGATTCTAGGATATGTTCTTCACATGTAGTAAAATCTCTATCTCAATAGTAATTTTTAAAAACTTTTGATATACCACAAGAATATAAAGATAACATGTACTCCCTCCGTTCCAAAATAGATGACCCAACTTTGTATTAAATACAAAGTTGGGTCATCTATTTTGAAACGGAGGGAGTATGTATCATATAGACCGAAGTTGCAAATGCAAATTGAATCCAATAGTTGACAAACCATAAAAAAACTCAAAAATACTTCTATGGATAGTATTTTCTAAACGACAAATCTATCCACCAGTCGACTGATGGTTTGCGACAGGCACGCACGATCGCTTTTTTTCCTTCGATCTTTCTTTTCTTCTCTGGCGCGTAAAAAGAGCTTTGTAAAAATAGTGCCACTGCTAGGATTCAAACACATGACCTATCAGTTGCCACCACGACGCATTACCAGCTGAGCTAACCACCTAATTTTGTTTCATTTGTGGGTTAATTTGTATTTCTACCTTAGTAAATGAGAACGAGAAAGAAAGACCACAACACCTTTGATGAGGAGACAAAACCATTTGCTCCAAGTTTTTTAAAAGGCCGATGCAACGTGTTTTGTACTCCACTTGTCTCTTTTTTGTAGTGATGAATGTTTTCTAGAGAAATAAATGTTTCACTCCTATAGAATTCAAACAACGGTCTTTTTCTCATTTGTGATATCTTGGTAAATTCTTTTGTAATGAGATTGATAATTATATGTACCAAAACCTGATAGCTTATGTACAAATATTGTCATAGCTTTTTTTACAAAAAAAATACTAATGTAAACATACACTTGATAACTTTTTTGTATGAATAGTATGGTAACTCACACATCACATAT
>NC_041387.1:90422679-90439758 GCF_002162155.2 Triticum dicoccoides
CGGTGTCAAAACCGGCGGATCTCGGGTAGGGGGTCCTGAACTGTGCGTCTAGGCGGATGGTAACAGGAGACAAGGGACACGATGTTTTACCCAGGTTCGGGCCCTCTTGATGGAGGTAAAACCCTACGTCCTGCTTGATTAATATTGATGATGTGTGTTACAAGAGTAGATCTACCACGAGATCAAGGAGGCTAAACCCTAGAAGCTAGCCTATGGTATGATTGTTCTTCGTCCTACGGACTAAAGCCATCCGGTTTATATAGACACCGAAGAGGGCTAGGGTTACACAGAGTCGGTTACAATGGTAGGAGATCTACATATCCGTATCGCCAAGCTTGCCTTCCACGCCAAGGAAAGTCCCATCCGGACACGGGACGAAGTCTTCAATCTTGTATCTTCATAGTCTTGGAGTCCGGCCGATGATGATAGTTCGGCTATTCGGACACCCCCTAGTCCAGGACTCCCTCAGTAGCCCCTGAACCAGGCTTCAATGACGACGAGTCCGGCGCGCATATTGTCTTCGGCATTGCAAGGCGGGTTCCTCCTCCGAATAATTTATAGAAGATTGTGAACACCTGGATAGTGTTCGGCTCTGCAAAATAAATTCCACGTACCACCGTAGAGAGAATAATATTTACACAAGTTCGATCTGCTGACGTATTTGGTGGCATGACATCACACCACTACCAAGCCTTTACTTGAATCGTTTTTATTGTACCACCTCAGCGCGTTTAGCGAAGCGGTTTCCTTGGCACGTCTTGTCGAAGCAGAGATCATGTTCCCCTTATTCCGGGATTCTCATAAATACGGACGTGGGTAACCCAACCGCGCCCATTGCCACGCCCCCTCCATCGAAGGCGGGTTCCAAACGGTCACGGGGACGGCTCTTGGTATTCTTCCTCTTTATAATGAGACCAAGGTCCGTTCTTTTTCTTCAATCCTCAATCGAATCCGCCCCTCGCCCCGAGTTCCAACACCCAGGGCTCCAGATTCGGGTACCTTCGACCTTTGACAATGTCCGGCTCCAACCTACGAGGCTGGTGGATGCCCTCTTCCGTCACGGAAGAAGACATACTAAAGCTGAGAGACGCCAGGTACTTGACCTACGAGATTTTGCATAGGTTGCCTGCCTGAGGGAAAGTTATTCGTACTCCCGAGCCCGGCGAGAGCGTCGTGTTCGTGTCTCACCTCCGTCGGGGTTTAGGCTTCCCGATGGATCCCTTCGTGAGGGGGCTCATGTTTTACTATGGGCTGGAATTCCATGACTTGGCTCCGGAGTCAATCCTCCACATCTCATCATTCATTGTCGTCTGCGAAGCCTTCCTCCGCACTACCCCTCACTTCGGCTTGTGGCTCAAGACCTTCAACATGGAGCCGAAGATGATCGAGGGGCGTCAGGCAGAGTGCGGCGGGGCGGTTATAAGCAAGAGGGCCGACGCTCCATGGACCGAGGGCTCTTTTCAAGAGGAGCTCGGCTTGTGGCAACAGGAGTGGTTCTATATCACCGCTCCCAGGGGCAGCAGGCAGAAGCCGCCGCCCGTCTTCCGCTCGGGCCCTCCACAACGGCTGACGTCATGGGTCAACAAGGGGCTTAACTGGGGGCCGTCCAAAGACGTACCCTGTTGCAGGACCGGATTCGAGGCCTCCAAGAAAGGGAGATCAATCTGGTCGTAGTGGCACAGGTTATGCTGATCCGGTTCCTTCTGCCCTGCAAACGTCGCCCCTCCGCCTGTGGGAATTTAATCCAGAGGGGCCACGAGCTCTCCAACACTTCATGGGTTTGACACCCGTGGAGATGTACAAACTGTTCTTCGGATCGCAAGAGATGCGTCCGGATTTGACCGAGGACGCTGGCCTAAGCTGCAATCGCCCGGATACTCAAGTAAGTAGCCCTGTGTCCGGACATATTGTCCATTTATTTATCATAGGTTTGCCTTTTAACCAGCTATCCCTTGGACAGGAGTGGATAGCGCAAGCAAAACTGATACGGTGCCCGACCCCCCTCCCTGAGACCACGCCGGATCCCGTGTTAGTCAAAATGTTGGAGGTTGCGCCTTCGGAGGAGAGCGAAGGGGAGCACAGGGAAACTACCACCTCTGCCAAGGAGGCCTTCAATAAGGGGGGAATCAAGAAGCCCTCCTTCCAGGGGGAGAAGAGGACCGCTTCCGAAGACCCGGAGGCCAAGGCCTCAAAGCGGGGAAGGAAATCTGCGCCGGAAGGTCCTGTGCCGGGAAGAGCCCCGGCCGCACAGTCTCCCCATAGGAATCAGCCCTCCAGCGAGCCGTAAGTAAAAAAGGGGGAATTTAGTAATAGGGAACGCCCCTATATTATTTCCAAAGGTAACCGAAGTTTTCACCTTGTAGTTCGGATCTCAACCCATCTCAGCAGAGCTCATCTTCGAGGGACCTTCGTCCGGAGATGATGGAGAGCGAGACGCCTCCATCTGCCGCCCCGTCGGGCGGGGAGGACGATCCTGAGGTGTCGTCACGAAGGGTCTCCCCGAGTCCGGCGGGGCCGGAAGGTCCAGCACCCATTGGAGTACGGCCGGCGGAGCTGCAGGACTTGCTCAAGAGGGCGTCTATCTCAGAAGATCACCGCACATTAATGAGTACGGTGATTGAAAGGATCTCATCCGCCGAGAGTGGGTTGTATGAGGCCGTCGGAAGCTTGCTGACGGGGTTTGAGGTACGCAAAAAATGACATGCCTTTTGACAGTTTTGCACATGAAGTGCGCCCTGTATAGATAGTAGCCCCTGAGACTTGGTATGTTGTCGAAAGCGATAGCGTGCCAAGGATCATAATCTCAGTTATAGAATGTCGCCTTTCCTATGCAGGTGGCGGAACGTTCGGTGGCCAGCCGGACTGATGGAGTTGCTGAACTGAAGAGGCAACTCGATGTTGAGGATGCGGACATCACGCTGGTCAATAAACGACTTAACGAGTCGCAAGGTAGGTGGTTGCTCCGCGGTTGCCTAGTAAGGGAGCTGATGCTCGTTCCTTACAATTTGTATGCTTGATGCAGATGGCGCCGCTGCTGTGGAAAACCTTCGAGCAGAGCTTGCTCGAGCCAAGGAGCAAGCCAAGATAAGTGATGCTGCTGCCTCGAAGGCAACAGAAGAGCTAAAAGCCGAAAAGGCTGCTCACTGCCGAAGCAGGGAAGAGTTGGTCGGAATGGCCTTGAAATTAAAAGATGCTACCGACCGTTGTGAGGTTCTTGAAGGAGAACGCCGAGTGGAGCAAGAGGGCCTAAAGAAGGCCGTCGCCGAAGTCAAGGATGCCCGGAGTGAGATGCGGGCTATGAAGGAGGAACTGCGTCAGGCTGGAGACATTGCGGCTGGAAAGCCCTTTCTTCTGCGTAGGAAGTTCACGGATCCGAAGTATGCTCAGCTGGGTCAGTTGTGTGGTGCGGAGGATCCTTATCTGGATTTGGCGGCGAGTGTGGCGGACGCAGTCGTGCACTTCTGAAGCCAGAAGGATCACGAAATGGAAGAGCTTTACTGGTCTCAATGCCATAGTCCAGAGCGTCCACTTCCGTTGACTGATCGGCTGGCTGAGTGGGCTGAGCTGAATAGATTGTCCGGACTTGCCATGACAGATGTGGTCGCTCATCTGTGGCCGGAAAGGCCAAAGCCGAAGAGTTATTTTGGCTTGTTACAGCAATTCCTTGAGGCGGTGCCGCATATCAAGGCGATGAAGCGGTCGGCATGCATAGAAGGTGCACGGATGGATCTCGCCCGTGTGAAGACATACTGGGCGGACATGGATGCCACCGCTGTTGCATCCCGGGATTCGGATAAGAGCCGATTACCCGCCGAGCACTATTTTGAGGAAGTCCTGCAGGGCGCTCGTTTAATAGAGTCACAGTGCTCGAAAGATGTCATGTTCAAATGACGTGTATGATTTGTGAGATCATGTTTATAATGCAATAGCTTTTTATACTTGTGCGTTCAAGTATTGAACTATCTCCTGTGCGGCCGTATATGTATGAATAACCTGAAAGTTGCAGTCTTTGGCTTCAGCCCCCACGCACATGGTGCGGGGGTGTTTGCAAAAAAGAAAAGCGCTTTTTCACACTTAATCCAACGTCTTGGTCCTTTGAAGGAGGTGATAGCATAGCAAACTAGGCAACCGGACTATAATGCTTTATCACTTTCACATAGCCATAGGAGCTCGATGGTGGGGCTACTATATAGCCCCTAGAGGCACCGCGCTCTCCGAACTCGGGGCGCGTATGTGCCTGACCGGGAAGCGGTCCTTCGTCAAAGCTGAGGAATTCTAAACATTCCAATAGTCGATCGAGTGGTTGACCAGTCTCTCGCTATATCATGACAGT
This sequence comes from Triticum dicoccoides, assembly GCF_002162155.2. NCBI lineage: Eukaryota > Viridiplantae > Streptophyta > Magnoliopsida > Poales > Poaceae > Triticum > Triticum dicoccoides. The sequence continues at coordinate 90,427,013 of NC_041387.1, forward strand.
CAGTTTTCGGCTTTCTCTACTGAGGTGCTCGCCCGGCCGAACCGGGGCACAATCGCAGTAGTTCTCCTGGTGCCGCGTTAGACGATGGAGCGGAACATAAGGCAGCAAAACACAGGAGCCGGGCAAACCCAACATTTGACCCAAGACATGATTCGGAGCTGATGCATATAATGAAGGAAATATGCCCTAGAGGCAATAATAAAGTTATTATTTATTTCCTCATATCATGATAAATGTTTATTATTCATGCTAGAATTGTATTAACCGGAAACATGATACATGTGTGAATACATAGACAAACATATAGTCACTAGTAAGCCTCTACTTGACTAGCTCGTTAATCAAAGATGGTTATGTTTCCTAACCATAGACATGTGTTGTCATTTGATTAATGGGATCACATCATTAGGAGAATGATGTGATTGACATGACCCATTCTGTTAACCTAGCACTTGATCGTTTAGTATATTGCTATTGCTTTCTTCATGACTTATACATGTTCCTGTAACTATGAGAATTATGCAACTCCCGTTTACCGGAGGAACACTTTGGGTACTACCAAACTTCACAACATAACTGGGTGATTATAAAGGAGTACTACAGGTGTCTCCGAAGGTACATGTTGAGTTGGCGTATTTCGAGATTAGGTTTTGTTACTCCGATTGTCGGAGAGGTATCTCTGGGCCCTCTCGGTAATGCACATCATTATAAGCCTTGCAAGCAATGTGACCAAATGAGTTGGTTATGGGATGATGCATTACGGAACGAGTAAAGAGACTTGCCGGTAACGAGATTGAACTAGGTATTGGATACCGACGATCAAATCTCGGGCAAGTAACATACCGATGACAAAGGGAACAACGTATGTTGTTATGCGGTTTGACCGATAAAGATCTTCGTAGAATATGTAGGCACCAATATGGGCATCCAGGTTCCGCTATTGGTTATTGACCGCGAATAGTTCTAGGTCATGTCTACATAGTTCTCGAACCCGTAGGGTCCGCACGCTTAACGTTACGATGACAGTTTTATTACGAGTTTATAAGTTTTGATGTATCGAAGTTTGTTCGGAGTTCCGGATGTGATCACGGACATGACGAGGAGTCTCGAAATGGTCGAGACATAAAGATTGATATATTGGAAGCCTATGTTTGGACATCGGAAAGGTTCCGGGTGAAATCGGGATTTTACCGGAACACCGGGGGGTTACTGGAATCCTCCCGGGGGTTAATGGGCCTTAGTGGGCCATGAGGGAGAAGAGGAGGGCCGGCCAGGCCAGGCCGCGCCCCCCCCCTTTCCTCTTTCCCCTCCCCCCTTTCCTTCTCCACCAAGGCAAGAGGGGGGAGTCCTACTCCCGGTGAGAGTAGGACTCCTCCAGGCGCACCCCAAGGGGGCCGGCCGCACCTCCCCCTCCCTCCTTTATATACGGGGGCAGGGGGGCACCCCATAACACACAAGTTGATCTACGGATCGTTCCTTAGCCGTGTGCGGTGCCCCCCTCCACCATATTCCACCTCGGTCATATCGTCGCAGAGTTTAGGCGAAGCCCTGCGCCGGTAGAACATCATCATCGTCACCACACCATCGTGCTGATGGAACTCATCCCCGAAGCTTTGCTGGATCGGAACCCGGGGATCGTCATCGAGCTGAACGTGTGCTGAAATCGGAGGTGCCGTACGTTCGGTGCTTGGATCGGTCGGATCGTGAAGACGTACGACTACATCAACCGCGTTGTGCTAACGCTTCCGCTTACGGTCTACGAGGGTACGTGGACAACACTTTCCCCTCTCGTTGCTATGCCATCACCATGATCTTGCGTGTGCGTAGGAAATTTTTTGATATTACTACGTTCCCCAACAGTGGCATCCGAGCCTAGGTTTTATGCGTTGATGTTATATGCACGAGTAGAACACAAGTGAGTTGTGGGCGATACAAGTCATACTGCTTACCAGCATGTCATACTTTGGTTCGGCGGTATTGTGAGATGAAGCGGCCCGGACCGACATTACGCGTACGCTTACGCGAGACTGGTTTCACCGTTACGAGTACTCATGCTTAAAGGTGGCTGGTGGGTGTCTGTCTCTCTCACTTTAGCTGAATCGAGTGTGGCTACGCCCGGTCCTTGCGAAGGTTAAAACAGCACCAACTTGACGAACTATCGTTGTGGTTTTTATGCGTAGGTAAGAACGGTTCTTGCTAAACCCGTAGCAGCCACGTAAAATTTGCAACAACAAAGTAGAGGACGTCTAACTTGTTTTTGCAGGGCATGTTGTGATGTGATATGGTCAAGACGTGATGCTATATTATATTGTATGAGATGATCATGTTTTGTAACCGAAGTTATCGGCAACTGGCAGGAGCCATATGGTTGTCGCTTTATTGTATGAAATGCAAACGCCCTGTAATTGCTTTATTTTATCTCTAAGCGGTAGCGATAGTCGTAGAAGCAATAGATGGCGTAACGGCAACGATGCTATGATGGAGATCAAGGTGTCGCGCCGGTGACGATGGTGATCATGACGGTGCTTCAGAGATGGAGATCACAAGCACAAGATGATGATGGCCATATCATATCACTTATATTGATTGCATGTGATGTTTATCCTTTATGCATCTTATCTTGCTTTGATTGACGGTAGCATTTTAAGATGATCTCTCACTAATAATCAAGAAGTGTTCTCCCTGAGTATGCACCGTTGCGAAAGTTCTTCGTGCTGAGACACCACGTGATGATCGGGTGTGATAGGCTCTACGTTCAAATACAACGGGTGCAAAACAGTTGCACACGTGGAATACTCAGGTCATACTTGACGAGCCTAGCATATACAGATATGGCCTCGGAACACGGAGACCGAAAGGTCGAGCGTGAATCATATAGTAGATATGATCAACATAGTGATGTTCACCATTGAAACTGCTCCATCTCACGTGATGATCGGACATGGTTTAGTTGATTTGGATCACGTGATCACTTAGATGACTAGAGAGATGTCTGTCTAAGTGGGAGTTCTTAAGTAATATGATTAATTGAACTTAAATTTATCATGAAACTTAGTACCTGATAGTATTTTGCTTGTCTATGTTTGTTTGTAGATAGATGGCTCGTGTTGTTGTTCCGTTGAATTTTAATGCGTTCCTTGAGAAAGTAAAGTTGAAAGATGATGGTAGCAATTACACGGACTGGGTCCGTAACCTGAGGATTATCCTCATTGCTGCACAGAAAAGTTACGTCCTGAAAGCACCGCTGGATGCCAGGCCTGCTGCTGATGCAACTGACGATGTTAAGAACGTCTGGCAGAGCAAAGCTGATGACTACTCGATAGTTCAGTGTGCCATGCTTTACGGCTTAGAACCGGGTCTTCAACGATGTTTTGAACGTCATGGGGCATATGAGATGTTCCAGGAGTTGAAGTTAATATTTCAAGCAAATGCCCGGATTGAGAGATATGAAGTTTCCAATAAGTTCTATAGCTACAAGATGGAGGAGAATAGTTCTGTCAGTGAACACATACTCAAAATGTCTGGGTATAATAATCACTTGATTCAACTGGGAGTTAATCTTCCTGATGATAGTGTCATTGACAGAATTCTTCAATCACTGCCACCAAGCTACAAGAGCTTCGTGATGAACTATAATATGCAAGGGATGAACAAGACTATTCCCGAGCTCTTCGCGATGCTAAAAGCCGCAGAGGTAGAAATCAAGAAGGAGCATCAAGTGTTGATGGTTAACAAGACCACCAGTTTCAAGAAAAAGGGCAAAGGGAAGAAGAAGGGGAACTTCAAAAAGAACAGCAAGCAAGTTGCTGCTCAAGAGAAGAAACCCAAGTCTGGACCTAAGCCTGAAACTGAGTGCTTCTACTGCAAGCAGACTGGACACTGGAAGCGGAACTGCCCCAAGTATTTGGCGGATAAGAAGGATGGCAAAGTGAACAAAGGTATATGTGATATACATGTTATTGATGTGTACCTTACTAATGCTCGCAGTAGCACCTGGGTATTTGATACTAGTTCTGTTGCTAATATTTGCAACTCGAAACAGGGACTACGGATTAAGCGAAGATTGGCTAAGGACGAGGTGACGATGCGCTTGGGAAATGGTTCCAAAGTCGATGTGATCGCGGTTGGCACGCTACCTCTACATCTACCATCGGGATTAGTTTTAGACCTAAATAATTGTTATTTGGTGCCAGCGTTAAGCATGAACATTATATCTGGATCTTGTTTGATGCGAGACGGTTATTCATTTAAATCAGAGAATAATGGTTGTTCTATTTATATGAGTAATATCTTTTATGGTCATGCACCCTTGAAGAGTGGTCTATTTTTATTAAATCTCGATAGTAGTGATACACATATTCATAGTGTTGAAACCAAAAGATGCAGAGTTAATAATGATAGTGCAACTTATTTGTGGCACTGCCGTTTAGGTCATATCGGTGTAAAGTGCATGAAGAAACTCCATACTGATGGGATTTTGGAATCACTTGATTATGAATCACTTGGTACTTGCGAACCGTGCCTCATGGGCAAGATGAGTAAAACGCCATTCTCCGGAACTATGGAGCGAGTAACTGATTTGTTGGAAATCATACATACTGATGTTTGTGGTCCAATGAATGTTGAGGCTCGCGGCGGATATCGTTATTTTCTCACCTTCACAGATGATTTGAGCAGATATATATCTACTTGATGAAACACAAGTCTGAAACATTTGAAAAGTTCAAAGAATTTCAGAGTGAAGTAGAAAATCATCGTAACAGGAAAATAAAATTTCTACGATCTGATCGTGGAGGAGAATATTTGAGTTACGAGTTTGGTCTACACTTGAAACAACACGGAATAGTTTCGCAACTCACGCCACCCAGAACACCACAACGAAATGGTGTGTTCGAATGTCGTAATCGTACTTTACTAGATATGGTGCGATCTATGATGTCTCTTACTGATTTACCGCTATCGTTTTGGGGTTATGCTTTAGAGACGGCCGCATTCACGTTAAATAGGGCACCATCAAAATCCGTTAAGACGACGCCTTATGAATTGTGGTTTGGCAAGAAACCAAAGTTGTCGTTTCTTAAAGTTTGGGGCTGCGATGCTTATGTGAAGAAACTTCAACCAGATAAGCTCGAACCCAAATCGGAGAAATGTGTCTTCATAGGATACCCAAGAGAGACTATTGGGTACACCTTCTATCACAGATCTGAGGGCAAGATTTTCGTTGCTAAAATCGGATCCTTTCTAGAGAAGGAGTTTCTCTCGAAAGAAGTGAGTGGGAGGAAAGTAGAACTTGATGAGATAACTGTATCTACTCCCTTATTGGAAAGTAGTTCATCACAAGAACCGGTTCCCGTGACAACTACACCAATTAGTGAGGAAGCTAATGATATTGATCATGAAACTTCAGATCAAGTTTCTACTGAACCTCGTAGGTCTACCAGAATAAGATCCGCACCAGAGTGGTACGGTAATCCAATTCTGGAAGTCATGTTGCTTGACCATGATGAACCTACGAACTATGAGGAAGCGATGATGAGCCCAGATTCCGCAAAATGGCTAGAGGCCATGAAATCTGAGATGGGATCCATGTATGAAAACAAAGTATGGACTTTGGTTGACTTGCCCGCTGATCGGCAAGCCATTGAGAATAAATGGATTTTTAAGAAGAAGACTGATGCTGATGGTAATATAACTGTCTATAAAGCTTGACTTGTTGCGAAAGGTTTTCGACAAGTTCAAGGGGTTGACTACGATGAGACTTTCTCACCCGTAGCGATGCTTAAGTCTGTCCGAATCATGTTAGCTATTGCTGCATTTCATAATTATGAAATTTGGCAAATGGATGTCAAAACTGCATTCTTGAATGGATTTCTGGAAGAAGAGTTGTATATGATGCAGCCAGAAGGTTTTGTAGATCCAAAAGGTGCTAACAAAGTGTGCAAGCTCCAGCGTTCCATTTATGGACTGGTGCAAGCATCTCGGAGTTGGAATAAACGCTTTGATAGTGTGATCAAAGCATATGGTTTTATACAGACTTTTGGAGAAGCCTGTATTTCCAAGAAAGTGAGTGGGAGCTCTGTAGCATTTCTGATATTATATGTAGATGACATATTATTAATTGAAAATGATATAGAATTTCTGGATAGCATAAAGGGATACTTGAATAAAAGTTTTTCAATGAAAGACCTCGGTGAAGCTGCTTACATATTGGGCATCAAGATCTATAGAGATAGATCAAGACGCTTAATAGGACTTTCACAAAGCACATACCTTGATAAAATTTTTAAAAAGTTCAAAATGGATCAGGCAAAGAAAGGGTTCTTACCCGTACTACAAGGTGTGAAGTTGAGTCAAACTCAATGCCCGACCACAGCAGAAGATAGAGAGAAAATGAAAGATGTTCCCTATGCTTCAGCCATAGGCTCTATCATGTATGCAATGCTGTGTACCAGACCTGACGTATGCTTAGCAATAAGCTTGGCAGGAAGGTACCAAAGTAATCCAGGAGTGGATCACTGGACAGCGGTCAAGAACATCCTGAAATACCTGAAAAGGACTAAGGATATGTTTCTCGTATATGGAGGTGACAAAGAGCTAGTCGTAAATGGTTACGTCGATGCAAGATTTGACACTGATCCGGACGATTCTAAATCACAAACCAGATACGTGTTTTTATTAAACGGTGGAGCTGTAAGTTGGTGCAGTTCTAAACAAAGCGTCGTGGTGGGATCTACATGTGAAGCGGAGTACATAGCTGCTTCGGAAGCAGCAAATGAAGGAGTCTGGATGAAGGAGTTCATTTCCGATCTAGGTGTCATACCTAGTGCATCAGGACCAATGAAAATCTTCTGTGACAATACTGGTGCAATTGCCTTGGCAAAGGAATCCAGATTTCACAAGAGGACCAAGCACATCAAGAGACGCTTCAATTCCATTCGGGACCAAGTCCAAGTGGGATACATAGAGATTTGCAAGATACATACGGATCTGAATGTTGCAGACCCGTTGCTAAGCCACTCTCACGAGCAAAACATGATCAGCACCAAGACTCCATGGGTGTTAGAATCATTACTATGTAATCTAGATTATTGACTCTAGTGCAAGTGGGAGACTGAAGGAAATATGCCCTAGAGGCAATAATAAAGTTATTATTTATTTCCTCATATTATGATAAATGTTTATTATTCATGCTAGAATTGTATTAACCGGAAACATGATACATCTGTGAATACATAGACAAACATATAGTCACTAGTATGCCTCTACTTGACTAGCTCGTTAATCAAAGATGGTTATGTTTCCTAACCATAGACATGTGTTGTCATTTGATTAATGGGATCACATCATTAGGAGAATGATGTGATTGACATGACCCATTCCGTTAACCTAGCAATTGATCGTTTAGTATATTGCTATTGCTTTCTTCATGACTTATACATGTTCCTGTAACTATGAGAATTATGCAACTCCCGTTTACCGGAGGAACACTTTGGGTACTACCAAATGTCACAACGTAACTGGGTGATTATAAAGGAGTACTACAGGTGTCTCCGAAGGTACATGTTGAGTTGGCGTATTTCGAGATTAGGTTTTGTCACTCCGATTATCGGAGAGGTATCTCTGGGCCCTCTCGGTAATGCACATCATTATAAGCCTTGCAAGCAATGTGACCAAATGAGTTGGTTACGGGATGATGCATTACGAAACGAGTAAAGAGACTTGCCGGTAACGAGATTGAACTAGGTATTGGATACCGACGATCAAATCTCGGGCAAGTAACATACCGATGACAAAGGGAACAACGTATGTTGTTATGCGGTTTGACCGATAAAGATCTTCGTAGAATATGTAGGAACCAATATGGGCATCCAGGTTCCGCTATTGGTTATTGACCGAGAATAGTTCTAGGTCATGTCTACATAGTTCTCGAACCCATAGGGTCCGCACGCTTAACGTTACGATGACAGTTTTATTATGAGTTTATAAGTTTTGATGTATCGAAGTTTGTTCGGAGTTCCGGATGTGATCACGGACATGACGAGGAGTCTCGAAATGGTCGAGACATAAAGATTGATATATTGGAAGCCTATGTTTGGACATCAGAAAGGTTCCGGGTGAAATCGGGATTTTACCGGAACACCGGGGGGTTACCGGAACCCTCCCGGGGGTTAATGGGCTTTAGTGGGCCATGAGGGAGAAGAGGAGGGCCGGCCAGGGCAGGCTGCGCACCCCCTCCCCCCTAGTCCGAATAGGACAAGGAAGGGGGGGGCTTTCCTCTTTCCCATCCCCCCTTTCCTTCTCCACCAAGGCAAGAGGGGGGAGTCCTACTCCCGGTGGGAGTAGGACTCCTCCAGGCGCACCCCAAGGGGGCCGGCCGCACCTCCCCCTCCCTCCTTTATATACGGGGGTAGGGGGGCACCCCATAACACACAAGTTGATCTACGGATCGTTCCTTAGCCGTGTGCGGTGCCCCCCCCACCATATTCCACCTCGGTCATATCGTCGCGGAGTTTAGGCGAAGCCCTGCGCCGGTAGAACATCATCATCGTCACCACGCCGTCGTGCTGACAGAACTCATCCCCGAAGCTTTGCTGGATCAGAGCCCGGGGATCGTCATCGAGCTGAACGTGTGCTGAACTCGGAGGTGCCGTACGTTCGGTGCTTGGATCGGTCGGATCGTGAAGACGTACAACTACATCAACCGCGTTGTGCTAACGCTTCCGCTTACGGTCTACGAGGGTACGTGGACAACACTCTCCCCTCTCGTTTCTATGCCATCACCATGATCTTGCATGTGCGTAGGAAATTTTTTGAAATTACTACGTTCCCCAACATATAAGGCCTAACTCAAGACGCCGAACACTCCCTGAGGTGTTCGGTCTTTATGATACCGGGCAGAACAATGCCCTAAGCCCCTAGTGTCCAGGTACAGGCGGGAACTTCTGATGCGGCCGATGCCAAAACGCCAGCCTCCTCCTCGGTTATGGTAGAAAACCGAGGGATGTGTATCAACAAGAGACAGTAAGAAAGGTTTACGCAGGGTCTTAATCTGAAAAGAATCCTTGCAACGGGTCCCTGCTGCACGTCTGCGCCTGTGTCTCCGTTGTGCTGTATCCTGGACGGGTGTAGCACGTGCTTCATCTGTAAAAGAGAAGGACTTAGTTTGGAAGAAATATCGTGCAAACGATGTATTGAAAGTAAAGTATAATTTGGAAGATGAATAAAGTTGATCTTTATTGGCTCTCATCGTTTATACGCGCAGCCCCTTGTAAAGGGGTATGCGGCTGGGAAGCCCCTTATTTATTTGCGCCGGACTCGTCTAACCGTGTCCGAGGTCTGAATGACCTATTTTTAGGGGTTTTGACCTGCAAGGTCGGATTAGTGTGTGGCTGTCAAAGCAGTCTCGCGTTCTCCGTGGTCGATGAACACTTGGAGTTACTCTTTAATGAGATTACACCGCGTGGACCGGGCATTTTAAGCATAAGAGACGCGTAATGTTTTATTGCGTTAAAGCGGGCGAAAGCTTCGCGTCCCAATAGTGCTTTAGGGACACTGTTAGATGGGGTGATATGGAGAGTGAGCTTTTCACGGCGGAGGTTGTCAGATGAATCGAACACAACCTCTAGTGGTACAGAGCCTGTACAATTGGTTTAAAGGCCTGGCGTCACTCCTTTAAAGGGAGTGCTGCTACAGCAAATTTTGGTAGGGTCTATCCCCATTCTGCGGACGGTGTCCTGGCATGGCAGGTGCCGCACTATGTTTTCGCGTTATCACATGAAGCAAGTTCACTGTTTTGACTTCTATTGGGAAAGTCTTCTGTTTTCCGGCGTGCTGCTTGTGGGGTTCGTCATCGTCTTCACTTGGTGTGTCGAGCCCTTTGCGTTCGACGTTAAGTCGGCCGGACTGCTTGAAAACCCAACAATCTCTGTGGGTATGGTTTGCAGGCCTCCCAGAGGTACTATGTATTTGGCATAGCCTATCCATAATTTTGTTTAGGTTGGATTGCTCATCACTGTTGTCCTTGAGGGGCAGTGTTTTATTATTCGGCCGAGAGCTTTTGAATCCGGCGTTGACCGCCGTGCTATTTGGGCCATTTTCCTTATTCCGGCGCTGATCTTTTCTGCGTCGTGATTTCCCATTTCCATCCCTGACTTCGGATGTACTCGGGTCGCTGGTGCTGCATCAAGCCAGCCAGCTGTCTTCCCCCGCACAAAAGCGGGTCATGAGGCTTGTTAGTGCGGCCATTGTTCTTGGTTTTTCCTGGCCGAGGTGTCTGGCGAGCCATTCATCTCGGACGTTGTGCTTGAAGGCTGCTAAGGCTTCGGCGTCCGGACAGTCGACTATTTGGTTCTTTTTGGTGAGGAACCTGTTCCAGAATTTGCGTGCTAACTCTCCGGGCTGTTGAGTTATGTGACTTAAATCGTCTGCATCAGGAGGGCGGACATAAGTCCCCTAAAAATTTGCTCGAAACGCATCCTCGAGCTCTTTCCAACTTCCAATGGTATTTTCTGGGAGACTTTTGAGCCAATGCCGAGCTGGCCCTTTGAGCTTGAGGGGTAGGTATTTTATGGCATGGAGATCGTCTCCTCTGGCCATATGTATGTGTAGGATGTAATCTTCAATACAGACTCCGGGGTCTGTTGTTCCGTCATATGCCTCTATGTTTACGGGTTTGAATCCCGCTAGAAATTCATGATCCAGTACCTCGTCGGTGAAACATAGTGGGTGTGCGGGGCCCCTGTATTTGGGTGTGCCGTTGTCTTCAAACGCTCGGCGGCTGCGTTGCTTCCTAGAGTCTTCTTTTTTGGCCCATAGATAGACCTGACCGGGTCATCCTTTTTCCGAGGATTTTTATGCTGATCGTATGCCGGCTTGTGTGCGGCGCCCCTTGCTGCTCTAAGCCTGTCATCTGGTCGTCTATCCGGCTAGACGACCTCTTTCTTTTTTGACTGCGGGGGCTCTAAGGCCTCCTCGTCGAATTCGGGCAACAGCTTGCGCTTCGGGTAGCTCTTTGCCTAGCGACTAGCGCCATATTTATCTGCGGTATTGAGTACTTTGCTCCATCTCATTCTGAGTGCGTCCTCCGCTGTTTTGAGCTTCCGCTTTTGCTCCTTCAAACTTCTTGCAGTGGCGACGAGCCTTTTATGAAGGTTCTTATGCTCTGGCGATGTGTTCGGCGTGAGGTCGTCGATGCTCTTGTTTTCGCCGGTGATGGGTTGCTTGTCCAGTTCATCCTGTTCGGATGGTTGCTCGGTGGCATGTTCGCCGTCCACTGCTTCGCCCTGCTCTAGGGCCGGGTCCGTACGGGTGCCGTTTTTATCGAGGCGGGACTTCGGGCGGCGTTTGCGTCGCCGTTTTGGTTGTTTATTGGGGGAATTGTCCTTCGCCACGTCCCGTTGTTCTTCATTATCGCTTCCTTTTGGTGTATCCACCATACATACGTCGTGAGTTGGGGTGGCTTTCCAGTGCCCGATAGGCGCTGGTTCTTGGTCGTCTCCGGCATCGTCGTCCATACCGTCGATGTGTGCGGAGTCGAAGTCTAGCATGTCGGTTAGATCGTCGAAAGTGGCTACTAAGTGGGTGGTGGGTGGGCATTGAATTTCTTCGTCGTCCGCATCCCAACCATCCTGACCGCAGTCCGGCCAGGGATCTCCTGATAATGAGAGATACTTTAGCAAACTCAAGATGTCGCCGAAAGGTGAGTGTTGAAAGATGTCCGCGGCGGTGAACTCCATGATCGGCGCCTAACCGGATTCGATTGGAGGGGGCGGGGGAGGCACGGAGTCCGGCGAGGAGTCCGGCACCTCGGAGTCACAGGCTTCATGAGGGACAAGGTCAGTGTTCGGCTCTATCGCTGTAGAGGTTGCAGCCCCCGAGGTGGTGTCTAGCCATCCGTCCTCGATCTGCGCAGCCGGCTCCGAATTGAAGATCGGAGCGGACTCGAGTGTGGCCTCCAGGGTACTGTCCGGATGCAGAGCTAAATCATGCCCATCGTGACAGTGCAGCGCGCTTGGCTGTGGCTCAGATCCATCGAAGATCAAGTCCCCGTGGATGTCAGCCGTGAAGTTCAAACTTCCAAACCTGACCTGACGCCCAGGGGAGTAGCTTTCGATCTGCTCCAGATGGCCAAGCGAATTGGCCCGCGGTGCAAAGCCGCTGAATACGAAGATCTGTCCGGGGAGGAAGGTCTCACCCTGGACTGCGTCGTTGATGATGATCGAAGAAACCATCGAGCCTATTGGTGACGACACAGAGGAGCTCTCAATGAAAGCACCAATGTCGGTGTCAAAACCGGCGGATCTCGGGTAGGGGGTCCTGAACTGTGCGTCTAGGCCGATGGTAACAGGATACAAGGGACACGATGTTTTACCCAGGTTCGGGCCCTCTTGATGGAGGTAAAACCCTACGTCCTGCTGATTAATATTGATGATGTGTGTTACAAGAGTAGATCTACCACGAGATCAAGGAGGCTAAACCCTAGAAGCTAGCCTATGGTATGATTGTTCTTCGTCCTATGGACTAAAGCCATCCGGTTTATATAGACACCGGAGAGGGCTAGGGTTACACAGAGTCGGTTACAATGGTAGGAGATCTACATATCCGTATCGCCAAGCTTGCCTTCCATGCCAAGGAAAGTCCCATCCGGACACGGGACGAAGTCTTCAATCTTGTATATTCATAGTCTTGGAGTCCGGCCGATGATGATAGTTTGGCTATCCGGACACCCCCTAGTCCAGGACTCCCTC
>NC_041387.1:90440036-90455663 GCF_002162155.2 Triticum dicoccoides
TAACTTATGGACCCCAGTCCTGATAACTTTGGTAGGGGATGGGGGTGGGGGGGGGGGGTTGACGAAGCATCCCCTCGGTAACTTTTTGCGTGAATAGTATAGTAACTCACACATCGCACACCTGATGACTTATGTACCACAGTCCTGATAGCTTTGGCATGAGGAGGGTGTGGGGGGGTAACATTTGTGTAAATAGCATGATAACCCACACGTTTGCAGACATGATAAGTTATTTACCCCGGTCCCGGTAACTTTGGTGAGGGGGTTGATTAAATATACCCACGGCAACTTTCATGTTAATAACACGGTAACTCACGCCTCGCAGACCTAATAACTTGTATACCCTGGTCTTGATAACTTTGGGGACCGGGGTGGGGGAGGGAGGGACATCATGAAATATACCCCCGGTAACTTTCATTGATGAAGTGAATTTTTTTCCAGAAAAATAGCTTTATTTTTTCTTAAGATAGTAGTAAGAAAGAGTTTAAAACAATTTCGTTGTTGAACTAATGAACAACAAACTAGGTTGGTGTGATGGTTGTTGGGCTTTGTACTTGGGCCTATCCTTTCCACCCCGACGCAGGTTCGAATCCTGTGTAGGTAATTTTTTTTTCGCGTTTTTAATTATGGTGCAATAAATCGATCGGGAGGAGCACGGGAATAGCGGGTGGAGCGTTGTTTCCCCTGTCAAGGGGATCATGCGGATCTGTCGCTAATGACCAGTCGACTGGTCGTTAGCACAGTCCTTTTCTAAAATACCATTGATTACAAATTCAAATTTGTTACTATTGAGATCAGATGCGCGTATTTTTTTGTTTCGAAAACACTAACGCCCATCCGTGTGGGCGTTTGCATCTCGCCCACATGCGTGGATCCGCGTCCATTTGTGGGTGCATGAATTTTGGCATGTTTGTGGTGTCACGTATGACTGGGTTGGTGCGTGGGCATTCACCCGGTCGCCCACACGTCCATTTTACCACACGGAGGGGCCGGCGTGTGGGCATTTAGCAGTTCGCCCACAAGCCAGATTTCACTCACGCACAAGGGCTGATGTGTGGGCATTTGCCATCTCGTCCACACGCCCGTCTCCTCTCCCACACCAAGCTGCCAATTGCCATTTGTTTTGCAGTGTACATGGCAAACTGCCTTAGTGTGCTTGTAAACAGATGGCAACTTTTTTTTTACCCAACCATGTCAGTTGCCATGTGTTTTGCAGGATACACGACAACTGCCCTAGTATGCTTGTAAGTAGATGGCAACTCTTTTTTTTACCCGAACATGTCAGTTGCCATGTGTTTTTGCAGGGTATGCGGCAACTGCCCTAGTGTGTTTGTAAGCAGATGGCAACTCTCCCGAACATGTCAGTTGCCATGTGTTTTGCAGGGTACACGGCAACTGCCCTAGTGTGCTTGTAAGCAGATGGCAACACTCTCTTTTACCCGAACATGTCAGTTGCCATGTGTTTTGCAGGGTATACGACAACTGCCATATTGTGCTTGTAAGCAGATGGCAACTCTCCCGAACATGTCAGTTGCCATGTATTTTGCAGGGTACACGACAACTGCCCTAGTGTGCTTGTAAGCAGATGGCAACTCTCTCTTTTACCTGAACATGTCAATTGCCATGTGTTTTACAGGGTACACGGCAACTGCCTAGTGTTAGTAGGTGGCAACTCCTAAAGTTTTCAAATCATGGCAACTATAGTAAACTAGACCATACATGGCAACAACTACAGTTTGTCCAAAAATGGCATCTGGCACTTGACCTGAGATGGCAACTGCAGTTGAGCAACCATGGTAACTGTAGTTGTCCGACATGGCAACTGTAGTTCAGTGTCATCGCAACTGCAGTTAAACGACATGGAAAAGTGTCCGAACCATGGCAACTGCGGGCACGTGGTGACTGTCACGCGGGGGCGTGCGGGACCATGAGATAGGAGGCCTGACGTATGGGCGTGTGAGCGTTATGCATTTCGCCCATACATAGGCGTGTGAGGGGGACCGCAACAAAAAAAAGGCGTGTGGACGCTAATTGTTTTGCCCACACATAGGCGTGTGGGCTGATCCTCTTGAACACCATATAAAACGTGTCGGCAGACCCCTTAACGCCCACATGTGTGGGCATTATCGGCGTCTTTTTGTTTAATCATTTTTGGATTGAAGTTTGATCCTAAAAGTTAGACGGGACAAGGCAGTGTTTCCTAATTTTATTAAAGTTTTCATGATTAATAGAGGTGCTCGTACTAAAGTTCATGCCTGGGCCTTCTAACACACTTGTTTTTTTAAGCGAGTCTTTTTTCTTTGCGGATAAAAAAGAGTCTCACTTAAAACACACTTGTTTGTTTGTTTTTTTAGTAAAGTCTAACACACTGGTATGTTTTTTTTTTGAGGAACACACTTGTATGTAAGATGTCATCCCTCTACCACCAATGGCCCATGAATGTCCTTGATGTGACTGAAAAAATGGAAATTAAATGTTTAAAAGCCCATGCAAATAATCTCTTACGGTGAGTTTGGTCCATGGTGCGCACATTGACCATGTTTACAATGCAATGGGCCAAGCTGGGCTTGGCCCATCAGAAGGCCCAAATTATTCATTGCTTTGTCTCTTCTTTCCTTTGATCCATTTTCTTTTACTAAGGTTACATATTTTCTTCTTCTTTTCATTTTTTTGAACACAGTACAGACCCAGACGCTCATACATATGCACGTACACTCATCTTTACAAACGCACATACTCACACATATGCTGCATATATATGTGTATATTTAGGGCAGTTTCATTATTTCTTGTTTTTTGCGGGGGTAGGGCAGTTTTATTCAGATGGCCGAGCGTTCCGAGCAACCAACAGCCGAGGAGCCAGGCAACCAGTACGTAGCACCACCCTCTCCTGCAACTACAACGCCTGCAACACACGTTCTCTGCACTTGCCCACCACATGCAGCAGGCAGCAGGCAGCAGCAGCTGATCATCTCATCTCATCTCCTCGCCACACTAAGCCAGCCAGCGCCCAGTGCGCAATAACTTGACGAGCAAAACATCCTCCTGGACTCTCTCTCGAGGGACGGAGGTTGAAGGCAGGATCGATCGGAGCACCATCAATTCAGCAGCGACGCCTGCCTGCGACTCCCCGTGTGGTCCTGCTCGATCCGCCGTGATTAGCGTCCATTTTCCCGCTCTTGCGTGCACGGTTTTATAGCACCAGCAGCAGGATCGCAGGCACTCGTTGCTTCACCCTCACCCCAGTGGCGTGAGTGAATTCCTGCTGCTGCTGCTTTGTGCACTGCAATACTACTGCCCCGAGTGGACCACCTCATATGCAGTGCAGTGGATCACAGCCTCACAGGATCGTTCTGATTTTCGCACAGGCAGGGCCAACCCAATTCTACCACAAACTCTAAGACTGACCATGGTGAGGGTAACATAACCGGTAACATGCATTTGGGACTAACAAACATGCTTATGTGACACACAATTAAAGAAGAGAGAGAGGGTTAAAGTAATATAGGTAGATACCGTATCATGTTAAGGGCCTGTTTAGTTTCAAATAAGTCACCAACTTATAAGTCAAAAAGTGGAAAAAATGACTTATTTTGCCAAATAGACCCGACTTATAAATCACCTCAGATACCAGTGGAGTTGGGGATCCCGGGTCTCGTCGGGGTCGCGGGCTTTGGTGGCCGGAGGTCCATCGGCACTGGCCGTTTGGGTCCTCAGATGGGCGATGGATGCAAGGAGACGAAGACCCTTCTTCTTACTTGTTGGTATGATTTGCTGCTGCTGTTCTTCTCCTTCCTCTGCGCTGATGCTGGTGGGAGATCCTGCTTTGTCCGGGCGGATGGCCCGGCCGCGGTGCCGGACCGGTCGGATGACTCGAGTTCTCTTCCTTCCGGAAGGGACACTTTTCGCGGTATTCAAAGCCAAAGATGGCGACGGCTGTTGCAGGTGTGTTGGATTGATGTCCATGCCCTCTCAGCGCTGTTGTCAAAAAAGGAGGAAGCAGCATGGCGACATTTGTATCGTGGTCGAAGATGATGACCTGCTTGCGACTGGTTGCAGATCCTTCTGCTGCAGGGGTCTTCTCTCAAGATTCAGGGATGATGACACAGGGCTCCGGAGATCTTCTTGTGTTATGGTTGTCTTAGGGTACTCTAGGTGTTCATGATCCTTTGTATTTGCGTTTCAGTGTGCTTATAAGGGTAAACTTCTTTGTACTGATTCGTGATATGAATGAAAAAAATCTCAAAAAAAAAGTCACCTCAACTTACAAGTCATAAGTTGCTCCACCTCAACTTAAAACATATAAGTCACCCCTTTTGCATGGGTCCCACCACCTGCATGATATTGATTGCTGTGGGAAGATGTGTCAGATGACTTATAAGTCAGGTGACAACCAAACATGCGTGACTTATAACTCACTGGTTTTAAATCACCTGACTTATAAGTCAGGTGACTTATTGGAACCAAACAGGCCCTAAATGTTATGCTACTTGGTGTCATGCATGACAATAAATATGGACATCTATGATACTACTTTATGATACTATGCATTATAAAAATAGTATCATACAATATAATACTAGTATATGATACTCCACACTATGCGTATATGAGTAGCCTAACAATTCGTTGTGTTCGCTCCAGACATGATTTAATTGATTTTGCTCCTGTTTAAACATTTGATTACACAAGCTGGCTGTGATGAGAAGGTGGATGGCCCTCTTTTTCCTGATTGGTTAGCTGGGCTGGTGCCAACTCAAGAACAACTGCCCTTGTCCTGTGGCGCGGCAGAGTTCACATGCATGCATGTTGCATGCATGCACGCGTGAGCTCTTCTCTTGCACACAAAGATAGGACGAGCATATTAGTGCTGCATCATCATGTCCCTCCTTGAAGCACTTGTCACTCACTCTCATAACCCTAACCTATGGGTCAACTAGTAGTTGTAGGAAGCATACAACATCAAGCTAGGGGTGTTCGTCCTTTGATTATTCTTCGAGGACATGCTTCTCGTGCTTTCCTCTCAAGAAAGACTTGTCTTTGTGTTTTGTGACAGGGGAACCATAGTTCATAGGTTTTCTTTTACTCTTTCCGTCCGAAAATATTTGTCGAAGAAATCGATGGAGGGAGTATATCTAGGCCAGGAGATTGATGAGATGAGATGAGATATGATGGGAACAAGACAGCAACCCCTCCCTTTTCTTGCCCTATTCTTTCTCTTGACGTGGACGATGAACTGATGCGGTCAAGAGAAAAGTAAATGCTCGCCTCCCCTCCACGTCGATCAACATCAACATCTAGTAGAGTATCATCATCCCTCTGCTACACAACAGTAGCATGGCCTGTTCTGTTCAGAATTTTATATATTTTTTTGTAGAGCGTACTTGCGTGCCACTACAGCAATAAGCCAAAATGTACCACACCGCTTCCTTCGGCTGCTACATTAATTGGTACTAGAGTACTGTAGCGGTGAAAAAAGTGAAACGAGGTCTCGAAAGCAAGAAGCTGTCATGCCAGAAGGAGGGTGGTATTTATTTGAGCATCCCCTGCAAATAAATTCCCCTGGCTTTAGCTCCGACGGCCTCCCATTACGTCACTCAGCCCGTCTTTTCTTTTCATTTTTGCATGGATGGGTGGGTGGATGGAAGATATATCTTCTGAAAACATAGTACTGCCACGTGCGCTCCCACTGAGCTGCAGCAGAGAAATGACACCACGCTGCAGCGAGCGGGTGGCCGCCCGTCGTCTGATGCCCGTGATGCCTGTGCGTGTGCGTGTGCGCGCGGGGGCGTATCGGGTTCCCTACGTAGTGCAGCCGATAAGCGTGGATGGATAGGCCGGAATCCCATCGTGGTGTACCGTGCGCAAGATCGCGCGCACACGCAAGCCGGGCGTCTGATCACGGAGACGCCCGTTCCCCTCGCTACAGTATCGCGAGGCGATTTCGGAGGCGAATCTTCGATCCCCGCCGGCGTTCGTGCTTGGGCGGTGGATGGATCTGATGGCTCCCCTAGAGTCGCTGCGCGCCGGCGATTAGCGGCCTCTGGGAGGTGATCTCTGTCTGGGACTGCACATAACCTGCAATCTCTCTCTTTGCTCCCCCACCTTCCCTTGTTCTTGCTCCCGCTGGTCGGTGACGGCTGGATTTCTAGCTGGCCGTGGTTCGGGGTGATTACGGGGCAATCCTTGCATTGCTGCCCACCCTTGGCCACTGCTGACTAGGATCTGCCGGCGTGCTCATGGCGGAGACTGCAGGGGAGAAGGGGATGAGCGGTGAGGCGGCCGCCCGTTTGACCCCACGCAGCGGCGGTGCTCCATCGGGGCCGCTGCTCCCCAGCTCGGGTAAGGCGACGACGGCCTCTGAACCGGTGCGGGAGACGGGTGGATCCGGCTCCCGTGCACCTGTAGAAGACCTGTTGGAGCGCTTGCGGCTGACTGCAGTCGAGGCGCAACCTGTGTTGCTGGACGATGAAGACGACGCCGATCTGGTCGATTCCGATTGTGCATTGGTGGGGAAGGTGCTTTCCCCTGGTGTTCTTCATATTCAGACGATCTCGTCGGCGATGAGGCCGGCTTGGGGCAATCCGAAAGGGCTGCTATTCCACCCTGCGGGGGACAATCTGTTCGTTGCAGAATTTGGTACGAGAGAGGACCGTGTGCGTGTGATGGAAAACTCACCATGGGTGGTCGGCAAGCACGCCGTCCTGCTCAAGAATTACAATCCGGACATCCAGCCGATGCAGGTTAATTTTGACCGGCTGGCCATATGGGCCAGGATTATGGCACTCCCACCAAGACTGATGAACTCAAAGTTGGGCATGGAGGTTGCCAAGCCAATCGGAACAATTCTTCGGGTGGAGGCTGACTCAGGAGGGCGCTGCTGGGGAGCCTTTATGCGCATCAGAGCAGAAATTGCGGTGCAGGAACCTTTGGTGCGCTATGTGACGGTGACCTCAGCTAAGCTCAAGACCACTGAAACTTATTCCGTGATGTATGAGCGCCTCCCTCTGTATTGCTTTTCATGTGGGCTACTCGGACACTCCTCAATCTTGTGTTCTGCCCCCGCGGAACGCGACGTTAATGGTGACTTGCCCTATGCGGCGAAGAAAGTATGTGCTATTGTTGACTAGATACGAAGATCAAATGGCGCAAAGTCAGGCAATGCCTCGTCATCTGCTGGCTATGAGTCCCAACCCCCTAGTCACAAGGTTCCTTCTGGGGGCTCTCGGTCATCTGCTGCTGGAAGTAGGGCGCCGAACTTCGGCAAGGCTGCTGCTGGAGACGAGGATGGCGAGGTTTCCTCCCCCATCAAAGGTGGTCGGATGACCAGCCAGGGCAGGGGACGCTCCAACCGCGGCCGCGGAAGAGGTCGTTCTGTTGGCACTGGAAAAGAATTGTTTCCTGCTCAGAAATCCAAGAATGGGATGAGTGGGCAGAAAAGAAAAAAGGCAAAGGACCAGGCTACTACTTCTACGGTAGATGAGCAACTTCCTAATGCAGGGAATACCCTCGCGCTGGTGGTCTCGGCAAATGCAAACGATGGGAATCTTGATACTGAGGAGTACCAAGAAAATGAAGAAACTGAGGACAACACTCTCTCGATCGGCGGATCCGGCAGCGGCTGCGGAGCAGCCCCGCCAGACGCAATGAGTATCCTATGCTGGAACTGTCGCGGCCTGGGGTCGGACGCGACAGTGGGCGAGCTTCGCTGGTTAGTGAAGACTTATCGACCCCCGATCCTCTTCTTGTCGGAGACCAAGATGGTGGATCGTAAAGCAAAGAACTTTATGTGGTCTTTGGGCTACTCTGGTTCTTTCGCTGTTAGCTCCGAAGGCCTCAGTGGAGGCTTGGCCCTTTTCTGGTCTTCGCCACATTCAGTTTTGCTGAAGGGTTTCAACTCACATTGCATTGATGTGACGGTCTCATCGGATGATCTGGCTCCTTGGCGGGTGACCTTTGTTTATGGGGAACCAAAGCGCGAGCTTCGTCATGAATTTTGGAGCTTGATAAGGAGGTTGTCCCGGTCGTGGAAGGGCCCATGGATTTGTTGTGGCGATTTCAACGAGGCTCTCTGCCATGATGAGCACTTTGGGGCTCATGACCGATCGGATGCCCAGATGGAGCTTTTCCGAAACTGTCTTGATGACTGCGGGCTGGTGGACCTCGGTTTTGCTGGTCCTAAGTTCACCTGGACTAATCGGCAGGACGCGCAATGCAATGTGCGGGTCAGACTTGACTGCGCTGTGGCTAACGGCGACTTTACTGCCATGTTCGAGTTCTATCATGTGGAAAACATAATTACTACCACTTCTGACCATTATGCGGTGGCCATCTCCCTCGACTCCCAGCAAGTGATGGGTGATCGACCCCCTGTACAACACAAGTTCCGCTATGAGGCTATGTGGCGCCGTGCTGAGGGCTACATTGAGGTAGTGGAGAATGCTTGGAAAGCCCATGCCACTGGAATTCACTCGCTGCATGAAACATGGTCAGTTTTGAACCATGTGTCAGGTGCTCTGAAGGAATGGAGCAAGGTGGCCTTTGGTTCTGTCCGACGTGAGATCCAAAGAACCGAAAGGAGACTCAAGTCTCTGCGAACGTCACCCGTGAATGCTGCTGGGCTGAAGGAGGAACATGAGCTAGAGTGCCAGCTATGTGAATTGTTTGAGCGTGAGGAAATCATGGCACGACAACGGTCTCGGATCGACTGGCTCTGTGCGGGAGACCGCAATACGGAGTTCTTCCATGCCCGGGCCTCTGCACGACGGCGCACCAACCGCATCAAGGCTCTTGTGCGGGAGGATGGCTCCAAGTGTGTTTCTCAGGATGGGTTGAAAGAGATGGTACATGATTTTTACGAGGATCTCTTCTCTACTGGAGACTGCACCTCTATGGATAGAGTGTTGGATGCTATCCCAAGGAAGGTGGATGACAACATGAATGCTGAGCTATGCAAACCGTATAGTAATGAGGAGATCAGGGTAGCTCTCTTCCAAATGGGACCTACGAAGGCTCCTGGGCCAGATGGATTGCCGGCCATGTTCTATCAAACTCACTGGGATCTGATTCAGCATGATATTTGCGATGCTATTCGCTCTTTCCTGAGTGGCGAGGCTTTACCCGAAGGACTTTGCGACTCAATCATTGTGTTAATCCTAAAGGTACAAAATGCCCAACACCTCTCTAAATTCCGCCCCATTAGCCTGTGCAATGTCTTGTACAAACTTGCATCTAAAGTTCTCGCTAATAGACTGAAGGTTTTTCTGAATGATATTGTCTCGGAGTTTCAGAGTGCTTTCGTGCCGGGCCGCTTGATCACGGACAGCGTGCTTGTTGCCTATGAATGCTTGCACACTGTTCGGAAACAACATTCCAAGAGGCCTTTCTTTGCTCTCAAAGTGGATATGATGAAGGCGTATGACCGCATCGAATGGGCATACCTCCATGGGTGTCTTCAGAAGTTGGGTTTTGCTCCTGCTTGGATACAAACTGTGATGCGCTGCGTTACCTCGGCAAGATATGCAGTGAAGGTGAATGGTGAAATCACTTCTGCCGTGGTGCCGTCCAGGGGGCTCCGCCAAGGAGATCCCATAAGCCAATACCTGTTCTTGCTGTGTACGGAAGGTTTGTCTGGATTACTGCAAACGAGGGAGAGCCTTGGCGAGCTACAAGGGATTCGAAATGGTATGCAAGGCCCTCCTATATCTCACTTGCTTTTTGCAGATGACAGCATCTTCTTCGCACGCAGCGATAATAGCAGCGTGGAGGCTCTGAATTCTGCTCTCCATCAATATTGCGAGGCCTCTGGGCAAAGGATCAATCTGCTAAAGTCTTCGATCTTCTTTGGGAAGCACTGCCCTGATGGTGTCAAAGGAACTGTAAAGGGGTGCCTTGGGGTAGACAATGAAATTCTCCATGACTCTTATCTCGGTATGCCCACCGAGATTGGTCGTGCAACCACCAACTCCTTTAGCTTCTTACCAGGCCGGGTTTGGAAGAGGATCAATGGCTGCAATGATAGGCCGATGTCACGGGCTGGAAAGGAAATTTTTCTGAAATCTGTGGCTCAGGCCATCCCCAACTATGTGATGAGTTGCTTCCAACTGCCTGTCTCCATTTGTGAGCAAATGAAGACCTACATCGCCAACCACTGGTGGGGTGTCGAAGATGGCCCGTCGAAAAATGCATTGGCGTTCTTGGACGTGGCTTTCTACCCCAAAGTTCCTCGGTGGAATGGGCTTCCGCGACTTGGTACTTTTCAATCAGGCAATGCTTGCGCGTCAGTGTTGGCGTCTCCTGACCGAACCTGACTCTTTGTGTTCGAGGGTCTTAAAGGGACGCTACTTCCCTGATGGGGCTTTTTGGACTGCCACCAAGACAAGATCATCTTCCTTCACTTGGCGCAGTTTGCTCTTTGGGCGTCAACTGATTCAGAAGGGAGCTCGGTGGGGTGTAGGAAATGGCACCCGGATCAAAGTTATGGAAGACAACTGGATTCCAGGTTTCCCTCCTGGAACTTTCAACTCGATTCTCCCTATTCCGGCTGAAACTTCAGTTCAGTTCTTGATGGCCGAGTCTTTGGTGTCTTGGGACGAAGACCTTGTGCGAAGCTTCTTTGCTGATCCTATTGCAGAACAAATTCTGCAAGTTCCCATAAGTCATTTTGGGGGAGATGACTTCCTGTCGTGGCCTCATGACAAGCTTGGCATCTACTCGGTCAAGTCTGGCTATAATCTTACTCGAAGTGAGAACTTCTTCTCCTCTACAAGTGGAAAGGGAAAGGGTCTGGCTTCCAATATTCATGTGCAAGAAAAGGAGTGGAAGGCCCTTTGGTCAGTCAATTGTCCAAACAAAATGAAGATTGTTTTGTGGCGTTTCGTGCACGATTGTTTACCTACGGGTTTCCAGCTGGTGAGGCGTCAAATTCCAGCCGACTATGGCTGTTTCTTCTGCAACCGGACTGAGCGTGTGGAGCATCTCTTCCTGCTGTGTCCCTTCGCCCGTTCCGTTTGGAAAGGGGTTAAAGAGGAGTTCAGTGTCAGGCTGTGCAAAAAAGACATGGTTAATGGTCGTCAATGGATGTTCGATTTCCTGGCTCATGCTTCGAAGCTTCAAGCTACTGTCTTGGCCATCACTCTATGGCATATCTGGGAAGCTAGAAATGAGGTACGTAATAATGGCACCGAAGTGCATCCTGCTAGAACTGCTTCAAAAGTTCGTGCCTATGTCCGTATGGTGTTGCAGCATTGTTCTAAGCCTAAACCCGATCCCAGGCGTGAGTCTTCTTCTTCAACTGTTATTTGGACTCCGCCACCTGCTGGTGTGGTGGCTGTGAATGTTGATGCGGCGCTGTTTCCTTCTATCCGACGGATGGGCATGGGCTTTGTGGCTAGGAATCATCTTGGGGAGTGTATGTTTGCTGGCAGTGAGCAGCTTCAAGGCTTTTCTGAACCGGAGTTGGCTGAGGCGCTTGCCATCCGACGTGCTCTTGAGGTTTGTCGATCTGAAGGCTGTTCGTCAATTGTTTTGGCATCTGATTGCCTCTCCATGGTGAACAAAATCAAGTCTACGGCTCAAGATCGATCAAGAGTGGGCGCTGTTGTCTCGGACATCAAGTCTCTTGCGTCTGGGTTTACTCAATGCTCTTTCTTACATGTCAGGCGTGGTATGAATGTAGCGGCACACAAACTAGCTCGTAGTTGTGAGCACTCTGTTAATCTTTTTTATCTTGGTGTGGTTCCAGATTGTATCAGGGACGAACTTTGCTGTGATGTTCAGTAATCAATGAAGTACTGTTAACCTCAAAAAAAAAAAAAGCCGGGCGTCTGATGTGATTTGATAACACGGCCGCCCGGCCCGGGAGGGATCCCGTCCCTTCTTCCTCCTCCGCACCCTTTGTTTTTTCCGGCGCGGCGGCCGATGCTCTATCTCCGTTCTCTCGGCGCCGCTGGCGAAAACTTTGCAACGCATGCACGCACCGGGACGGACCCGTCCGTGCATGCGTGGTCAGTGTCTCATTAAACCCTCGTGCTGCCGCTGCCGCTGCTGGGGGTTTCAGAGCTTTTCGCTGTGGGGTTTTGCGCGCGTGTGTGATGGATAGAATGTTTGATGCAGAGGCCTTCAATTTGTCCGAAAGTTGGGCGCTGGGGTTGCCTTTCCTGGGCTTTGTTTTCTGCTGCTCACCTCGTCACGTTGCAGTAATAATGGAGCTCGGTACGCAGTGTTCAGGCTCTCTTGGCCGGTGCCCGCAAAAATAATCAGGCTCAGTACGAAACGACGGTGACGCGCAGGCCACAGCCACAAGCATATGCGAATATCTCGCGCTGATTTAGCGAGTGTTTGTTTCCAGAAATTTTTTGGTGTAAGGAATAGAAAAAGTCCCTAGCAAACCAAACAGGGTTGGACTTTTTTAGGACTTTTTGCTAAAAGTCCTTAAAAGCATCTTCTTGAGGGTCTTTTTCGAAAAGTCCCAGGGACTAGAAAAGGTCCTAAGACTAGAGAAACAAACACCACCTTACTAAATGTCATAATTTTGGGGTTTTCTGCATGGTGTAGTACCGTTTCTTTTAAACGAGATGCAGTACGACTGTTTTACTGCACAGACCATTCAATTTATTGAGGTTGACAGCTATGCCTGCACAGTCAGCAGTGCTTGCAGATCAGAGTACGCTCAACCATGGACATGGTAACCCTAAACCGGCCTCTCAGTTCTCTCCTATCTATCCATATTTACTTGCTACCTAGATGAAATTCAATGCTCATCCCTCGTCTCTCTCCCTCTCAGCGCGCAGACACAGCATTGGCATGCGTGATAGTACTGTGTGTTTTCTTGTACTATTTCTCCCGGACACTGGGGCCAAGATAAACCGCATTGAGCTCTATCCGTTGGCTAGAGCCATGAGGGCTATTAGGAAGTACAGAAGGGTGTTTTTCTGAAGAAATAAGTGCACATGCTCTTCCTTCGAATGAGCTATCAGCACCAAGAATGAGTAGTTGAGTACCATCTACTCGATACCGACTAGATGAACTTGGAAATACACTTCCTTGCTTACAAAAAGTATTACCATTCTTCGACTTTTTTTCTTGAAAAAAGTCATAGATACGACTGAGTATTACGTGCAGATTTTTAGTTTGCTGCAAAAACACTCACCAGCGTCCCATGTGCAAATATAATAAATATAGTGCATAAATAATTGCTATTGTAGGCACTTTCATGTTTTTTAAGAACACAAACTAGCATGTTTTCTCATGAAAATGTAGAGGTGCATGCTATACTACCATATGTACAGCATTAAAATAATAAAAATAAAACATCGAAAACTCTTTTATACTAGTATTTTTCTGTAAACTAAAGGGTATAACCAATCCCAGAGCACAAAATCCACATCCCCTATGTACCAGATTCAGCGTACTTGTGTTTTTTTATTGTTCTTCTATATAATGATCTCACTTTAGGAAGATGTTCAGATATTATACATCTGTATGTGTGTTCAAAAAAAATTGTAATTTTTTGCGCTGTGGAAATTTGAATTTTGAAGTGAGCTCCCTGTAGCTCGAGCTCGGTTGGCATTTTTTGATTTTCAGTGCATGGAGCTCGGTATTTAAAAAACCAAAAAACACATTTAAAAGTTTACAAAAATCCGGAAAAATCCCATTAAACATATATGTGCTCCACACAAACCTGTGAAATTTTGTTTAAAAATATTGTGGTCTGTAGGCTGTAAAAAAAATCTGGACCAACAACAAAAATAAAGGGGCCATTTTGAAAATACATATTTGTCTTTTTGCTGTATGCCACGTGTCAAAGTATAATGTTGTCAAATTTTGCTCATACGTGGTATACACGTGTATGTGTTTTCAGAATTTTTTAAAATTGCGCTATGGAAATATAAAATTTGAAAGAGCTCCCTATAGCTCGAGCTCTGTGGCATTTTTAGATTTTGATTGCAGAATTTTGGTGACCGTGCTTCAGGGAGCTCGGTATTTAAAAAATAAAAAAATCATATTTCAAATTTTCAGAGAAAATCAGGAAAAAATCCAGGGAAACATATATGTGCACCTCATGAATGTGTGAAATTTCGTTTAACAATATTGTCATTTGTAGGCTGTACAAAAAAATCCGGCCCAACAACAAAAATAAAGGGCTCATTTTGGAAATACATATTTGTCTTTTTTCTTTACCCCACGTGTGAAAGTATAATGTCGTGAACTTTTTCACATACATAGTATACTTGTGTATGTGTGTTCATAAAAAGTTTCAGAAAAAAATCATATGGTGGAAATCGGAAAAATTAAAATGAGCTCCCTGTAGCCCGAGCTCCGTTGGCATTTATAGATTTTAAGTGCAAAATTTTGGAGGAGCAAGGTATTAGAAAAACAAAAATCATATTTAAATTTTCAAAAAAAAATCCATGGAAACATGTGTTCCTCACGAATATGTGAAATTGCGTTTAAAAATCTTGTGATTTGTAGGCTGATCAAAAAGAAAACAAAAATCCGACCCAACAACAAAAATAAAGGGACCATTTTGGAAATAAGTATTTGTCATTTTTCTGTACGCCACATGTGAAATTTTGCACATATGTAGTATAAATGTGTATGTGTGTTCACAAGAAAAATTAAAAATTATTCGTGTGGCGGAAATTTGAATTTTGGAAACGAGCCACCCCGTAGTGTAACATCCCAAAATTCTAAATTTTGGAATGTTATATTAAATAGATAGTTTTGATTGTTTGCTTGATTGTGGTGTGGTTGCTTGTGTGAAATTGAGTGAAATTTGAAACTTTTCAAAAGTTAAATGTGAGGAAATAAAATGACTTTCCCAAACTGTCACCTTGCATTTATGATCTTCATCAATTCAAATTTATTTCATCACAAAACCCTAGAGTGAAGATGATATGACTTCTTCCATTTAAATAAATGAAACAGGTTTTGAAATGATTTGAATTTCATTTGGAAATATTCCAAGCTTTATGTAACTCAATGATTTTCATGGGAGAAGACAAAATGACTTTTTCAAATTATATGAAATATGAGTTGGAAGTTTAAAAGAAACAAAATTGAAAGTCCCTTTGAAATTATTTTTCAATTTGGAGTTATTTGGGTTTTATTCAAATTATTTTTTTCCAAAAATAAAATATATGGAAAATAGGGTAAAATGATTCCCTACAATATAAAATTGGAGAGAAATAAATTTGAAATCATTTTAGTATTTTAGAAATGATTTTTATGGGGTTTTATTGCATCAGTAGCACTCTTTGTTTCATTTAAAATTTTGTGGATTTTATTTGACGTTAGAAAAATGTTCATGTTGTAGAAAATCTTTTTCTGAAAAATTTGATATATCATATGCCTATAGTATGATTCTTTTTATTGATTTTATTTTATTTTTATTGTCTGTAAAAGTGTTTCAAAAAATCTCTTCCGGACCGAGCTGGGCCGAAGCCCAGCCGGCCCAGACGCAGCGCCACCTTCACTCCCGTGCCCGGCTCGGACTCGCCGGAGTCCGGCGCTCTCACGGCGCCGTCGCCCCTCGCCCAAGTCGGCCGCCACCCCGACCCCCCTATATAAGATGCGGCCCGCCGCCTCCTCCTCTCCTCCTGAGCCGCCGCCGCCGCCCGCCGTAGC
>NC_041387.1:90456295-90568330 GCF_002162155.2 Triticum dicoccoides
CCCGCCTTGCCGCAGCCGCCGCCCGCCCCCGCCAGATCTCACTAGAGCCCGCCACCGCTGCCGGTTTTTCCCGCCGAACTGGGTAACCACCCCGGTTTATTTTTTGTTTTGTTTCGGTTTTCGTTGAAAACCACGATCTGTTTTTTTAAGATCTAATTCAGCGAACGTTTTCTGTTTAGCTAGTTTTAGTGAACGTTTCTGTTCTGTAGAACTGTTTAGCGAACGCTCGTTCGGTAGGTTTTCCTGTTTCTTTTTAGTTTTTGGCCAGGGACTTAGATGTAATTAGTTCATTTACAATTTAGCCCCTAGTTTTCAAACAATCACAACTTTTACACCATTTATCCAAATTCAACGAAACCAACACTCACTTTTTTGTTATGATCATATATCCAGATAAACAACTTAAACATACTTTTGAAAGTTTAAAATTTGATTGCAAACAAATTTGAATTCAAACTTCTTTTGTTCATAACTTGAGTTTTATAACTCCATTTTAGTTGATTCTTTTTGCAAATCGAAGCTCTTGACCTAAACTTTTTGATAAGGCCAAATCCACCTAATTTTGGTACTGTTAGAAATTGTTTTCTGTTGCAAGAGTTAATTGCTTGTTTTTGAAGCTTTCCAAGATCTTTTCTTCGATTCTTTTGCATGATTGCTTATGTATGCAATTGCTTGCTCATGATAGATTGACCAGAGTGTGACGAGTAGAACTATCAGGAGTTATGAGCGTGATGAATCTTCATCAACAGTACAAGGCAAGTTCACACTTTGATCATGTCCCTTTATTACCCAGTTTTTATGCATTAGTTTCAATCCTCAAACACTACATGGTTAGGATTTTGACAACATGTGGGTATTGGGAAGTAGGTGATGAGGTAGGAACCTATTGTCTTACATCAAACCCCAGGTATATACGTTATGCTCATACTGCTTTGTTATGCTCGTAGACGTGGATTGATATGTGAGATTCATGAAAGTTGCGAGAGTATTATTATCTAAGGGGAACTTAAGGTGGCTACTTTAATACACATCTGGGTGGATTGGTTGGGGCACCCTGGAGCACCCAGTGGTTTGCCCGGACACCTGGAGAACCTAGTGTAGTCCTAGGATATCTTGGAGTACCCGTGTGATCATCCTATGGTTTGCCACCCAGGCTCAAAGGGATCATAAGATTATTCATGATAGAAACTTCCGTGTGCAGCCACAAGCCATTATGGGCTCTGGCATAGTTGAGTAAGTTGCGTGAGCTCTCGAAGAGGTGGACTAGCAGATGTAGGGGGATTGTAGGTGTACCGGTCCGCCCGGAGTAGAGAGTAAATGTTTCTGAAAGACTGTGTCTCGATCATCCGTTTCTCAAACATCATGCAGTGCGAGAAATCCAACGGAGGAGATCGAGTCTTGTGGAAAAAAGTGTGCAAACCTCTGCAGAGTGTACAAACTAATCATGATTAGCCATGTCCCCGATTATGGACAATTTTGAGTATCTAGAAGTAAATATTGTGTTGATCTCATCACTCTTTATTTAATTTTTTGGGTTTAATGATTAATTATGGGATTGAGTTGGGGGAACCTTCTCAATATTGGTATAAACTTGGTAGTAAATAAAATTTATTCCTTTATTGTAGGAAAAAATTGGCTTTATGCAAAAATTAAACTTAGAGCTTCCACTAGCCAAATGTGCATGTAGATATAGTCTTTTCTTCATTCATTTGCTCTACAGTGTGAATTTGCCAGTACATTCAATGTACTGACCTACATGGCTGCAACGTCTCATGTTGTAGGAATCTTACGACGAGTAAGTGTTACGTTAGGGTCACGATGCCTACACTCAACTTTGCCGTTGGTGTTGTTGGGAGTCCACAACTTTGTTGTTACTTCCGCTATATGGATTGAGGTAATAGTATTTGCATTACTTTATACATGTGATTTACCTTTGTTATAAATCCACGAGTACTATGTGTGTCAGCATACCGATCCAGGGATGACACTTAAGCACATAGACTTCGATCCATTCGGGTCGGGTCGCTACAAGATGGTATCAGAGCACATGTTGACTGTACGGCGTGACCCCTAGAAACTCGCAAGCCCATAGGAAAGGATTTCTCAAAAAATTTATTTTCAAAAGAGATCCCTTAACTCTCATCTTTTCTGAAGCTTTAGCAAATACTTTCCTCTCATCTCAAATAGCTAGACTATACCCCTTTCCCCTTTTGACCACACGAAGATTTAACTGATGAGACCACTTCGAGAAGGACAAGATTCAGACAACAAAGACCACTTCGGAATAAAGAGGATTTTTCCGTGCATTGACTACCACGGTTGAAGACTTCGATGACTCAGAGAATTGGAAGGCTCTGAAGATTTCCCAGAGTGAAGTGACTTGGAAGGCTCTGATAGGATCCACTTAAGAACTTCTTTACTAAAGAACCCCTTGCTTCCATATTTTAGATGAAGAGCTTCACCTTGAACCAAAGACAATGCTATGAAGATTTTTCCCTGTGGTCCAACCCTTATGGAACTTGTAAGACTATTGAAGGTGCCTGAGATCAAGGTGTGTCACAGGAAGACCGGAACATGGAGAATCAAAACTCAAACTTTTGGTCGTCAAGAAAACCCCAAGATAGGAGATATCAACTATGGGATGTTAGCTCATGCCAGAGACATGGTCATAAAACACAGCTATCCATGATGCTAGCGCCCGCTTGTGCTATCGTCACCATGTTGAGTTAAGCATGCATTTCTTCGAAAGGATTGGATGGCAGAAGGCTAATGGAGCACCTATCGCCTTACCAAACGAGCAAAAGATGAAGTTTTCACCTCGGCTGGTGTATCACCAGGATCTGGAGTATTACCTCAAGAATTTTCGATGGAACTTCTGGAAGCCTTATTCGACAAGGAAGCATTTCGTAAAGAGCTTAGAACCCAGATGCTGAAAGTAGCCAAGCTGGAAGAGCAAAACCTCAAGATACTCTGAGGATTGAAGAGTTTGACGACTTTGAAGATTTTATTGACCTTTATAAGACCAAACCCCTATTATATACTTATGTTAGATGCGACGATTGTGAGCTGTCATTTGTTTGATGTTTTTCTGACAGCCACAAAATAAAACCATTTCTTCAAAACTATTGTTTGTATTGTGTGTATCCCTCTCTCTCCAACCTTATCTCATTCTTACCCAAAAGCCTTGGAACCAATAGAGGATGAATGGAGGTGAACTCACATTTTCTGGATCAATGACTCAATTGGAGACAGACAAATTGTAAGTGCATCTAGTGCCACCCCAGTTGGTTTTGGAGTATTGACGACAAACCTGGTTGACGGACTAATGTGTTTGTGAGAATTGCAGGATAACACAGGTAGTAGTCCCATATTGATTCGGTTTACCTACCAGAGATGACCCCTAAAAATGTGTGAAGACATTGAAGACAATGGTGGTCTGTGAAGACATTCACATTGAAGACTATGACAAGAGAAGACACTGTGTGAAGACTATGGAGTGCTAAGACATAGTTGTTTCGTAGTTTTCTTTTCTTCTTTGTTGAGTCATAGGAACCACCGTACTGTTAAGCGGGGTCCCAGTGAACAAAGTCAGAGTGACTGATGTGATGATCAACCAAATCATATGTCTTCGAGCGAAGACAACGAAAGCAAATCTTATCTAGAGCTGGATGAGTCAGCTTGGCTTGTAGCCCAAGTTAAGCTGTCGCGTGTGTAATCCGAGTGTTGGACACGTGTCAGTTCCTTAGTGACCCAGGGTCATTTTGGACATATCAGGCCGGGTTGCCTCCTGGCTATAAATAGCCCACCCCCTACACCATAAATTGGTGGCTACTCAGAGTTAGTGCACGCCTTTTGTCGTTTGAGAGCAACCCACCTCCGAAGCCTTTGAGAGAGAATCCTTGCGAGGACAAAGCCCAAAACACCCAGAGCCAAAGAGTGTTAGGCATCACTGAAGTCCTTTTGTCCGCGTGAGGACTTATTACACTTGAGGACTGTGAATCCTCCAGCCAGTTAGGCGTCGCGTTCTGAGCATCCAAGAGTCATTGTGGATTGCCGGTGAACGAAGTCTGTGAAGGTTTGGAAGTCTCCCTTGAAGACTTACCAGAGTGATTGGGCGAGGACTAAGTGTTCTTAGCTCAAGCGGAATAAGGTGAAGACACGGTCTTCTGAGTTGAATCTCAGCCTCCCTAACTAGACATACAGTTGTTACAGAAACTGGAACTGGTCCAACAAATCCCTTGTCCTCTCCGTGCAACTGGTTCTATCCTACCTCTCTCACCTTACTTATAGTTTGTCTTCGTGAAGTCTTTGCCTGCTTGCCTGATCTGTTTGACTTCACCGTGTGAAGACTATTGTCTGTTTGGCTTCATACTATCTTCCATCCTAATCCATACTACCTAGCTGCTCATAGTCTTCGTGCTTTCATTACATTGCTTGCTTGACTATGGCTTCTCTAGTGTAGTCTACCTTCCACTGCATATCAATAGGATACATTTCTATTGTTTGTCTTCGAAACACCCCTGTTTTGAAGACTCTCATAAAAATCGCCTATTCACCCCCCCTCTAGTCGAATACTAGCAATTTCAATTGGTATCAGAGCAAGGTGCTCCCTTGTTCTGTGTGATTCGGTTTAACCACCTGGAGTTTAGCTATGTCGACTACAGGGATAATCAAGGTCTCCGCTGCGTGTCCTATCTTTGATGGTCAAGATTATCCCAAATGGAAAGTAATGATGAAGAAGCGCCTCCTCGCCATGAACAGTGAGTTGTGGACCGTCATAAAGATTGGTCTCACCGATTTATGCAAGATGGCGAATGTTGACAACATTCGAAAGTACACTCGTCTGGATATCACAGCTAAGGCTGTTATATGCTCATGCCTATCCAATGACGAGTTCATGCATGTCATGCATCTTTGTAATGAGAAGCTTATCTGGGACAGGATTTCTGATGTCTATGAGGGTCATCGAAACCATCAAGACCCGTGGTTCTACGAGTTCAAAGAATCTCTTAAAAGGATGTCTTTTGAAGTCGAGCCATTAGATCAAAACTACTGCCTCATGGCACGTAGTGACAAGGTAACCTCTGTTGATTCTAAACCTAGCTACAAAACACTTGCTAAAATTGTAGCTGAACAACAGAATGCTATGGAACATATTCAAAAGTTGTTAGACAAAAGCGATGATCTGTTGGACGCGGAAATGACTCGAACTCAGTCCTTAATTGAAGACGTTAAAAATATTCATGTTAAGTACCAGGAACTTGAAAGTCATCATGAATCGCTCTCAACCTCTCATGAAAAGCTTTCCTACGATTATCTTCAAAGGAAGAAGGAACTTGAGAAATTTTGATCGGCTCATGTCATGGAATTGTCACGTCAGATGTCCTCGTGAAAGGACTTAGTTGTGGAGCCATCGCAACTAGGAAGCTTGAAGGGGTTAATCGGGACAAAGGACACGAGGAGTTTATACTAGTTCGGCCCCTTACGGTGAAGGTAAGGCCTACGTCTAGTTGGGTTGGTATTGATGTTTCGATGACCAGGGAGCGAGATACGCTATGCCTGGCTCTCGATGAGTTGTTTCTTTCCCTAAGTCGCCAGCGGGTCGTCCCCTTATATACACGGGTCGAGCCCTGCGGCTTACAGAGTCCCGGCCGGCTTATAAACAATGTCCGGCTTGGTGACTAGTTAAGTCTACCTTATGGTACAAGCAATGTTATTACAGCGGTTTACTACAACGGGCCTTAAGTCGCCTGCAGGCCTTAAGCTCTCTATGAACCGCCATCTTCATACTTTGGTCTTCGGCTTCTCTCTAGTGAGTCCTCTTTGCGTAACTCGGCCCCTCCTGGGCGGCTTACACAAATAGTTATATCCCTAACATTAGGCCCCAGATTGATTTGAACCTGTTCATGTCAATCTTAAAATACCTTATGGACTGTCCTGCAGTCTTTTGTCTTTGAACGAAGAATTTTAACCCGCCGTGACGTCATCATCTGGATCCGGGTTAAATCATCATGACGTCATCTTCAATAAAAATTAATTTATTCCGTCATATCTTCAACGGATCTTTGTCTTTACCGACCATCCCGAGAATCGAGGTGCCAAAGCCGCTGGATAATCAATGTTATCTCCTCGTCTTTCACGCCCTCTCGGCCAGTCTTCCCTTATAAATAGGGCGACCTAGGTCTTGCCCACAGTCGTCTTCTTCCTCTCCTCTCTGCCACTCGAGCTCCGCCGCTGTCGCCATCGACTCCCTCGTCTTCATCGACTCAGGCCGCTGCATCGACCTGACCTTGACCAGAGATCGACGGCGAACCTCCGCAGCTCCTCCTCATCTGTGAGTTCCTCTGTTCCCCTTTCTTAGTTCTGCCTTGAAGCTCTGTCGAGTTCGTCGGTGTTCATAACTACCTGATGCAAACCTTCATCAGTTTTGCCTCCAATGCCTTGCTTAGATCGAAAAAACTGTGCAGAACTGTTGCGGTAGCTGTTTGCATTGATCTTGCATAGACATAGATCTCATTTCCCTCTTTTAGGACCCTCTTCGAGTGTATGAACTTCTCTGCCCTGTTTTTAGGTCTAGAATTTTTTTCTTTTCAAAGCAATATTTTGATCCAGAATAATAACTGTTAGCTGTGAAACTTGCTTTTATCACCCGGAAAACCTCTTCTGGTAAATGCCCTGAAACACAACTATCGAGATGTCTGGTTTAAATAAATGACACAGAACCTTGATTGCTCCTCATGACCCGGAATTTTTTTGAATTGCACTTGATACTTGTAGCGGCTTAAATATTGTTACACAGTCATCCTTATATCATTAGGCCCCTCATTAAGCCGCCACTTTAAATAATCAAGATTTTCCTCACGGGTTAAAATTGAACCGGATCTTCTTGTTTTTCCGTAGGCTAATTGTTGTCATGGCTCCTAAAGCCACTAAAGCTCCTGTGACCTGCAACTGGGTTAAGTCCACTGTCACAGAGAGTATCTTGGCTGACATCGTGAAATTCGGCCATCTGCCCAAGAAGGAAATCATGTCCTATCACACTCCTAATCCGTCGGAGGAGAAACCTCTACCCAAGAAAGGGGAAGTAATCATTTTCACCAGTCACATGACCCGGGGCTTTGCTCCGCCCGGTTCAAAATTCTTCAGGGATGTGTTGCATTTCTTTGATCTCAGACCCCAAGACATCGGGCCCAACTCTGTATCAAATATCTGCAACTTCCAAGTCTTCTGCAAGGTGTATCTTGGAGAAGTACCTAATATCCCATTATTCAAAGAACTGTTCTACTTAAACCGGCAGAATGAACGTGCCAATGGGCCCAGTCTTGAACTTGGTGGTATCTCAATTCAATGGCGAAGAGACTGCCTTTTCCCTTATGCTGAACTACCGAGTCATCAAAAGGAGTGGAACCAGACGTGGTTCTACTGCCAGGATACTTCTCCGACTGAGGAAAACCCTTTGCCCGGCTTACGCGCCCTGCGCCTTGAGTCCAACCACCCGCTGCCGGATAAGTTAACTGCTGTTGAACGTCTGCCACTTGCTCCTACCATCAGAAGAATCAAAGCTCTTCTGGGAAATGGCCTAGATGGCATTGATTTAGTCCGAGTCTGGGTTACCTGGCGAATACTTCCATTAAGCCGCCAACCTGGTTTAATGTGCACTTATTCCGGCGAAAAAGATGACCCGATGCGTTATAGCACCGACGACTTGCCAGAAGATGTGGTAGAAGCGACAACCCAATCATTGTTGAAAGAAGGCACGGTGATAAGTAATGCCTTTGGCTTACTTCCCTTTTGTCAGAAAAACCCGGCTCCTGCTGTAAGTCACCAACCTCTGATGAATACCTTATTTTTACCTTGCCTTTACTTATAACCTCCTATAATTTTTCACAGGCTGATGATCACTTTTGGAAGGCCAAATATAACCATGAAGCAGCAAAACAAGCCAGAGCAACAAAAAGAGCTGAAAGGAAAGCCGCCACCGCAGGGACTTCAAGGAAGAATAAACCTAGCACCTCAGATTTATTCAAATTAGACGACACTTCCGATGAAGAAGAGGTAATCCTTTAACTCTCCTGCCTTCTTTATTATTACTTTGTTGACACTCTATCTCTCCAGGAAGACACAGGGAACAGTCAAGCAGCCAATGAAGAGGTAACTATAATCTCCTCCGACTCAGAACCTTTATCGAGGCAAAAGATTCGAAGGGTGACCCGGAAAGTAAGATTTTCACATGCTCTTGCTTATCAAGATCCTGAATTTCTTTTGTAGCAACAACAGCTTGAGAACCGGAGGCAGACCCGGAACAACAAGGATACAGAACTCTCCTCCGGCTTACCTGACATAACCAGGAAACATCGGACTGAGGTTATCTCCGATTTACGTTCCGTCTTACCTTCAGCGGGCTTAATTCGTCATCCACTTGACTCGTCTGACTCCAATTATCAGGATACCTCTCCTTCTTCCGGTGAATCCATGCAGTCAAACATGCCGGCTTTCAAGACTGCTCCCGGGTAATATAACCTTATGTATCTTAAACTTTTATTTTACCCATGCTTGCGTATTCATCCTTTTGCCTTTGTTAACAGCATGGAAGTGAAACCTAGCAAAAGGGCGAAGAAGAATAAGATGTCCCAAGACCCGGTTATATCTGAACCGGTGATTAATACATCTGCTCCAGATGGCTCTGCCCATCAGCCGCCACCTGATCCGGCTTCTGATATTCCAGTGCCAACCTCTGATCCGCCTGCTGAAGATATTCTCAACACAAATGACCCGGAGACTCCTAGCCCAGTCAAGACAAACAAAACGGAAGTGGAGATTGTTAAGTCTCAGTTTGTTGAACCAGGGCAGCCTACTGTCCTTGCCAAATGCTCCGCCAAGGAAGAACTTGCCGAACGCCGAAGAGCCAAACAAGACATTGCTGATTACACTCACCTAAGCATTGGTGATATAGTCTCGGGCTATCTGAATCAAGTGCATAATAGTCGTGACCTGGAAATTGACATGGTAAAACAAATACAGCACAAATCTGAGGTATAACTTATACTTTTTACCTGAGCATTACATACTGTACCAGCCCCCAAGTCTATTGCTTATTGAACAAATATGCTGTAGACTTTAGAAATCTGCTTTACCTGTTAACTTATCCGGCTCAAAAAGAATTTGCTTAACCCGGTTATAACATAAGGCTTTTAAATTTGCAATACACATTAGCCCCCAAGTGTCAAGTAGCTTTACTTGTAAGGTGCTTGAGACTTCATATGTGTAACCCGGCAGGATAAAATTAAAAAATTCTTCAGCATACATTAGCCCCCAAGTGCCAAATATCTGTACTTGTAAAGTGTTTGGGACTTAAATGTTACCTTATCATGATCCTTACCATAACCTTATGCCAATACAGGTCACCATAAGTCAATTTGAATCGGAGATTGCTGACCTGAAGAGCCAGCTGAAGCTTCAAGAGCTTGAAACTCAAAAAGCAAACTCCAAGTTTGAATTCAGCATCTCTGAACAAGAGAAATTGAAGAAAAATTTTGAGTCGGAGAAAAAATCTTGGGTTGATGAAAGGGCTTCATTAGTGACTCGGGCCGAGACGGCAGAAGTATCGCTTGCAGAGGCAACAACCGAACTGTCCGACTTAAAGCGGCAGATATCCCAAATGGTCTCAGCCATCTTCGGTAAGTCAGTCTAAGCCGTTAAACATTGAAATCTTCCAAGATTTATTTTGATGATTATCTCTGGCTTATTGTTATGCTTGTGACCATACAAGCCCCAGAAGCACCAACCTCAAGAAAAACATGCTGGTCAAGCTCAAGGCGGTTTACACCCTTGTGGAGCAGTTGTACTCCGGGTCACAACGTGCCTTGGCCGTTGTAGCCTTATCAACTCCACATCCCCGACTTCTGCAAGATGTATTGAAGAGCCTCACCTTTCTTCCTCAGCGGATCCATGACTTAAGGCGAGCGTCCTCAAGAGCCGGCGCCGTAGCCGCATTGAGCCGGGCTAAAGCATGGCTCCCAGAACTAGACCCGGCCGACCTTGCCCTTGGATACCCAAGCCTGAAAGAGGACGGCACTGCCTTTGACGATCATGACTTCACTGCCTGTGTCAAAGCCATACGTCTTGTGGCTACCCTTATTGGAAACGACACTGATCTTAGCAAGTATGCACCGGGTTATGACAGTGAAAACTGGAGAATCCCAAATGCTCCATATGATCAAATCAGCCTGATCCCTCCAATTCGTAAGTATACTTTTGCCCCTGAAGTGGATCCGGCCGGTTTAATAGATGATGAAGCTGAATTTGAAGCTTTGAGCGGCATTGATTGGGCCTCATCAACTTTCCAGGACAAAACAGCCGATGGAGAAGCGGAGAAGGATAACCCGGAGCCCTCAAGCCCGCCGAAGGAGTGAATCGCTAGGTGTTTGGCCAAAAAACAATGCTTCATCTATTCAGACTCGGGGAGTCTTGTAATAGGGTAGAAAAAACTCCCAATGCTTGTCATGCCTTCATGCATGCTCTTATTGCTTAACGCTCTCCGTAAGCCGCTGTGGCTGTATATTTCTGGCTTTATTCCTTTGGCGTTTTAAATTCTGCTCGCCTTATTCTGCACATAAAGTATGGATAACCCGGACACGGACCAACCTTTTGATATATAGGATGGTTTATGACCATATTTTGTTAAACCTTAACATAATAGCATACCTGCGATCCTTGGATAATCTTTCGGCTCATATGACGTTCACCCGGCACTTATCGACCCAGGGTGACGAATATTAAACCGGCAAGATAAAAACATCTCATAATGCTTTCCACAAGGTTGCAGGATAATCAAAATACTTTACAGGCTTCTGATTCAGATACGATCAGTAAACCGTTCCAAATGGGTTAAGCTAAGATTCGGATACGATCATATAGCCCCCAGTGGCTTGGCGATGCCGATCAAGTGGGTATCGACAGCTATGTTCTCTTTGGTTCGAATACGACCTATGTTTGAACAGGAAGCCCCCAAGTGACCATAAGATTTGTTTAATGACGCTGATTCGTATACGATCCACGTCAGACCTAAAGGGGTTAAGTTGTGATTCAAATATGATCAAGAAGCCCCCAAGTAGGTTTGGCAAGTATGCCGATCAAGTGGGTATCGACAGCTATGTTCTCTTTGGTTCGGATACGACCTATGTTTGAACAGGAAGCCCCCAAGTGATCATGGCTAGATTCAGATATGATCATAAGCCGGACCAAAGGTAAAGCCGGATTCAGATATGATCCGGTCCCTATTGGTTGTTTCCACCACCTGTCAAAAAGACATATACACTTTTTTGAGGGTGAAAAAAGGACAGAGGTCCTGCTTTATTACCTTATGTAATATGTACATTGTCAAAAAACATATATATCATAAGAGCCGGTGGCTCAAGTATAGTAAAGCCGAAGATGGGTTATATCCCATGGCCGGATATCACTTAGCAGAGCCGCCTAGACTCCATAAACTATGAAGAAAGGTGTATAACCCACCGGATCGAGGCCACTTACCCTTATGTCTCTGATTGTTACGTTGTGTCACATTGGCCACAAGCTCCGGGTCATCATCCGCTTTACGCTTATTGCTATTTTGATTCTCCGGGTTGTGCTGTTGGCCCTTTCTACTATCATTCCGTTTCCCCCTCCCTGTCTTTTCACCGTCAGACTCGGGATCCTTGGTGTTATCAGAATCAGCATATTTGACCAGAGCCGCTATTAGCGTACCCATATCCTTGCAGTCACGTTTAAGGCGCCCCAATTTCTGCCTTAGCGGCTTGAAGCTGCAATTCCTTTCTAATATAAGTACTGCAGAGCCGGCATCCATCTTATCAGATGAATGAATTATCTCCTTAACCCGGCGTACCCAATGGGCGGTAGATTCACCTTCCCCCTGCTTACAATTCGTCAAGTCCACGACCGTCATAGATCGCTTACAGGTGTCTTTAAAGTTCCGGATGAAACGGGCCTTTAGCTCTTCCCACGAACCAATGGAATCGGGTGGTAAACCTTTAAACCAAGACCGGGCCGTTCCATCTAACATCATGGTAAAATATTTAGCCATTGCCGCGTTACTAACCTCCAACAGTTCCATGGCCATCTCATAACTCTCGATCCACGCTTCAGGCTATAAGTCGACCGTGTAATTCGGCACCTTTCGAGGTCCCTTGAAATCTTTGGGCAGGCGCACATTGCGCAAAGCCGGTACCAAACAAGAAAAAACACCGGCTCTGATGGCTGTTCCCATCTCAGTATAAGTCGGTGGATACTCTGGCATATCCTGACGTGCCGTCTGTTGAGCCGCCGGCTGAGCCGTTCGCTCTTTCTCCCGACGTACTCGATCTTGCACCGGGTTATAACCTCCATGTTGGTCACGGCGTTGGACGTTGCGTGACAAAACTTCAGATCCTACGTGCCTGCTATAGCTCTGATGCCGGTTCTGACGAGGTGGTGCCATCCAAGGCGGAGGAGCGGAATGAAATCTATCCCGATTATAAGAATATATCTCTTGTTGAGCCAGGGCCGTCTGAACAAGTTCCCTGATCCTCCGGGTCTCCACCGCTGTTGGGTCATCGCCATCCACTGGAAGAGCCGCCAGACGCGCTGATGCTGCGATTAAGTTCTCCATGGGGTTGGAAAAGTGACCCGGCAGTATCGGCACATAACGTGATGGTTCCGTGCTCATATGAGGAGGTGGCATCTCCCGACGCTGAGCCGGTCCTCCCGCTCCGGATGTCATAATCTGATCAGCACCGGGCGGGTTACTTGAGCCGGCTCCGGGCATAGCAAGAAGAACCCTAGGGTCATAATTCGAAGGCAACCGGGATTGGGTCTTCTGGTGTCTCCTCCTCATTACCTCATTGGACGCGTTTAAGCTCATCGTGAGCTGGTAAGCCTCTGACTACAACCGTTGTGCCCGGGCGTCAAGAGCCGCCCGCTCCGTAGCTAGCCTAGTATCCTCAGCTGCAGGCCTCCTTGGCCTGAGCTATCTCCTCACGTACCCGTCCTACCTCCGCATCATGCTCATCTTTGTTTGCAGGGATAACCGTGGTGGTTAACAGGGTCGTAAGCTTGTCCATGAGGTCCATCAGCACTTGAGCCGGCGGGCGCACAGGGCCTCCTGCCTTAGCTGCTCCTAACCCGGAAGTAATTGCAGCCGCGGCTGTAGAGTTTTGTCCGGGTTGAGTCCCAACCATAAAGACTCCTATCCAATTTGGCGACTCACAGAGGTCTGGAATACTAAGGCCATCGGAACAGCCCCCGAGCGCACCGTCTTGAACTTGATACAAAGAATCTGTTGAACCGGTGGACGAACCACCATCAGAGCGGCGGCCGTCTCACCACCATCTTTAGGATCTCCAGAAAGTTCTCCGTGGACGCAGCCCACAAAGACACGCTTCATGCCGGTTTGAACTCGGGCGGGTTTCGCACGCTGAGCCGTCTCGACGAGGTCGGTGCAGTTGTCCGGCTCAGGCCCCGGCTCACCAATCCGACCGATGAAGATGTGGATCCCTCCAAAGGGGACCCGGTACCCGCACTCAATTGAGCCGGCGTCGGGGCCCCAGCCTTTGTCGTCGATGTAGATCTTGCCGCGACGACTCTTGTTTATCCGGCCCACTACATATCCCTTGAGCCCTTCGAAGTTGCCCTTCAAGAACTCAAATCCACCGTGTGCTGGCCCCACGGTGGGCGCCAACTGTCGTGGAATTGTCACGTCAGATGTCCTCGTGAAAGGACATAGTTGTGGAGCCATCGCAACTAGGAAGCTTGAAGGGGTTAATCGGGACAAAGGACACGAGGAGTTTATACTAGTTCGGCCCCTTACGGTGAAGGTAAGGCCTACGTCTAGTTGGGTTGGTATTGATGTTTCGATGACCAGGGAGCGAGATACGCTATGCCTGGCTCTCGATGAGTTGTTTCTTGCCCTAAGCCGCCAGCGGGTCGTCCCCTTATATACACGGGTCGACGCACTACGGCTTACAGAGTCCCGGTCGGCTTATAAACAATGTCCGGCTCGGTGACTAGTTAAGTCTACCTTATGATACAAGCAATATTATTACAGCGGTTTACTACAACGGGCCTTAAGTCGCTTGCAGGCCTTAAGCTCTCTATGAACTGCCATCTTCATACTTTGGTCTTGGGCTTCTCTCTAGTGAGTCCTCTTTGCGTAACCCGTCCCCTCCTGGGCGGCTTACACAAATAGTTATATCCCCAACAACTCATGAAGATCTTCAAAAGGAAAACGAGTCACTTCGCGCTCAACAAATAAGTTCTGCTCAGGAAGGATTTGAACCACCATGCCTAAAATGTATTGAGTGTGATAACGTTGTCTCTGTTGCTGAATCTTCAACTGCTGCTTCTATTGCAATATCTTCAACTGCTAATGTGGTAACTAACCCCTCAGCTGAGGACACCACTACTATTGCTGATGAGAATGCCATGTTGAAGTCATTACTTGAGACAGGAATGTACAAAAGTCTCAAAGGGCATCAAATACTATGTGATATCCTTAAAAAGGAGATTCTGAACCAAAACCCTAGGAAAGAGGGTGTTGGGTTCGAGAGGAAAATGAATGTTGATGGTTCTTACTGGATGCCTAAGTAGTACCCCAAAACCACATGGGTTGCTGCTAAGGGACCTTCAGTGGATGCATCTACCTTATCTGGCTTCACTAGTGCTAATTCAATTATCATTGATGAATCCTTTGATGCAAACTATAAACTGTTCAAGAATCAGAATGGTGAGGTGTTTGCCAGGTATATTGGTACTAACTGCAAGAATGGACCACCTCTTAAGAAGATCTGGGTACCCAGGCATTGTCTAGAAAGTCTTCCCGTGAATGTCGTCATGACACCACCAGGGAAGAAGACAAATCCCAGATCAAAGGCTTCATATGGTCCAAAGGCTTCATACAGATGGAGGACTCACCTGAGGCACCCTAACGCCAATGTCTTGCAGGGAAATCATACTCAGACCGTTGAATATGAGCGTGTTTCATCAAACCGCTATGTTCATAAATCTAAGAACTTTTCTGCTTATTCTTATGAGTATCATTCTCCTCCTGCTAGGCTATTTGCTAGGGCTTCAAAGCCGAATTTCTTAGATACTGCACTTAGACTCATTGTTTCTAAGCCACCCCTGAAGATGTGGGTGCTTAAGAAAACTCAACTCTCTTTTGCAGGGAAAGGTCTCTAGGCGGAAATCAAAGGTGTCTGATGCTTATGCTGGGGACCTTAAACATCTTGTGGGACGCAAGATAAAATGTCCAAATGGTCTTACTATGTATTTCGTCCCGGGATTCCTTGACACTCATCCTGTCATGGAAATATCACGTCGGAAGTCCTCGTGAAAGGACTTAGTCGTCGAGCCATCGCAACGGGTTAGCTTAAAGGGGTTAAACTGGACAAGGGACACAAGGGTTTTTATACTAGTTCGGCCCCTTCGATGAAGGTAAAGGCCTATGTCTAGTTGTGATGGGATTATTGGGGTCTCAATCGCTAGGGAGCTAAACACGCTATGCCTGGCTCTCGAGTTGTTGTTTGTTTGTTGTCCCTGAACCGCCGCCGGGTCGTCCCCTTATATACACGGGTTGACACCCGGCCAGTTTACAGAGTCCCGAGGCCGGCTCATACAAGTGTCCGGCTCGGTCTCTCCTTTCCTAACTTACAATACAAGTTACATGATTATGGAGGTTTACCACTATGGGCCCTAATCCGCCTTTGGGCTCCGGGCCTCTAAGCTTCATTAGTAAAGCGCCATCTTCGGGGTCTTCATGGGCTTCAATATAGTTGAGTGTGAACCGGCCCCTCCTGGGCGGTTTATACTCAGTAGTCATATCCCCAACATTAGGCCCCACATTGATTTGAACCTGTTCATGTCCATCTTCAGTACTTAGGAAAAACCCTGTAAACATCTTCTTACACTTTTCGTAAACCGCCATGATGTCTTCTCCTGTAAGCTTTGTTAAACCGCCATGACGTCATCCTCTGGACACAGCAACGGTTCATCATGACGTCATCTCCATATAAAAAGATTACAAAGATTCCCTTCATTAATGGTATCCTGAAGATCGAGGCGACAGACGCGCCCTCTTTTGCTGCTTCAGGCTCCTCGATTCTTGCGCCTGCCATTTATCCCTTTCTCCTTATAAATAGAGCCGGCGGGTCTTTCCATTCTCTCCCCTTGACTCTTATTCTTCCTCTCGCGAACCCCTACCGCTCGAGCTCCATCGTCGCCACAGAGTGCACCGTCGTCTTCGTCCCCGACCGCTGCATCATCCTGACTCGAACCAGAGCTCACGACATCCCTCCGCAGTAGATCTGTACTGGTAAGTTTTCCCTTTTCTGCTTCTTTAGATCTACGCTAGGGTTAGCGAGTTCATCTATACAGTTCCTCGTTCATCTCAGTTCTTCGCATTTGCTTATGTCGTGGCTTCTTTGATCCAACAGTAGTGTAGATCTCGTGCGGTAATTGCTCCGCATCCATTTTTAGCACTAGTATATCTTCCTTCTTTGTAAAGAATCCT
Organism: Triticum dicoccoides; assembly: GCF_002162155.2. NCBI lineage: Eukaryota > Viridiplantae > Streptophyta > Magnoliopsida > Poales > Poaceae > Triticum > Triticum dicoccoides. The sequence goes on from NC_041387.1 coordinate 90,472,839, forward strand.
TAATAGAATGCACGAACTTCTCTGCTCTACTTAACGTCATTTATAGGTCGCAGAAATTTTCTTTTATTGAAGCATGGTAGATCCAAAATAATTTCATCATTGCGTGAAACTTGTTTCTGTGACACTTAGCAAATTTTCAGCTTTGCTACTTCCCCCATAGGCGGTTTAACTTGTTGAAAATCATAATCCGCCTGGTACCATTAGCCCTCACTAAAACCTCCATCTAACTTGAATAGCCATAGTTGGTTTAACATGCATAATTTCCAGGTTTAACTCTGGTTGGTATACATCAACTTTGAATCGTAAACCGGCCTTTGTGCTTTATTTTCAGTTTGCTTTCCAATATGACAAAGCAATTCGCCGCATGCAACTGGGTTCCCTCCCGGATCACTGAAACGCAGCTTAACGGATATGTCTTGACCGACGCTTTGGCCAAGAAAGATGTTCTCCATTGGTGAGTTCCTGGCCCTGAATGTCCTCCAACACCTCAAGCCGGCGAAGTGATTGTGTTCATGCAGCATCTGCACCGGGGGTTTAGCCCGCTCGGTTCAAAGTTTTTCTGGGATGTGCTCGCTAGCTTTAAACTCCATCCTCAGGATATTGGACCAAACTCTATGTCCAATATATGCAACATTCAAGTGTTCTGCGAAGTTTATCTTCAAGAGGAACCAATTGTGGAGCTTTTCAGAGACTTTTTCCACTTAAACCGCCAGACCGAATTCTCTGACGGTCCCAACACTGAACTTGGCGGCGTATTAATTCAGAAAATTAAGGTATGTGACTTCCCTCATGCAGAACACCATAGCCATCCAAAGGACTGGAATTATACCTGGTTTTACTGTCTGAATACTACACCTGCTGATGAAAACCCTCTGCCGGGTTACCGTGCTCATCGGCTTAGCAATACCCATCCACTGCCTCCACGGCTCACCGCTAAGGAGCGGCAAGTTTATGCACCGCAAATCATTAAACTCCGGGCTCTCCTAGCGAACGGTTTAACCGGCATTGACCTTGTTCGATGCTGGGTTTCATGGGGTATCCTTCCCTTAAGCCGCCGCTCCGGTTTGATGTATGAATATACCGGAGACGTAAAAGACCCTTTGCGGTCCAATGAGATAGAAAAGACTGACGAGGAAGTTACTGAAGCCGTTAATAAAATGTTGGATGAACCGATCGCTCAGTGCAGCAAGACCGGATTGGCTCCTTTTTGTGCTTCCAACAAACCGCCACCTTTATTGATCCATTTTCGCTTTAACTTTATTCTGATAATCCTTTGTTTGTTTTTACAGGCCAACAACTCTTTTTGGAAGAGAAAACCTTCAGACAAACTGGTGAGGACTCAACGCCCGAAAAGTAAAGTCGTAAAGAAGGCGGGCAAGAAGAAAACTGGCGAGTCCTCTAATCCGCCTGAGGATGTCAATGAATCGGAAAACGAGGTAGAACTTGATTCCCTTGACAATGATTATTACCAGGATGATGCGGAAGCCAGTCGTGCGGACCATGTTGAGGTAATCATCCTTTCTTCCGATTCTGAACTTGTGCCGGTTCAAAGATTTCGTCGGGCCGTTCGAAAAGTAAAACACTCTCACCCTCTTGCTCATTTGGATCCACAATTTTCTTTGAAGACACAACAACATGAAGGTCATCGCACAACCCGGCACAGCGGCCAACAGATCACTTCTTCCGGTTTACCAAATACACCAAACCGGAAGCGTCGTCCAGAGGTTGCTTGTTCTCCCGAAAGTCTTTATCCCTTGAACGGTTGCTTCCTTGACCCTCTTAATCCGTCTGACTCAAATTACCAGGTGTCTTCCAATTCTTCATCTGGCGGTTCATCCACCACTCAGATGCCTCCCCTCAAGACCGTCCCTGGGTAAGGATACTATTTTAATCTTGTCCTCTTGCACCGGTTTACCAACTGGTCTCTTATTTTAATATCATAGTGCCAAAGCTCGTCTGAGCAAGAAAGCAAAGACCACTGTCCCTACTGAAGAAGATGAACTGGATAGAATTTTAGAGGGCGCTGACAAAGAAGCTGATATTGCCATTGATGATCCTGTACCTCAAAGTCAGGATACATATGTTGAAGCACCAGAAGTCAATCCGTCCAGTCCACATGCCGATCCTCCATGCCCAGCCAAGGGCGATGACATGCCAAGCCCGGCCAGGGATACTGTCAATCCGCCAACCCCCTCCAAAGGTGGCGATGATGATGTCGTTATCACTGGTCATGGTTTCACTGCCCCTAGCAACCCAGTTATCTTGGCAAAGCATAGTGCCAAAGAGGAATTTGTTGCTATGAGCAAGGGGAAAGGGAAGGCCGATTTATCCAGCTTCATGAACCTTGGTGCCGACGAACTCCATTCCGGATACTTAAACCGTCTATACACAAGCCGGGATTAAGCCGGATTGGTGAACTTGATGAAAGAACGCTATGAGGTAATCTTAAAACACTGTAATCTTTGTTTGTCAATGTATATCAACTCAATTGTAGTCCCCAAGGGCCGGTTTATCTCTTGAAGACAAACCGGGTCTTCTAATGTTAAGAATCCTTTAATTGAGTAGCCCCCAAGGGCCGGTTTATCTTTAGCAAGATGAACCGGGACTTTAAAGAGCAAGAACATTTCAAATGAGTAGCCCCCAAGGGCCGGTTTACCTTAATAAGATGAACCGGGACTTTATGTCCTTTTTAAATATCTTCACTATGTACTTAACAGCTCAATAGCGCATTAGCCCCCAAGTGCCAAGCTTAATACTTTTGTTTTGAGCCTTGGGACTTTAAGATCTCTTATTTTAAGAAGCAATCCGCATTAGCCCCCAAGTGCCAAGTGTATAACTGATACGTCTCCAACGTATCTATAATTTTTTATTACTCCATGCTACTTTGTCTACTGTTTTGGACTATATTGGGCTTTATTTTCCACTTTTGTATTATTATTGGGACTAACCTATTAACCGGAGGCCCAGCCCAGAATTGTTGTTTTTTTTGCCTATTTTAGTATTTCGAAGAAACAGAATATCAAACGGAGTCCAAACGGAATAAAACCTTCGAGAACGTGATTTCCTCATCGAACGTGATCCAAGAGACTTGGACCCTACTCCAAGAAGTGCCAGAGGCGGTCATGAGGGTGGAGGGCGCGCCCCCCTGCGCGCGCCCCCTGCCTCGTGGGCGCGCCCCCTGCCTCGTGGGCCCCCTGTTGCTCCACCGACGTACTCATTCCTCCTATATATACCAACGTACCCCCGTCAGATCATATACGGAGCCAAAAACCTAATTCCACCGCCGCAACCTTCTATATCCGCGAGATCCCATCTTGGGGCCTGTTCCGGAGCTCCGCCGGAGAGGGCATCTACCACGGAGGGCTTCTACATCAACACCATAGCCTCTCCGATGAAGTGTGAGTAGTTTACTTCAGACCTTCGGGTCCATAGTTATTAGCTAGATGGCTTCTTCTCTCTTTTTGGATCTCTATACAATGTTCTCCCCCTCTCTTGTGGAGATCTATTCGATGTAATCTTCTTTTTGCGGTGTGTTTGTTGAGACCGATGAATTGTGGGTTTATGACCCAGCTTATCTATGAACAATATTTGATTCTTCTCTGAATTCTTTTATGTATGATTGAGTTATCTTTGCAAGTCTCTTCGAATTATCCGTTTGGTTTGGCCAACTAGATTGGTAGTTCTTGCAATGGGAGAAGTGTTTAGCTTTGGGTTCAATCTTGCGGTGTCCTTACCTAGTGACAGAAAGGGTTGCAAGGCACGTATTGTGTTGTTGCCATTGAGGATAACAAGATGGGGTTCTTATCATATTGCATGAATTTATCCCTCTACATCTGTCATCTTGCTTAAGGCGTTACTCTGTTTTACTTAATACTCTAGATGCATGCTGGATAATGGTCGATGAGTGGAGTAATAGTAGTAGATGCAGAATCGTTTCGATCTACTTGTCTTGGACGTCATGCCTATATACATGATGATACGTAGATAATCTCATAATTATTCGCTTTTCTATCAATTGCTCAACAGTAATTTGTTCACCCACCGTAGAATACTTATGCTCTTGAGAGAAGCCACTAGTGAAACCTATGGCCCTCGGGTCTATTCTCATCATATCAATCTCCATTACTTTATTTACTTGCTTTGTTTTTACCTTGCCTTTTACTTTTTACTTTGCATCTCTATATCAAAAATACCAAAAATATTATTTATCATCTCTATCAGATCTCACCCTTGTAAGTAACCGTGAAGGGATTGACAACCCCTAATCGCGTTGGTTGCGAGTAGCAATCGTTTTGTGTAGGTACGAGGGACTCGTGCGTGATCTCCTACTGGATTGATACCTTGGTTCTCAAAAACTGAGGGAAATACTTACGCTACTTTATTGCATCATCCTCTCCTCTTTGGGGAAATCCAACGCAGTGCTCAAGAGGTAGCAAGAAGAATTTCTGGCGCCGTTGCCGGGGAGGTTGCGCAAAAGTCAACCATACCAAGTACCCATCACAATCCCTATCTCTCGCATTACATTATTTGCCTCTCGTTTTCCTCTCCCCCACTTCACCCTTGCCGTTTTATTCGCCCTCTCTTTCCCATTCTCATTCTCTCCTTCTCGTTCGCCTTTTTCATCATTCGCTTTTTTGCCGCTATGTCTGAAACTGGGGAGATTATCGTCAATATGGACAATAATAATGAAAATCCCGAGGCTCCGGCCGATGAACCCCATATCTTGCATACTAAAAAGTTTCGAATCGGCAGTGGTAACATTATTGGCAAAGGTGTTATTCAAGATTTCTTTGCCTTTACCGGTGCTTTACCTTCCTTGGGTTGTTCTATCCTTCATAAAACAAGTAGTCTTGCGGATGCTATCGCTATGCTTGTAGTTGAACTTGAAAGACAATTTATGCACATGCATCCTTGCATACAAAGAATTTTCTTGGAATTTTCTAATATTGAGCATTCCTCTGTTAAGCGCGTTGTTACTATCTTTTTGGCTCATGAGTTTAGATTTATCATTAGAGAAGCCAAAGAAATCTTTATGCACTATAGGGTGGACGCCGGTCGTCCTCCCATAGAAGCAATCCTTTATGATCAAGAGGAATTTAGACGTTTTCAATCTTCCGACTATGTCGCTTTTAATGAAAACCTTAGAAAAAAGGTTCCTACCAAAATCTTGATTGATTGCATTAACGAACTTAATAATTACTTTGCTCTTCGAAACGATGAGATAGGATACTCTCTTGAGTATAGGATCACAAATTTTTTCCAAAAGAATGCTTTTAGTGATGAAATAGTTGTGCACTATGAAGGGCCGAAGGAGGATCCTATTCCTCCCTTTATTGATCTTGGGGACCTTTGTCCCACAAATTTTAGCCCTTTTGATTACTTTTTCTTGCCTCAAAGGAATCTTGCTGCCGAACGTAGGGAATATGATATGATTTTTCAAGATTTATCCTATTATTATGGCACTCGTTAGATCTATCTTCGCTTTTATGCCTAGCTAGGGGCGTTAAACGATAGCGCTTGTTGGGAGGCAACCCAATTTTATTTTGTGTTCTTTGTTTTTGTTCCTGTTCAGTGTTAAATTTTGTTTCTACTTTCTGTTTAGACGTGGTTTTATGTTTTAATTAGTGTTTGTGCCAAGTAGAACCTATAGGATAAGCTATGATGATAGTTGATTTGATTCTGCTGAAAAACAGAAACTTTGCGCTCACGAGAAAAAATTCAATAAATCACAGGAACGTGATTTTGCATTGATTATTTTTGTTTCTGATAAATAAACAAATTTTTCAGTACGTCCTATTTTGGTAGAATTTTTAGAGTTCCAGAAGTTTGCGTTAGTTACAGATTGCTACAGACTGTTCTGTTTTTGACAGATTCTGTTTTTTATGTGTTGTTTGCTTATTTCAATGTATCTATGGCTAATAAATTAGTTTATAAACCATAAGGAAGTTGGAATACAATAGGTTTAACACCAATATAAATAAAGAATGAGTTCATTACAGTACCTTGAAGTGGTCTTTTGTTTTCTTTCACTAACGGAGCTCACGAGATTTCTATTGAGTTTTGTGTTGTGAAGTTTTCATGTTTTGGGTGAATTCTTTTGATGGATTATGGAACAAAGACTGGCAAGAGACTAAGCTTGGGGATGCCCATGGCACCCCCAAGATAATCCAAGGACACCAAAAAGTCAAAGCTTGGGGATGCCCCGGAAGGCATCCCCTCTTTCCTCTACTTCTATCGGTAATTTACTTGGAGCTATATTTTTATTCACTACATGTCATGTGTTTCGCTTGGAGCGTCTTGTATTATTTGTGTCTTTGCTTGTTAGTTTGCCACAATCATCCTTGCTGTACAAACCTTTTGAGAGAGCTATACATGATTTGGAATTTTCAAGAATACTCTATGTACTTCACTTATATCTTTTGAGCTTGATAGTTTTTGCTCATAATGCTTCACTTATATCTTTCGAGCTTGATTAGTTTTTGCTCATAGTGCTTCACTTATATCTTTTGAGGTGATAATTTTTGCTCTATTGCTTCAATTAGATCTTTTAAGAGCACGGTAGTGGATTTGTTTTAAAGAAACTATTAATCTCTCATGCTTCACTTAGATTATTTTGAGAGTTATTGATAGCATGGTAATTTGCTTAATGTTAATATACTTGGTATTCAAGATATGTGAAACTTTCTTTTGAGTGAGTTGAATACTAAGATAAGTTTGATGCTTGATAACTGTTTTGAGATATGGAGGTGATAATATCAAAGCAATGCTAGTTAGGGTGATCATGAATTTAAAGAATGCTTGTGTTGAAGTTTGTGATTCCCGTAGCATGCACGTATGGTGAACCGCTTGTGATGAAGTCGGAGCACAATTTTATTTATTGATTGTCTTCCTTATGAGTGGCAGTCGGGGACGAGCGATGATCTTTTCCTACCAATCTATCCCCCTAGGAGTATGCGTTTAATGCTTTGGTTTTTGATGACTTCCAATTTTTTTGCAATAAGTGCATGAGTTCTTTTGATTAATGTTGAATCCTTGGATTATACGCACTCTCACCCTTCCACCATTGCTAGCCTCTCTAACACCGTGCACTTTTTGCCGGTATCATACACCCAACATATACCTTCCTCAAAACAGCCACCATACCTACCTATCATGGCATTTCCATAGCCATTCCGAGATATATTGCCATGCAACTTTCCACCGTTCTGTTCATATGACACACATTACTTTTGTCATATTGCTTTTTGCATGAACATGTAGTTGACATTGTATTTGTGGCAAGGCCATCTTCATAAATTTTCATACATGTCACTCTTGATTCATTGCATATCCCGGTACACCGCCGGAGGCATTCATATAGAGTCATATCTTGTTCTAAGTATCGAGTTGTAAATGTTGAGTTGTAAGAAAAATAAAAGTGTGATGATCATTATTATTAGAGCATTGTCCCAGTGAGAAAAGAATGATGGAGGCTATGATTCCCCCCATAAGTCGGGATGAGACTCCGGACTTTATAAAAAATAAAAGAGGCCAAAGAAGCCCAAATAATAATAATAATAATAATAAAAGAGGCCAAAGAAGCCCAGCAAAATAAAAAAAATACGAGAGAAAAAGAGAGAAGGGACAATGCTACTATCCTTTTTCCACACTTGTGCTTTAAAATAGCACCATGATCTTCATGATAGAGAGTCTCATATGTTGTCACTTTCATTTACTAGTGGGAATTTTTCATTATAGAACTTGGCTTGTATATTCCAATGATGGGCTTCCTCAAAAGTGCCCTAGGTCTTCGTGAGCGAGCAAGTTGGATGCACACCCACTTAGTTTCTTTTGTTGAGCTTTCATATACTTATAGCTCTAGTGCATCCGTTCCATGGCAATCCCTACTCACTCACATTGATATCTATCAATGGGCATCTCCATAGGTCGTTGATACGCCTAGTCGATGTGAGACTATCTTCTCCTTTTTTGTCTTCTCTACAACCACCATTCTATTCCACCTATAGTGCTATGTCCATGGCTCACGCTCATGTATTGCGTGAAAGTTGAAAAAGTTTGAGATTTCTAAAGTATGAAACAATTGCTTGGCTCGTCATCGGGGTTGTGCATGATTAAATACTTTGTGTGATGAAGATAGAGCATAGCCAGACTATATGATTTTGTAGGGATAACTTTATTTAACCATGCTATTTTGAGAAGACATGATTGCTTTAATTTTTATGCTTGAAGTATTATTAATTTTATGTTAATATGAACTTTTGTCTTGAATCTTTCAGATCTGAATATTCATGTCACAATTAAGAAGATTTACATTGAAATTATGCCAAAGTATCACTCCGCATCAAAAATTCTTTTTTATCATTTACCTACTCGAGGACGAGCAGGAATTAAGCTTGGGGATGCTTGATACGTCTCCAACGTATCTATAATTTTTGATTACTCCATGCTACTTTGTCTACTCTTTTGGACTATATTGGGCTTTATTTTCCACTTTTATATTATTATTGGGACTAACCTATTAATCGGAGGCCCAACCCAGAATTGCTGTTTTTTTGCCTATTTCAGTATTTCGAAGAAACAGAATATCAGACGGAGTCCAAACGGAATAAAACCTTCGGGAACATGATTTCCTCACCGAACGTGATCCAGGAGACTTGGACCCTACTCCAAGAAGTGCCAGAGGCGGTCACGAGGGTGGAGGGCGCCCCCCTGGGCGCGCCCCCCTGACTCATGGGCCCCCTGTTGCTCCACCGACGTACTCCTTCCTCCTATATATACCTACGTACCCCCGTCAGATCATATACAGAGCCAAAAACCTAATTCCACCGCCGCAACCTTCTGTATCCGCGAGATCCCATCTTGGGGCCTGTTCCGGAGCTCCGCCGGAGAGGGCATCTACCATGGAGGGCTTCTACATCAACACCATAGCCTCTCCAATGAAGTGTGAGTAGTTTACTTCAGACCTTCGGGTCCATAGTTATTAGCTAGATGGCTTCTTCTCTCTTTTTGGATCTCAATACAATGTTCTCCCCCTCTCTTGTGGAGATCTATTCGATGTAATCTTCTTTTTGCGGTGTGTTTGTTGAGACCGATGAATTGTGGGTTTATGATCCAGCTTATCTATGAACAATATTTGATTCTTCTCTGAATTCTTTTATGTATGATTGAGTTATCTTTGCAAGTCTCTTCGAATTATCCGTTTGGTTTGGCCAACTAGATTGGTAGTTCTTGCAATGGGAGAAGTGTTTAGCTTTGGGTTCAATCTTGCGGTGTCCTTACCTAGTGACAGAAAGGGTTGCAAGGCACGTATTGTGTTGTTGCCATTGAGGATAACAAGATGGGGTTCTTATCATATTGCATGAATTTATCCCTCTACATCTGTCATCTTGCTTAAGGCGTTACTCTGTTTTACTTAATACTCTAGATGCATGCTGGATAATGGTCGATGAGTGGAGTAATAGTAGTAGATGCAGAATCGTTTTGATCTACTTGTCTTGGACGTGATGCCTATATACATGATCATACCTAGATAATCTCATAATTATTCGCTTTTCTATCAATTGCTCAACAGTAATTTGTTCACCCACCGTAGAATACTTATGCTCTTGAGAGAAGCCACTAGTGAAACCTATGGCCCTCGGGTCTATTCTCAACAGTAATTTATTGAAGCAGGCTGAAGACGTCGAAGCAGCTCTTAAACCGGTGGAGGAAGAGCTGACGGGTCTGAAACATCAAGTGAATGCTATGATAGCTGCAGTTTTTGGTAAGTACTTTGTAATAACCTGCTCTGAAGTACTTTCAACTCCGCCGGTTTAACATTAAGTTCTTAAACCGTCGCAGGCAATCGCATTGCTCATCTTGGAGCGGATATGCGGATGAAGTTGAAGGCGGCCTATACGTTGATTGAGCAACTGTATACTGGTGCACAACGAGTCATCTCTGCAGCTTCATATAACAAACCGGCACCCACCTTGATCAAGGATACCTAGGCCAGGCTCTCAATGACTCCTGCTCAGATAGAGGAGGTGAAGCAGCCGGCTGCCAGAGTGGGTGCTTTGCTAGCGCTGACTCGTGCCAAATCATGGATAGCTGACCTGGACCCAGTTGACATCGCCAAGGGCTATCCGTATGAACAAGAAAACAGATCAGCATTTGATAATGAAGCCCTCAAGGCCGTGACCAAGGAGATGCGTCTGTTAGCAAGTCAGTTGGTTGACGAGGTGAATTTGACTTCACATCGTTCCTTCTATGATGCCGACAGCCATTGAGTATACACTGCTATGAAGGAAGTGCAGAATCTTATCCCGCCAATTTGTAAGCACACTTACGCTCCTGACGTTGAACCGTCAAATCTCATAAGTGAAGAGGCTGTCTTTCAAGCTTTAACCCGGATTGACTGGACCACCGTTGACTTCCAGCCACTGGGTGGAGAGGAGGAGGTTGAACCGACGCTAGAAGATCCATCAACATTACATCAACCCGGTGATGAATCTTGATCCAACAATCTGGTTATTGTCACAGACTTTGGTCTGTAAACAACAATCATTATTTTGGGCCGCAAAGAGCCTTGTAATAGGCTAGTTAAAATACTTTGCTCTGTGGTATTGATGCATGACTTTGTTGATCCGCCATTATATTTGTTGTGCTTGATTACACTTTGATGTTTTCTATGCGATTCTGATATCTGCATAAAAAGAACTGTCCTGACGGGTCATAATGCCCAAGATAAAGCCTTATTGATAACCGAACCTGAATAAACATGAAATAACTCATACCTGTGATATGACATCACTTAGTTGGTTTACCAACTTTGATTGTAGTAAGGGTGAAGACCCAAACCTTGAGTTTCTATAACTCTCACCATGCAGTGATGGTGTGTAATAATTCATGTCGGGTTACGATGAACACCAGATGATCAAACTGGCGACATGTAGTCAAAGCCAGGCCGGGTTAACAAACACCGGTTTGATAATATGGTCCGACAACTTGTAGTTGAAAGCCAAGCCGGGTTAACAAACACCGGGTTTGTATGATGACTGAAGAGCCGTACCGGGTCAATAGACACCGGCAACATAAAATTCATCAAAATAGAGCAAATCTTGACAAAGGCAAATAAAACCGTGAAGTCGAGGCTTTTCAAGGGCTGCCAGGCCCAAATTCGAGGCTTTTCATGGGCTGCGAGGCCACTGAGTTAAACCGTTTTGCAAAGCCTTTTAAGATGGACCTCCAACTAACCAATCGTCGTTTTAACTTTGACAAGTTCAGGGTCTGTATAAGATTGACTTGTCAAATATTCGGCGGGTCGTGCCACGATTACCTGGATAGGAGTGTCTTACTTGATGATGGCAGGTTAACCCGAGGTTTTTGGTGAATGCACCAGGCTTCCAAGCATGGGTCGATACCCAGCTACAAGGGTCCTTTCAAACTCTTTGTTACTTTACATAAAGAGCCCCCAAGTAACTTTGTGAGCTGTGCTCATTGGGTGCCTATGTTTGAGCTGTGCATAGCATCCAGACTCTCTTTGGCCCCTTGGGTGTGAAGCTCCCAAGCTGTATTGTGGCATGATAGTCGGTTTAACAGGTAGTACTTCGCTTTGCCAGCTGAAGCCCCCATGTAACTCAAAGGATATTTGAGAAAAAACAGCAGAGGCCCTGCTTATAGCAGGGATGCTGGTTTATTATATTGATCATCATATATACATTATCGAAATATGTACATAAGAGAAGCCTATGGCTCAAGTATAGTAAGGCCGTAGGAGAGCTATGTTCCACGGCCGCCAGGTCTCCTCCTCAGAACTGCGTGAGTTATCTCGAACGTCAATGAGGTGGTATGATCCGTTGTGAAGATTCTTGCTGACCACAAAGGGTCCTTCCCAAGGTGGGGATAACTTGTGCATATCGGTCTGATCCTGGATTAGCCGGAGCACCAAGTCGCCTTCTTGAAAGGTTCTTGTTTTAACCCGGCGACTGTGATAACGCCGCAGGTCTTGCTGATAAACCGCCGAACGAGCCAAAGCCATGTCCCGTTTTTCATCTAACAGGTCCAACGCCTCCTGGCGTGCTTGCTCATTGTCCGCTTCAACATAATTGGCAACCTGGGGCGAATCATGACGAATATCACTTGGGAGGACCACCTCTGCCCCGTAAACCATGAAGAAAGGTGTGTAACCCGTTGATCTGTTGGGACTGGTGTTGATGCTCCATAACACAGAGGGCAATTCTTCCACCCAACAACCCGGCGTCCGCTTTAAAGGAACCATTAGCCGGGGCTTGATACCCTTCAAGATTTCTTGATTGGCTCTCTCAGCTTGACCATCGGACTGGGGGTGGGCCACGGATGCTAAGTCAAGCCGGATGTGCTCTCTCTGACAGAAGTACTTTATCTCACCTTTAGAAAGGTTTGTACCATTATCCGTGATGATGTTGTGTGGAAAGCCAAAGCGGAATATAATCTTTTTGAGAAATTGAACCGCCGTAGCCGCATCACACTTGCTGACAGGCTCCGCTTCAACCCATTTGGCGAACTTGTCAACCGCCACCAACAGGTGGGTCTTCTTATCCTTGGAACGCTTAAAGGGCCCCACCACATCAAGCCCCCAAGTGGAAAATGCCCAAGTGATAGGTATCATCCTTAATTCTTGAGCCGGAACGTGAGCTCGGCGTGAAAACTTCTAACAAGCGTCACACTGCTTTACCAGATTCTCAGCATCAGCATGAGCTGTCAACCAGTAGAACCCATGACGAAAAGCTTTAGCAACCAGGGACTTTGAACCGGCATGGTGACCACAATCCCTTCATGAATTTCCCGTAGAATCTCTTGGCCTTCTTCGGGAGAAACACAACGCTGGAATACGCCTGAAACACTGCAGCGATGTAACTCGCCATTGTGAATAACCATGGACTTGGATTGCCGGACTATCTGCCGGGCCAGAACTTCATTGTCCGGTAACTCGCCCCGGTTCATATACGCCAAATATGGAACTGTCCAATCCGGCACAATATGCAAAGCGGCCACCAATTGGGCCTCCGGATCAGGAACAGCTAAATCCTCCTCTGTAGGCAACTTAACAGACGGGTTATGCAAGATATCTAAAAAGGTATTGGGAGGTACCGGTTTACGCTGAGATCCTAGCCAGCTTAAAGCGTCCGCCGCTTCGTTTTTGCGCCGATCAATATGCTCAACCTGATACCCTTTGAAGTGACCCGCCACAATATCCACCTCACGTCTGTAAGCCGCCATAAGTGGATCCTTAGAATCCCAAGTGCCAAAAACTTGCTCAGCCACCAGATCAGAGTCTCCAAAGCATCGTACCAGGCTTAAATTCATCTCCTTGGCCACACGGAGCCCATGGAGTAAAGTCTCGTACTCATATGCATTGTTAGTACAGGGAACATTAAACGAAGAACATAACGAATTTTATCACCTCGAGGGGAAGTAAGGACAACTCCAGCCCCCGAGCCCTCCAATTGCCTGGATCCATCAAAGTGAATAGTCCAGTATGTATTATCCGGTTTGTACTCTGGTGCCTGTAACTCAGTCCAATCATTGATGAAGTCAACAAGCGCTTGAGATTTGATGGCTGTTCGAGGCATATACTTCAACCCATGTGGACCAAGCTCAATTGCCCACTTTGCAACCCGGCCAGTTGCCTCTCTATTCTGAATTATATCACCCAAAGGAGCTGAACTGACAATTGTAACGGGATGGCCTTGAAAGTATTGTTTGAGCTTCCGACTTGCCATAAAAACTCCATATACCAGCTTCTGCCAATGCGGATATCGTTGCTTTGATTCGATAAGCACTTCACTGATAGTAAACCGGCCGTTGAACCGGATATTCCTTGCCAGCCTCCTTGCGCTCCACCACAATTGCCACACTGACAGCACGGGCATTAGCAGCCACGTACAATAACAAGGGCTCTTTGTCAACCGGAGCAGCAAGAACCGGCGGTTCAGCCAATTGCCGCTTCAAGTCTTCAAACGCCGCATTAGCCACATCACTCCAGACAAAGGTGTCTGTTTTCCTCAACATCTGATATAGGGGGATCACTTTCTCTCCCAAGCGGCTAATAAACCGGCTTAGGGCTGCAATTCGACCTGCCAGACGATGAACATCATTGATGCACGCCGGTTTAGCCAAAGATGTATTGCTTTGATCTTCTCCATATTAGCCTCAATGCCTCTGTTGGACACTAAAAAACCTAGAAGCTTGCCTGCCGGAACACCGAAAACACATTTGTCTGGATTGAGCATCATCTTGTAAACACGCAGATTGTAAAAAGTCTCCTTGAGATCATCTATCAATGTCTCCTTCTTCCTGGACTTTACTACAATGTCATCAACATAGGCATGAACGTTGCGCCCAATCTGAGTGTGAAGACAATTTTGCACACAGCGCTGATAAGTTGCCTGGGCACTCTTGAGCCCAAAGGGCATAGAAACATTGCAGAAGGCTCCAAAGGGAGTGATGAAGGCGGTCCTCTCCTGGTCCTTAACTGCCATTTTGATCTTATGATAACCTGAATAAGCATCCAAGAAACTCAAACGCTCACAACCCGCCCCCGCATCAATGATCTGATCAATACGGGGGAGAGCAAAAGGATCGGCCGGACAAGCTTTGTTCAAATCTGTGTAGTCCACACACATGCGCCAAGTGCCGTTTTTCTTAAGAACAAGCACCGGATTAGCCAACCACTCAGGGTGAGACACTTCAATGATAAACCCAGCAGCCAACAGCCAGGCTACCTCCTCACCAATTGCCTTGCGTCTCTCCTCATTAAAACGGCGAAGAAACTGTTTGACCAGTTTAAACTTGGGATCAATATTGAGAGTGTGCTCAGCAAGATCCCTCGGTACACCTGGCATGTCAGAAGGCTTCCATGCAAAAATGTCCCGGTTCTCACGGATGAACTTCATGAGCGCGCTTTCCTATTTCGGATCCAGATTTGTGCTGATGCTAAACTGTTTGGATGAATCGCCAGGAACAAAGTCAACAAGTTTAGTCTCATCAGCCGGTTTGAATTTAAGGTTCGGGTCATGCTCAGTGGTGGGCTTCTTTAGAGGGGTCATATCTGCTGGATCAACATTGTCTTTATAGAACTTCAACTCCTCTATAGCACAAACCGACTCAGCATAGGCCGCATCACCTTCCTCGCAATCTAAAGCGATCTTACGACTTCCGTGAACTGTGATGGTCCCCTTGTGACCCGGCATCTTGAGCTGCAAATAAATATAACAGGGCCTTGCCATGACCTTTGCATAAGCCGGCCGTCCAAACAGTGCGTGGTACGGGCTCTGGATCCTCACTACTTGAAAGGTCAATGTTTCAGACCGGGAGTCATGCTCATCACCAAACACAACCTCCAAAACGATCTTGCCAACAGGATATGCCGATTTACCTGGTACTACACCATGGAGAATAGTGTTTGACGGTTTAAGCCTCTTGTCTGTCAACCCCATGCGACGGAAGGTCTCATAATACAGAATGTTGATACTGCTCCCTCCATCCATAAGCACTTTGGTGAACTTATAACCTCCCACCTGAGGTGCCACCACTAAAGCCAAGTGACCCGGATTTTCAACTCGGGGCAGATGATCCTCTCTGCTCCACACAATGGGTTGCTCGGACCACCGCAAATAACGTGGTACCGCCGGTTCAACAGCATTAACTGCCCTCTTGTGAAGCTTTTGATCATGCTTGTACAAACTAGTGGTGAATACATGATACTGCCCACCATTCAACTGCTTTGGGTGACTTTGATAACCTGACTGCTGCTGATTTCCTTGATTATTCTGTTGGTTATTACCACCTTGGTTGTTCTGGTTGCCTGATTATTCTGAAATCCAGAGTTTGAACCGCCACCACCATGAAAACTTGGACCTGAACCGCCCGATGGACCCTGATCATACCGGAAAAGATCAGAGTTTTTGAACTCCTTCATAATGTGACAATCTTTCCATAGATGTGTTGCTGGAACCTCCTTGGTCCCATGCTTTGGGCAGGGCTGGTTTAACAAACACTCCAGATTCATTCTGCCACCACACTGGGGCGGTTTACCCTTACGACGCTGCACATTAGCGTTAGCCACAAAATCTGAATTATCCGCTTTGCGCTTACCATTATTCCCATGGCCTCCTTGGTTGTGTTGCTGTCCCTTTGCACCGTCGTTCTTCTTTCCCTTCTCCGGTTTCTCCTCATCAGAATCAGGATCCTTGGTATTATCGGAATCGACATATTTGACCAAGGCTGCCATAAGGGTTCCCATATCATTGCAGTGGTGCTTGAGCCGTCCCAACTTCATCTTCACCGACTTAAACCGGCAATTACGTTCCAGTGTTATGATTCCTTGGCCAGCGTTAATCCGGTCCGATGAATGCATAACTTCTGAAACCCGGCGCACCCAATGAGTCGTTGACTCGTTCTCCCCTTGAACACATGCATCCAGATCCACAATGGACATAGGCTGTTTACATGTGTCCTTGAAATTGGCTATGAACCGGGCCTTCAACTAGTCCCATGACTCGATGGAGTTAGTTGGTAAGTTCTTCAACCATGTACGGGCTGTCCCCTCCAACATCATCGTGAAATACTTTGCACAAGCCGCTTCATCCACGTCCAGCATCTCCATTGCCATCTCATAACTTTCCACCCATGCCTCGGGCGGTTGATCAGCGGTGTAATTAGGCACCTTATGTGGACCCTTGAAATCTTTAGGCAGCCGCACATTACGGAGAGCCGGAATGAGACATGTTACTCCCCAGGAACTGAAGGCAAGCCCGGTGCCTCGGTCTACTGACGCTACTGGCTAAACCGGGGCGGGTTGATAACGACCCGCATATTGTGCTGCTAAAGCAGCCTCCCTTCATGCTCTGCCATTGTCCACCACGTCCTGAGCGTTCACCTCACCACGCGCCGGATTGGGTCCTTGAGGGACAATACGGCACCGCGCACTGCTGGACACCTCCGGTTCATCTATATGCCTGCTATAGCTTTTGCTCGGACGTGGGGTCGTGTGAATCCTGTCTCGGCTATACGAGTAAGCTTGCTGCTACGTCATAGCAATTTGAAGAAGATCCCTGGCCCGCCTTCTCTCAACCGCTGCTGGCGATTCACCCTCTATCGGAATAGCTGCCAGCCGGGATGCTGTTGCTATCATATTGTCCAAAGGGGTAGAGAAGTGACCCGGCGGGGGTGTGGTATACCGTGGCGGGTTGTCTGTCCGTCGAGGTGGACCCATCACCTGAGGTTGATCCGGTGCTCCAATCCTTGGCACAATATTCCGGTTCACTACCGCCGGATTGCTAGTCCCTGGCCCTGGCGTATCAAAGAGATTCATCGCATTGTAATCCGCCGGTAAGCGAGATTGATGTCTCCTCCTGAATACTTCATTCGAAGCATTCTGATGCATCAAAAGTCGATAATTCTCGGCTTGAATCCTCTGCACCTGGGCATCTAAACCGTCCCGTTCCTCAGTCATCCTGGTATCTTCTGCCGCCAAGTCCTCCTTGGCTTGCGCTATCTGATCCCGTAACTTAGCGACCTCTGCATTATGTCGATCTTGAGTCTCTAGGGTAACTGTTGTGGCCAATAACGTTGTCCAGGCGTCCATCAATCCGGACAGAATTTGAGCCGGCCGGCGCACGGAGCCTCCTGCCCCTGCTGCTGGTCCGGATGCTGCTGCAGTAGAGTTTTGTAAAGTTGGTTGTGTTCCAGCCATAAAGATTCCAACTCTGTTTGGTGGTTCAAGAAATTCCGGAATACTGGTGCCATTGAAATACCCTTCAAACACACCGTAATGAACTTGATACAAGGACTTGGTTTCACCATCGGATGATTCGCCATCGGAATAAGGGACCGTCTCACCTTCAGACACCGATTCAGATCCGATCCCATGGACACATCCTATGAACACATGCTTCATGGCAGGCTGAATCCGAGCAGGGCTTGCACGCTGAGCCGCCTCGACGAGGTCGGTGCAGATGTCCAGCTCAGGGCCCGGTTCGCCGATCTTGCCGATGAAAACGTGAATTCCACCGAAGGGGACCCGGTACCCGTACTCAATTGAGCCGGCCTCGGGGGTCCACCCTGCGTCGTCGATGTAGAGCTTGTCGCGACGACTCTTGGTCATCCGGCAAACCGCGTACCCTTTGAGTCCTTCAAAGTTGCCCTTCAAGAACTCGAAACCATCCTGCGATAGCCCCACGGTGGGCGCCAACTGTCGTGGAAATATCATGTCAGATGTCCTCGTGAAAGGACTTAGTCGTGGAGCCATCGCAACGGGTTAGCTTAAAGGTGTTAAACCGGACAAGGGACACGAGGGTTTTTATACTAGTTCGGCCCCTTCGATGAAGGTAAAGGCCAATGTCTAGTTGTGATGGGATTATTGGGGTCTCGATCGCCAGGGAGCTAAACACGCTATGCCTGGCTCTCGAGTTGTTGTTTGTTTGTTGTCCCTGAACCGCCGCCGCGTCGTCCCCTTATATACACGGGTTGACGCCCGGCCGGTTTACAGAGTCCCGAGGCCGGCTCATACAAGTGTCCGGCTCGGTCTCTCCTTTCCTAATTACAATACAAGTTACATGATTATGGCGGTTTACCACTATGGGCCCTAATCCTCCTTTGGGCTCCGGGCCTCTAAGCTTCATTAGTAAAGCGCCATCTTCGGGGTCTTCATGGGCTTCAATATAGTTGAGTGTGAACCGGCCCCTCCTGGGCGGTTTATACTTAGTAGTCATATCCCCAACACATCCTATCTATCCTAACCAAGATCTGAACTTCTATGTTCCGCTTATTCGTTAAATGTTTCTGCTTCACAACTCTCTTGGTGAAGCCTATCCCCCAAACTGTACTGTAGGCTATGACACCTCAAGCTTCAGAATGGATTATGGATAGTACCTGCACCAACCACATGACTGGTGATCAAAGTCTTTTGATGGATTCCACTATTCGGCCATCTGATAAAAGTCATATCACATTTGCTGACACTGGTAAAAGTAACGTATTGGGTCTTGGTAGAGTTGCAATCTCAAAGGTTCAGCACATGGATAAAGTGATGCTTGTTGAATCCCTTGGTTTCAACTTAATGTATGTATCAATGCTATGTGATTTGAACATGATTGTGATATTTGGAAAATATCATTGTCTTGTCCTTATGGAATCTGACAAATCTCTAGTCTTTGAAGGGTATCGAAAAGATGATCTATATATGGTAGATTTCTCAGCAGGACCGCAGCTTGCCATCTGTCTTCTAGCAAAAGCTTTAGAGTTCTGGCTCTGGCATTGGAGGATAGGACATGCGGGCATGAGGAACTTGTACACTCTGGCGAAGAAGAAGCATGTCGTGGTCATCGAAAGCATCAAGTTCAAGAAAGACCATTTGTGTGGTGCCTGTGAAGCTGAGAAGATGACTAAGGCCAAGCATCCCTCGAAGACAATCATGACTACATCTCAACCCTTCGAGCTGCTTCACATGGACTTATTCGGCCTACTCACTATTCTACTCTTACTACCACTGCTTGCCTCTATGGTTTTGTTATTGTTGATGATTATTCAAGATATACCTGGGTGCATATAATTCTCTATAAGACTGAAGTGCAGGATGTCTTCAGACGCTTCGCGAATCATGCCATGACGAACTATGGCGTCAAGATCAAGCACATCAGGAGCGACAATGGCACAGAATTCAAGAACACCGGCCTCGACACTTACCTTGATACACTGGGTATCACTCATGAGTTTTCTGCTCCCTACACACCTCAGCAGAATGGCATCGTGGAGCGCCAGAACAGAACCCTCATCGAGATGGCTTGGACGATGCTAGATGAGTACAAGACTCCAAGGAAGTTCTGGCCTGAAGCCATTGACACTGCATGCCACGTCATCAACCAAGTTTATCTTCACAAGCTTCTAAAGAAGACATCATGTGAGTTGCTTACTGGTAAGAAGCCAAATGTCAGTTACTTTAGAGTATTTGGTGCTAGGTGCTGGATCAAGGATCCACATCACACTTCAAAATTTGCACCGAAAGCACATGAAGGTTTTATGCTTGGATGCAGAAAGGATTGGCACTCCTACAGAGTCTTCAACCTCTTTCACTATAAAGTGGTTGAAATTGTGGATGTGCGGTTCGATGAGACTGACGGCACGCAAAGAGAGCACCTGCCAAATGTGCTAGATGAAGTCCCTCCTAGTGAATCTATCAAGCTCATGGGTACTGGAGAAATCATACCGACTGAAGCTCAGACTGAAGATGAACTCATCATTGCACCAAGTCAACCTGAAGACAATGCTTAGCCTGAAGTTAATGCTGAAGCTGAAGACAATGATCCACAAGGGCAAAATCTTCGCCTAGTACATCCCCGTGTTGCTAATGAAGTACAAATTGAGAAGATAATTGATAGCATCAATGCACCTAGTCCACTCACTCGTTCAAGAGCAACGCAACTAGCAAATTTCTGTGGGCACTTTGCATTTGTCTCTATATCTGAACCCAAGAAAGTTGCTGAAGCCTTTATGGAACCTGAATGGATTCAAGCCATGCAAGAAGAGCTTCATCAGTTCGAGCCGAATAACATCTGGGAACTTGTCAAGCGTCCTGATCCTCGCAAGCATAATATCATTGGCACCGAATGGATCTACCGCAACAAACAAGATGAACATGGTCAAGTTATCAGAAACAAGGCTCATTTGGTTGCACAAGGTTACACTCAAATAGAAGGGATTGTCTTCGATGAAACATTTTCTCCTGTGGCAAGACTTGAAGCCATTCGCATACTGCTTGCATATGCCAACCATCACAACATCCTTCTATATCAAATGGATGTAAAGAGTGCCTTTCTCAATGGCAAGACTGAAGAAGAAGTGTATGTTGCACAACCACCTAGCTTTGAAGATCCAAAACATCCTTATATGGTGTACAAGCTCAACAAGGCACTGTATGGCCTCAAACAAGCTCCTCGCACCTGGTATGACACGCTCAAAGATTTCCTGAAGAGCAAAGGCTTCAAACCTGGTTCTCTAGATCCAACACTCTTCACAAAGCCATATGATGGTGAACTGTTTGTGTGCCAAATCTATGTGGATGACATTATCTTCGGCTGCACCGACAAGAGATACAACGATGAGTTTGGGCACATGATGCAAGAGAAATATCAGATGTCCATGATGAGTGAGCTGAAGTTCTTCCTTGGTCTTCAAATCCGTCTGCAGAGGAATGGCATCATCATATCACAAGAGAAATACCTCAAAGATTGCCTAAAGAAGTTTGGTATGCAAGACTGCAAAGGATACACGACGCCAGTGCCAACCAAAACTCATCTGGGTCCTGACGACAATGGTAAAGAGTTCGATCAAAAGGGATACCGCTCCAGGATTGGTTCCTTACTTTACTTATGTGCATCTAGGCCAGATACAATGCTTAGCATTTGCGTGTGTGCCCGATTCCAAGCGGCACCAAAGGAGTCGCATCACCTAGCTGTGAAGTGAATTCTTCGATATTTGGCTTACACCCCAATGATAGGATTATGGTATCCAAAGGGCTCAACATTTGATCTGATTGGCTATTCTGATGCTGATTATGCTGGTGACAAGGTTGATCGCAAGTCCACTTCAAGAACATGTCACTTTCTCAGTCGATCACTTGTCTGTTGGTCTTCAAAGAAGAAGAACTGTGTGTCACTCTCCACTGTTGAATCTGAATATATTGCTGCTGGATCATGCTGTGCTCAGCTTCTATGGATGAAGCAAACTCTCAAGGACTATGGCATCAACGGGAAGAATGTGCCACTCTTCTGTGACAATGAAAGCGTGCTACGTCTTGAGCTTGCGTTGGTTTTCCTTGAAGAGGAAAGGGTGATGCAGCACAGTAGCGTAAGTATTTCCCTCAGTTTTTGAGAACCAAGGTATCAATCCAGTAGGAGGCTCCTCACAAGTCCCACGAACCTACACAAACAAACAAAGAACTTGCAACCAACGCGATAAAGGGGTTGTCAATCCCTTCACGGCCACTTGCGAAAGTGAGATTACTGTCGAGGTATTTTATGATAAGATAAATATTTTTTTGGTATTTTATAATATAGATGCAAAAGGTAAAGATGCAAATAAAAGTAGACTGAAAGCTTATATGATAAAAGATAGACCCGGGAGCCATAGGTTTCACTAGAGGCTTCTCTCAAGATAGCATAAGTATTACGGTGGGTGAACAAATTACTGTCGAGCAATTGATAGAAAAGCGAATAATTATGAGATTATCTAGGCATGATCATGTATATAGGCATCATGTCCGCAACAAGTAGACCGACTCCTGCCTGCATCTACTACTATTACTCCACACATCGACCGCTATCCAGCATGCATCTAGAGTATTAAGTTCATAAGAACAGAGTAACGCATTAAGAAAGATGACATGATGTAGAGGGATCAACTCAAGCAATATGACATTAACCCCATCTTTTTATCCTCGATGTCAACAATACAATACGTGCCTTGAAACCCTTTCTGTCACTAGGTAAGGACACCGCAAGATTGAACCCAAAGCTAAGCACTTTTCCCATGGCAAGAAAGATCAATCTAGTAGGCCAAACCAAACCGATAATTCGAAGATACTTGCAAAGATAACTCAATCATACATAAAAGAATTCAGAGAAGATTCAGATATTTCTCATAGATAAACTTAATCATAAACCCACAATTCATCGGATCTCGACAAACACACCGCAAAAAGAGTTTACATCGAATAGATCTCCACAAGAGAGGGGGAGAACATTGTATTGAGATCCAAAAAGAGAGAAGAAGCCAACTAGCTAATAACTATGGACCCGAAGGTCTGTGGTAAACTACTCACAACTCATCGGAAGGGCTATGGTGTTGATGTAGAAGCCCTCCATGGTCGATTCCCCCTCCGGCGGAGCGCTGGCGAAGGCTCCAAGATGGGATCTCGCGGATACAGAAGGTTACGGTGGCGGAAATATTTCTTCGGTGGTTCCCTAGATGTTTTCGGGGTACGTAGGTATATACAGGAGGAAGAAGTACGTCGGTGGCTGCTCGAGGGGCCCAGGAAACAGGGGGAGCGCCCAGGAGGGGTGGGCGCGCCCTCCTATCTCCTGACCGCCTCGATTGCTTCTTGACTTGCACTCCAAGTTCTCCGGATCACGTTCGTTCCAAAAATCACGCTCCCGAAGGTTTCATTCCGTTTGGACTCCGTTTGATATTCCTTTTCTTCGAAATACTGAAATAGGTAAAAAAAATAGCAATATGGGCTGGGCCTCCGGTTAGTAGGTTAGTCCCAAAAATGATATAAATGTGTAAAATAAAGCCCATAAACATCCAAAATAGGCAATATAATAGCATGGAACAATCAAAAATTATAGATACATTGGATACGTATCAAGCATCCCCAAGCTTAATTCCTGCTCGTCCTCGAGTAGGTAAATGATAAAAACAGAATTTTTGATGTGGAATGCTACCTAGCATAATTCTCAATGTATTTCTCTTTATTGTGGCATGACTGTTCAGATCCAAATGATTCAAAATAAAAGTTCATATTGACAAAATAAATAGTAATACTTCAAGCATACTAATAAAAGCAATCATGTCTTCTCAAAATAACATGGCTAAAGAAAGTTCATCCCTACAAAATCATATAGTTAGGCTATGCTTCATTTTCGTCACACAAAGATGTTCCCAAATTCTACACCCCTAATGATAAGCCAAGCAATTGTTTCGTACTTAAATAATCTCAAACTTTTTGAACCTTCAGGCATACATGAGCGTGAGCCATGGATATAGCACTATGGGTGGAATAGAATAATGATTGGGGATTGTGTGGAGAAGACAAAAAAGGAGAAAGTCTCACATTGACGAGGATAATCAACAGGCTATGGAGATGCCCATCAATTGATGTCAACATGAGGAGTAGGGATTGCCATGCAACGGATGCACTAGAGCTATAAATGAATGAAAGCTAAACAAAAGAAAACTAGTGGGTGTGCATCCAACTTGCTTGCTCACGAAGACCTAGGGCATTTGAGGAAGCCCATTGTAGGAATATACAAGCCAAGTTCCATAATGAAAAATTCCCACTAGTATATGAAAGTGACAACATATTAGACTCACTATATGAAAAACATGGTGCTACTTTGAAGCACAAGTATGGAAAAAGAGATAGTAACATTGCCCCTTTTTTTTCTTTTTTTTCTTGGGCCTTTTTTTGGCCTTTCTTTTTTTCTCTTTTTTTGGGCAATGCTCTAATAATGATGATCATCACACTTTCATTGATTACAACATATAAATTACAACTCAAAACTAGAACAAGATATGACTCTATATGAATGCCTCCGGCGATGTACCGGGATGGTGCAATGAATCAAGAGTGACATGTATGAAAATTATGCATGGTGGCTTTGCCACAAATACGATGTCAACTACATGATCATGCAATGTCAATATGACAAAAGTAATGTACGTCATGATGATAACGAACGGAACGGTGGAAAGTTGCATGGTAATATATCTCGGAATGGCTATGGAAATGCCATAAATAGGTAGGTATGGTGGCTGTTTTGAGGAAGATATAAGGAGGTTTATGTGTGATAGAGCTGAAGGAAATATGCCCTAGAGGCAATAATAAAGTTATTATTTATTTCCTCATTTCATGATAAATGTTTATTATTCATGCTAGAATTGTATTAACCGGAAACATGATACATGTGTGAATACATAGACAAACTGAGTGTCACTAGTATGCCTCTACTTGACTAGCTCGTTTATCAAAGATGGTTATGTTTTCTAGCCATGGACAAAAGAGCTGTCATTTGATTAACGGGATCGCATCATTGAGAGAATGATATGATTGACTTGACCCATTTCGTTAGCTTAGCACTTGATCGTTTAGTATGTTGCTACTGCTTTCTTCATGACTTATACATGTTCCTGTGACTATGAGATTATGCAACTCCCGTTTATCGGAGGAACACTTTGTGCGCTACCAAACATCACAACGTAACTGGGTGATTATAAAGGTTCTCTATAGGTGTCTCCGAAGATACTTGTTGGGTTGGCGTATTTCGAGATTAGGATTTGTCACTCCGATTGTCGGAGAGGTATCGCTGGGCCCTCTCGGTAATGCACATCACTATAAGCCTTGCAAGCAATGTGACTAATGAGTTAGTTACGAGATGATGCAATACATAACGAGTAAAGAGACTTGTCGGTAACGAGATTGAACTAGGTATTGAGATACCGACGATCGAATCTCGGGCAAGTAACATACCGATGACAAAGGGAACAACGTATGTTGTTATGCGGTTTGACCGATAAAGATCTCATAGAATATGTGGGAGCCAATATGAGCATCCAGGTTCCGCTATTGGTTATTGACCGGAGATGTGTCTCGGTCATGTCTACAATGTTCTCGAACCCGTAGGGTCCGCATGCTTAAAGTTCGATGACGGTTATATTATGAGTTTATGTGTTTTGATGTACCGAAGGAGTTCAGAGTCCCGGATGAGATCGGGGACATGATGAGGAGTCTCGAAATGATCGAGATGTAAAGATCGATATATTGAACGACTATATTCGGACTTCGGAAAGGTTCCAAGTGATTCGGGTATTTTTCGGAGTACCGGAGAGTTACGGGAACTCGTATTGGGCCTTAATGGGCCATACGGGAAAGGAGAAAAAGGCCCCAAAGGGCGGCCGCACCCCTCCCTATGGACTAATCCGAATTGGACTAGGGAGGGGGGGGGGGGGGGGCGCCCCCTTCCTTCCTTCTCCTTGTCCCTTCCCTTTCTCCTACTCCAACTTGGAAGGGGGGAATCCTACTCCCGGTGGGAGTAGGACTCCCCTATGGCGCGCCT
The DNA here is from genome assembly GCF_002162155.2 of Triticum dicoccoides. Lineage (NCBI taxonomy): Eukaryota > Viridiplantae > Streptophyta > Magnoliopsida > Poales > Poaceae > Triticum > Triticum dicoccoides. The sequence continues at coordinate 90,498,692 of NC_041387.1, forward strand.
CTACCTGGCCGGCCACCCCCTCCCCCTTGATCCTTGATCTCTTAGCCGTGTGCGGTGCCCCCCTCCACCATAATCCACCTCGATAATATCGTAGCGGTGCTTAGGCGAAGCCGTGCGTCGGTAGAACATCATTGTCGGTGTCAAAACCGGCGGATCTCGGGTAGGGGGTCCCGAACTGTGCGTCTAGGAGGATGGTAATAGGAGACGAGGGACACGATGTTTTTACCCAGGTTCGGGCCCTCTTGATGGAGGTAAAACCCTACGTCCTGCTTGATTAATATTGATGATGTGGGTTACAAGAGTAGATCTACCACGAGATCAAGGAGGCTAAACCCTAGAAGCTAGCCTATGGTATGATTGTTGTTCGTCCTATTGACTAAGGCCATCCGGTTTATATAGACACCGGAGAGGGCTAGGGTTACACAGAGTCGGTTACAAAGGTAGGAGATCTACATATCCGTATCGCCAAGCTTGCCTTCCACGCCAAGGAAAGTCCCATCCGAACACGGGACGAAGTCTTCAATCTTGTATCTTCATAGTCTTGGAGTCCGGCCGATGATGGTAGTTCGGCTATCCGGACACCCCCTAGTCCGGGACTCCCTCAGTAGCCCCTGAACCAGGCTTCAATGACGACGTGTCCGACGCGCATATTGTCTTCGGCATTGCAAGGCGGGTTCCTCCTCCGAATAATTTATAGAAGATCGTGAACACCAGGATAGTGTCCGGCTCTGCAAAAATAAATTCCACATACCACCGTAGAGAGAATAATATTACACAAGATCAATCTGCTGACGTATTCTACGGCGTGACGTCACACCACCTCCAAGCCTTTACGAATTGTTTTTATTGTTCCACCTTAGTGCGTTTAGCGAGGCGGTTTCCTTGGCACGTCTTGTCGAAGCAGAGATCGTGTCCCCCTTATTCCAGGATTCCCATCAATACGGACGTGGGTAACCCAACCGTGCCATTGATTGTGACGCTTGGGAGATAAGCGAGTTTTACCAGGCCGGTGGGGACGCGTGTTTCCGTCCGCCCATATAAGGGGATAAAGATCCAACCTTTTTACCTGCGCCTTCTTCCTCCTTGGCTTATCCATCTCTGCGAACTCGAGCTCCAGCGCCCAAGCCCGCACATCCCACCTCAACCTCCTCCGATCATGTCCGGAGCGGGAGGCAAATGGATGGCCTCCTCCGTCACGGAGGGGCATATCCAGAAGCTGCGCAGCGCCGGATACTTGTCCAGCGACATCGCGCATCGGCCCCCCACGAGGGAGAGCTCATCCCCACCCCCAGGCCCCATGAGAGGGTAGTTTTCCTTCCCCATTTCCTCCGCGGACTGGGCTTCCCACTTCATCCCTTTGTCCGGGGGCTCATATTCTACTACGGCCTAGATTTCCATGATCTGGCCCCGAATTTTATCCTCAATATCTCGGCGTTTATCGTCGTGTGCGAGGCCTTCCTCTGCATCCAGCCCCACTTCGGCTTGTGGCTCAAGACCTTCAGTGTCAAGCCGAAGGTTGTGAAGGGCAGCCAAGCGGAGTGCGGAGGCGCCATGGTGGGCAGGATGTCCCACGTTACGTGGCTGGAGGGCACCTTCGTGGAAACCATCAAGGGGTGGCAATCGGGGTGGTTCTACATCACCGAGCCGCGTGACGCCGATTGGGCGGCGGCCCCTGAATTCAGATCCGGCATCCCCACACGGCTCACCTCCTGGAAAGAGAGCGGCCGGAATTGGGGCGATTCGGAGGAGCTGACCGGACTCCAAGCCTGCGTCCAAAAGTTGGTGGACAAAAAGCTCAAGCTCGTCAACATAGTCCAGGTCATGCTCATCCACCAGATTCTCCCGTGCCAACGACGGGGCTTCAATATGTGGGAGTTCGATCCGGCACAACACCAGACTTTGAGTGGGCTCTTCGACACTACGTACGAAGATGTCTGGGAGGTGCTGTTCAAGGGCGCCGAGGCTCCCGCATCTGCTACCAAAGATCGTGGATTCAGCTCGCAGCGTCCAGCTGACGAGGTAAGTGATATTGTCCTTTACGGGACGCTTGTTATTCATAGTTTGACTCCATGCGGGATCTAAAACTCCCTTTCCTTTGACAGGACTGGCTGAAGAAGGCCGCACAGGCTATCTGTCCGGCCCCATTGCCAAAGGACCCAGCCGACGCCCGCCTAACGGGGCTGCTGGCTCCGGCACCCCACGTGGTGCCGGAGAAGAAGGCCAAGAAGAAGGCCACGGGGACTCGGAAGAGTTCCCGTTTTCAGGTGCTATCGGACGATGAATCCGAGGCCGACTCCTCCCACCAAGGTGAGGAGGAGAAGAAAGCCTCTCCCCCAGCGGGGGGAGGAAAGAAAAGGAAGGCCTCCCCAACAAGGGAGGCCGAAGGGTCCAAGAGGGGAAAAACTCTTCCCCCGGACTTTTCTGCCAACGCCAGTGACGACGACGAGGACTGGCCTGCAAGGGCTAAGCCTCTGGCGAGATAGTAAGTATCCGGACTCCCGAATACCTTCAAGGTTTTTTATTTTCCGCCACACAATGTCTTTCTAATGCCGTATTCAACCCTGCAGTCCGCCTAAGGATGATCTCCCCACTTCGTCGAGCGGGTCCTTAGGGGCGTCGGATATGGATTCTCTTCTGACTGCCTCCACCCCCCGTGATGCGGGCGATGCCGAGGTGGGATCCCAGGAAGGGACCCACCAGGAGGAGAGGGCCCCGGAGGTGTCGCAGGACAACCTCCCGGACTTTGCACCGGACTCAGCCCCGGAACCCATAGTGGCTCTGGAGTCCGGCGGGCGACCCCTTCGCAAGAAGGGCAAGACCGCGACGCCGGCTGCCTCCATCCAACCGGAGGTGCCAGATAATTTGCTGGAGGCGCTCAACGGCGCCTCCATCAAAGAGGAACACCGCACTATTATGAGTGCGGTGATTCAGAAGGTTCAGCTTGCCAAGAGCGGGCTGACCGAAGCCTGCAGCAGCCTTCTAACAGGCTTTGAGGTAAGAATTTCAATATATGTAAAATGGTACCGCATAGACAGTAGCCCCTGATGCTCGGTTTGGTGTTCGGAAAGAAAAGCCGGACTGAGGATCTTTAGAAAGATAAACGCAGGAGTCATGAAAATATGTCAATATGGGATATCAGGCTGTGCTGCTGACCTCTGCCGCACTGACTGCGGAGGTCAATACTTTGAAGGGAAACCTCGAGCGGTCCGAGAACGAGCTCGGCCATGCCAAGAGGCAGCTCGAGGAAAAAGAAGGTGAGTAATACCTTATGAAAATTGTACCTTACAGAAAAGGATTTGGTTGCAAGAAAAATGACAAGGATAACTGGGGTATTGCAGGGGCCACTAACGAGGTGGCGACCCTGAAGGAGGTGGTGGCCGCGGCCGAACGCAATGCGGCTGCGGAGCGCACCGAGCGAGAGAAACAGGAGGCACGGGTGGCGGAGGTACAGCAAGAGCTCCAGGATCTCGTGAAGAAACACGAGAGCCTGGAGCGTGACTCGAAGACTCGAGAGTCTGAGCTTGCAACGGCTCTTGAGAGTGCCAAAGCCGCTAAGGCCGAAGCCTATAAGGCCCTCCAGGAGATAGAGGCGGTGAAAAAAATAGCAACGGGTAAGGCATTTTTCATGCAAAGTAAGCATGTGAGTGTTAATTACCTGTTGCTTACCCGAATTCGGAGCTCTCCAGGAGCATTTGCAGATCTTCCTCGCAGCGTGTCCGATGCTGCCGCATTCTACCGGGCCAAGGAGGGGAGCTCGACGGAGAAGGTCTTTTGGTCTCAGTATGCTGAGGCCGAACATCCGGTGCCCCTTAGCGACCACCTGAAGCAGCTGGTCGAGCTCCACAAGGCGGCCGAACAGGCCATGAAGGGCCTCATAGTTCGGCTATGGCCTAAGGAGGCCATGCCTGGGAGCTACTTCGGCCTGGTGCGGCGGCTGGTGGACGCGTGCCCGTGGGTTGAAGTTATCAAGCACTCCGCCTGTATCGAGGGTGCGCGTCGGGCCCTTGCCCGCGCAAAGGTGCACCGGTGCAAGATGGATGCCCAGAAGCTTGTGACGGACCCCCCACCAGAGGGCAAGGAGTATCGTACGCCCGAGATGTATTATAAGAGTGTGATGAAGGGCGCCCGCACTATTGCGGGTGAGTGCTCCAAAGATGTAATATTTGAGTAGACTCGCATTTTGTTATCCTGTGTGCTGAAAACTTGGTTCGTATGCGCTAAGCAACGCTTGTTAATTTAAAATATTACCTTCTGTGCGGCTGTTTATCAAATCTGAGAGATGGCAAGTCGTCGGCTTCAGCCCCCATGCCACGAGTGCTGGGGTGTTCGGGATAAACTCGAGCGCTCTTGTTCCCATTATTGGGTCCATCTAGGGAGGCGCTCAACACAACGAACAAGGCAACCGGACTTATAATGCTTGAACACTCTCACTTAGCCATAGAATTCTATAATTTTAAATTTCGGCGAAGCCCCTAGTTTTCGGAAGGCCGAATTTGGGGCGCTATCCACGCCTTGGCCGGACATAATCCGGCTCCTCTCTCGAAGCGGCATAAGTCTTTAGGGACTCGCAAAGAACCTCTCGAACAGCGACCAGCTCTCGCCTCATCATGACGGTCTGTTTTAGCTTTCTCCACTGAGGCGTTAACCCAGCTCAACTGGGGCGCAATCGCAGTGGTTCTCCCAGTGCTACCTTAGCCGATAAAACGGAACGTAAGGTGCCAAAACATGGGAGTCGGGCAAACCCAACTATTGACCCAAGAACATGATTCGGAGCCGATGCATATAATGCTATAAGTTCGGGGTGCCGTACTTGTGATAGTGTTCGGACTTATCACACCATAATGCGGGAAACATAAGCCCCTGGTGTATTTAGCCGTACCAAAATGTACGGATGCAACATGTCATAGATGAACATATGTGTAAGAAAGAAATGCAATTAGAAGCAAAAATGTGCTGCATTGCTTTATTCAATAAAAACTGCTGTAAGTGCAGGATGATACAAGTGGTGCGGTAAGCAAGGAATGGGACTGTTTAACATGTCCCCCTCCAGGGGCAGGCTACGGTATAATGCATAAAACAGATTTAATGCTCATAATGGAGACCACCTGGATTTTCGTCGTAGCCTTTCTCCTTCCCTGGCTGTTGCATCGTGGGTTTGGCATGTCTGCTGCCGGACAGGGCCTCTGATGAACGGAGTCCTATAGGTAAAAAATAAAAGGAAAAGAAAAAGAAACGACACACTTAAGAGCCCCTGGTGCGGTTAAGCCGCAGTCTAGGCTTATCGTGGTCAAGCCCCTTGCCCCATGCCCATGGTATCTTCAGAGCGTAATGGAGTATGCGAAGGGTCTGTCTTAATGTTTTACAGGGGCTGGGGTGGGGGCCGCACTGCTACACGTGCTCGGAACGTGCCAGGTGGTCGTGTTGTAGGTTACTCCGGCACGCTTAGCTGTGTCCGGCCGCTTAGCAGCCGGACTCGAGAATTGCCTTAAAAGGCTGCTTTGTACTTCTGCCACGAGAGCCGCTGTATGTTCCTCCGTTCGGAGGGAGCGTTTAGTGTTTCCGTTGACCGTGATGACTCCTCTAGGGCCTGGCATCTTGAGCTTGAGGTATGCGTAGTGCGGCACCGCGTTGAACTTTGCAAACGCGGTACGTCCGAGCAAGGCATGATAGCCGCTGCGGAACGGGACTATGTCGAAGATTAACTCCTCGCTTCGGAAGTTATCCGGGGATCCGAAGACCACTTCCAGTGTAACTGAGCATGTACAATTGGCTTCTACACCTGGTATGACGCCTTTAAAGGTCATCTTGGTAGGTTTAATCCTTGAGGGGTCTATGCCCATTTTGCGCACCGTGTCCTAATAAAGTAGGTTTAGGCTGCTACCGCCGTCCATCAGGACTCTGGTGAGATGAAATCCATCGACTATTGGGTCTAGAACCAATGCAGCGAACCCACCATGGCGAATGCTGGTGGGGTGGTCCCTTCGGTCAAAGGTGATCGGGCAAGAGGACCATGGATTGAACTTTGGGGCAACTGGCTCCATCGCGTATACATCCCTGAGTGCGCGCTTCCGCTCCATTTTGGGTATGCTCGTGGCATATATCATGTTCACCGTCCGCACCTGTGGGGGGAAACCCTTCTGTCCTCTATTGTTTGGCGGTCGGGTCTCTTCCTCGTCGTCGCTATGTAGCCCCTTGTTGCTGTTTTCGGCAATTAACTTGCCTGCCTGCTTGAACACCCAACAGTCCCTATTGGTGTGGTTAGCTGGCTTTTCAGGGGTGCCATGTATCTGGCACAAGCGGTCGAGAATTCGGTCCAAATTGGACGGACCCTGAGTTGTTCTTTTGAATGGCTTTTCCGTTGACCGGGTTTAGAGCCTCTGAATCCGGCATTGACTGCCGTATCCTCACTGTTATCGCCGTTAATGCGGCGTTTGTTTTTGTTGCGACGCGACTTGCCACTACGGTCCTTGATATCCGGACTGCCAGAATTTTTGTTGAGGTTGTTGCTGCGTGCTAGCCAGCTGTCTTCACCCGCACAGAAGCGGGTCATGAGTGATGTAAGGGCTGCCATGGATTTAGGCTTTTCCTGTCCCAGGTGCCGGGCAAGCCACTTGTCACGGATGTTGTGCTTGAAGGCCGCGAGGACCTCGGAATCCGGACAGTCGACGATTTGGTTTTTCTTGGTTAAGAACCGTGTCCAGAATTGTCTGGCCGATTCGTTTGGCTGCTGAATTATGTGGCTTAGGTCATCAGCGTCTGGTTGTTGCACATAAGTGCCATGGAAGTTATCGAGGAATGCGGCTTCCAGGTCCTCCCAACTCCCAATTGACTCTGCTGGCAAGCTGTTGAGCCAATGTCGGGCTGGTCCTTTAAGCTTGAGGGGGAGGTATTTGATGGCGCGAAGATCGTCGCCGCGGGCCATGTGGATCTGAAGGAGATAGTCTTCGATCCAAACCGCGGGGTCTGTTGTGCCATCGTAGGATTCAATATTGACGGGTTTAAACCCTTCTGGGATTTGATGATCCATTAGCTCATCTGTGAAGCACAGTGGGTGTGCGGCGCCTCTGTACTGGGCGATATCGCGACGGAGCTCAAAAGAGCTTTGTCTGTTGTGTTCGGCCCGGCCGGACTTACTGTGTCCGGGGTGATGGTGACCGTCACGTATCGTGGGGCGCCCACGTGATCCATAGATCGATCTTGATTGTCTTGCCTTATCCTCCAATATGTCTCGCCGGTCCGGAGTGTTCCCCTGTGGCCTTGTGCTTTTTGAGCGATGCCGGGGTACGAGTCTAGTGAAGGGCCTTGAGGCCTCTCTGTCGCGACCACGGGGTGGTCGATCAGCCGTATTGTCTCCTGGTGAAGCGGGATCATATGCCTCCACCTCTAATCGGGGGAGCAGCTTGCGTTTGGGGTAGCTTTTGGAGGAGCATTCGAGTTCATGTTCTTCGGCCGCGAGGACTTCGGTCCATCTGTCGGCTAGCAGATCTTGATCAGCTCTAAGCTGCTGCTGCTTTTTCTTGAGGCTGTTTGCCATGGCCATAAACCTGCGTTTGAAACGCTCCTGTTCGACGGGATCCTCAGGTACGACGAATTCGTCGTCGTCGAGGCTTGCCTCGTCTCCGGAGGGAGGCATATAGTCCTCTACCTCTTCTTCGGCTGCCCTCTCATGAGGGCTGGCGTCCCCCTCCTCCTGTGCTGGATCTTGCTGGAGTGGGTTGTCTTTGGCGCTATCCGGTGTATTATTGTCTTTGGTGCCAGAATCCTCATTCTTGCTATGGCGGGATTTAGAGCGGTGCCGCTGACGCCGGCGCTTGGGCTGTTTCTTGGAGGGGTCAACCTCCGCTATTCCTTCGCCGTTCCCATCCTTTGGGATATCCACCATGTATATCTCGTATGAAGAGGTGGCTTTCCAGTGCCCGGTAGGCGCTGGTTCTTGGTCGTCTCCGGCATCGTCGTCCATACCGTCGATGTCCTTGGAGTCGTAATCTAGCATGTCGGTTAGATCGTCGATAGTGGCTACCAAGTGGGTGGTGGGTGGGCTCTGAATTTCTTCATTGTCCGCATCCCAACCGTCCTGGCTGCAATCCGGCCAGGCCTCTCCTGATAATGAGAGGTACTTTAGCGAACTTAGGATGTCGCCAAAAGGTGAGCGTTGAAAGATGTCCGCCGCGGTGAACTCCATGATCGGCGCCCAATCGGATTCGACTGGAGGGGGCGCGGGAGGTCCGGAGTCCGGCGAGGAGTCCGGCACCTCGGAGTCACGAGTTTCATGGGGGACAAGATCGGTGTTTGGCTCTATTTCCGTAGAGGTTGCAGCCCCCGAGGCGGCGTCTAGGCATCCATCCACGATCTGCGGAGCTGACTCGGAATTGAAGATCGGAGTGGTTTCGAGTGCGGCCTCCAGGGTACTGTCCGGCTGCAGAGCTAAATCATGCCCATCGTGACAGTGCGGCACGCTCGGCTGTGGCTCGAATCCATCAAGGATCAAGTCCCCGCGGATGTCAGCCGTGAAATTCAAACTTCCAAATCTGACCTGACGGCTAGGGGCGTAGCTTTCGATCTGCTCCAGATGGCCAAGCGAATTGGCCGGCAGTGCAAAGCCGCCGAATACGAAGATCTGTCCGGGGAGAAAAGTCTCACCCTGGATTGCGTCGTTGATGATGGTCGAAGAAGCCATCGAGCCTATCGGTGCCGACACAGAGGAACTCTCAATGAAAGCACCAATGTCGGTGTCAAAACCGGCGGATCTCGGGTAGGGGGTCCCGAACTGTGCGTCTAGGCGGATGGTAACAGGAGACGAGGGACACGATGTTTTACCCAGGTTCGGGCCCTCTTGATGGAAGTAAAACCCTACGTCCTGCTTGATTAATATTGATGATGTGGGTTACAAGAGTAGATCTACCACGAGATCAAGGAGGCTAAACCCTAGAAGCTAGCCTATGGTATGATTGTTGTTCGTCCTATGGACTAAGGCCATCCGGTTTATATAGACACCGGAGAGGGCTAGGGTTACACAGAGTCGGTTACAAAGGTATGAGATCTACATATCCGTATCGCCAAGCTTGCCTTCCACGCCAAGGAAAGTCCCATCCGGACACGGGACGAAGTCTTCAATCTTGTATCTTCATAGTCTTGGAGTCCGGCCGATGATGGTAGTTCGGCTATCCGGACACCCCCTAGTCCGGGACTCCCTCAATCATCATCGTCACCATGCTGTTGTGCTGACGGAATTCTCCCTCGACACTCGGCTGGATCGGAGTTCGAGGGACGTCATCGAGTTAAACGTGTGCAAGAACTCGGAGGTGTTGTGCGTTCGGTGCTTGATCGGTCGGGCCGTGAAGACGTACGACTACATCAACCGTGTTGTGCTAACGCTTCCGCTTTCGGTCTATGAGGGTACATGGACACACTCTCCCCTCTCGTTGCTATGCATCACCATGATCTTGCGTGTGCGTAGGATTTTTTTTGAAATTATTACGTTCCACAACAAGAGTGTATCGTATCACGGGGTTTGGATGCACCAGCGAAGTTTGCACCAACTCTCAAGGTGAGAAAGGGCAATGCACGGTACCGAAGAGGCTAGCAATGATGGAAAGGTAAAAGTGCGTATAATCCATGGACTCAACATTAGTCAAAAGAACTCATATACTTATTGCAAAAATTTAGAAGTCATCAAAAACCAAGCACTACGCGCATGCTTCTAGAGGGATAGATTGGTAGGAAAAGACCATCGCTCGTCCCCGACCGCCACTCATAAGGATGCACAAGCCAGGTACACTTCATGTTTCAAGTTTGTTACACAACTTTAACCATACGTGCATGCTATGGGACTTGCTAACTTCAACACAAGCATTCTTTAAATTCATAATCAGCCAACTAGAATGACTTTAATATCACTACCTCCATATCTCAAAACAATTATCAAGTATCAAATTGATCATAGAATCCAATTCACTTCCTATGAAAGTTTTTATTATACCCAACTTGGATGCTCATCATACTAGGACCAATTTATAACCATAGCAAATACCATGCTGTTCTAAAAGACTCCCAAAATAATAAAAGTGAAGCATGAGATATAAGTGAAGCACTAGAGCAAAAACTATCAAGCTCAAAAGATATAAGTGAAGCACATAGACTATTCTAATAAATTTCAATCAAGTGGGCTTCTCCCAAAAGGTGTATACAGCTAGGATAATTGTGGTAAACTAATAGCAAAGACTAATATAATACACGACGCTCCAAGCAAAACACATATCATGTGACGAATAAAAATATAGCTCCAAGTAAAGTTACCAATGAACGAAGACGAAAGAGGAGATGCCTTCCGGGGCATCCCGAATCTTAGGATTTTGGCTACTCTTGAATATCTTGGGGTTCCATGGGCATCCCCAAGCTTATGCTTTTGCCACTCCTTATCCCATAGTCCATCAAATCTTTACCCAAAACTTGAAAACATCACAACACAAAACTCAACAGGAAATCTCATAAGCTCCGTTAGTGAAAGAAAACAAAACCATCACATAAGTTACTGTAATGAACTCATTCTTTATTTATATTGGTGTTAAACCTACTGTATTTAAATTCTCTATGGTTCATAAGTTATTTTACTAGCCATAGATGCATCAAAATAAGCAAACAACACACGAAAAACAGAATCTGTCAAAAACAGAACAGTCTGTAACAATCTGTAACTAACGCAAACTTATGGAACTTTAAAAATCCTACCAAAATAGGACGTCCTGGAAACTTTGTTTATTGAACAGAAGCAAAAAGAATGAATGCAAAATCTCTTTTCTGTGATTTATTGAATTTTTCTCATGAGTGCAAAGTTTCTGTTTTCAGCAGAATCAAATCAACTATCATCATAGGTTATCCTATAGGTTCTACTTGGAACAAACACTAATTAAAACATGAAAACACATCTAAACGGAAAGTAGATGCAAAATTTATTACTAAACAGGAACAAAAACAAAAAACACAAAGAAATTCGGGTTGCCTCCCAACTAGCGCTATCATTTAACGCCCCTAGCTAGGCATAAAAGCGAAGATAGATCTAAGTAGTGCCATCTTTGGCACTTGATTCATAGGTAGCTCGCATGATAGATTCATAAGGCAATTTTACTTTTTTTCTTGGAAAGTGCTCCATGCCTTTCTTTAATGGAAATTGGAATCTAATATTCCCTTCCTTCATATCTATAATCGCACCAATCGTTCTAAGGAAAGGTTTACCAAGAATAATATGGCAAGAAAGATTGCAATCTATATCAAGAACGATAAAATCTACAGGCACCAAATTTCTATTTGCAACAATGAGAACATCATTGATCCTTCCCATTGGCTTTTTAATGGTGGAATCCACAAGGTGTAGATTTAAAGAGCAATCATCAAGATCGTGGAAACCTAGAATATCACATAAAGTTTTCGGAATCGTGGAAACACTAGCACCCAAATCACACAAAGCAAAACACTCATGATCTTTTAATTTTAATCTTTATAGTAGGTTCCCACTCATCATTAAGTTTTCTAGGTATAGAAACTTCCAAATTAAGTTTTTCATCAAAACATTGCATCAAGGCATCAATGATATGTTTGGTAAAAGCTTTATTTTGACTATTAGCATGAGGAGAATTAACAACAGATTGCAACAAGGAAATACAACTTTCTAAAGAACAATTATCATAATCAAATTCCTTGAAATCCGAGATAATGGGTTCAATACTATTTAAAGTCATGACCTCTCCAATCCCACTTTTACCAAATTTAGCATCAAGGTCTAAAAACTCCGAATTCTTGGGACGCCTTCTAAATAAAGTTGACTCATCTCCAGTCCCATTATTATCAAGATTCATATTGCAAAACAAAGATCTAATAGGGTACACATCAATAACTTTAAGATCTTCATCATTATTTTCATGGGAACTAGAAGAACATGCTTTTACAAAGCAATCTTTCTTAGCACGCAATCTAGCAGTTCTTTCTTTGCACTCATCAATGGACACTCTCATTGCTTTGAGAGACTCATTGATATCATAAGATCTAAGTTTAAGAGAATCAACATAAAGCGAAAGTCTATCAATGTTCCTACCCAAATCATCAACTTTAAGCAATTTTTCATCAAGCAAAGAATTAAAATTCTTTTGAGAGATCATAAATTTTTTCACACTATTTTCAAAATTAGAGGGCATATTATTAAAATTACCATAAGTATTGTTGTAGGAATTTCCATAATTATTAGAGGAACTGCTAGGGAACGGTCTAGGATTAAAGTTTCCTCTATAAGCATTGTTTCCAAAATTATTCCTACCAAAAAAATTTACATCCATAGATTCATTATTATTCTCAATCAAGGTAGATAAAGGCATATCATTGGGATCAATAGAAGCACTCTTAGTAGCAAACAATCTCATAAGCTCATCCATCTTTCCACTCAAAGCACTAATTTCTTCTATAGCATGCACTTTTTTACTAGTAGATCGTTCTGTGTGCCAGTGAGAATAATTAGCCATAATATTATCAAGAAGTTTTGTAGCATCTCCTAAAGTGATTTCCATAAACGTGCCTCCGGCGGCCGAATCTAAAAGATTTCTAGAAGCAAACTTTAATCCGGCATAAATTTTTTGTATGATCATCCATAAATTCAAACCATGAATAGGGCAATTGCGAATCATCAATTTCATTCTTTCCCAAGATTGGGCAACATGCTCATGATCAAGTTGTTTAAAATTCATAATATCATTCCTAAGGGAGATGATCTTAGCGGGAGGAAAATACTTAGACATAAAAGCATCTTTGCACTTGTTCCAAGAATCAATACTATTTTTAGGCAAAGACGAAAACCAAACTTTAGCACGATCTCTAAGTGAAAACGGAAATAACTTCAATTTAACAATATCATTATCCATATCTATTTTCTTTTGCATCTAACATAAATCAACAAAGTTGTTTAGATGGGTAGCGGCATCTTCACTAGGAAGGTCGGAGAATTGATCTTTCATAACAAGATTCAGCAAAGCAGCATTGATTTCACAAGACTCAACATCATTAAGAGGAATAATCGGAGTACTAAGGGAATCATTATTATTGGTATTGGAGAAATCACACAATTTGGTATTATCTTGCGCCATGGCGACAAGTAATCCAACACACAAGCAAACAGAAAAAGGCAAGCGAAAGAGGGAGGAAGAAGATGGCAAGTGGAAAAGAGAGGAGATTGGGAAAGAGAGGGCGAATAAAATGGCAAGGGTGAACTGGGGGAGACGAAAACGAGAGGCAAGTGGCAAATAATGTAAATGCGAGGGAGATGAGTTTGTGATGGGTAATTGGTATGTCTTGACTTGAGCGAAGACCTCCCCGGCAACGGCACCAGAAATCCTTCTTGCTACGTCTTGAGCTTGCGTGGGTTTTCCTTGAAGAGGAAAGGGTGATGCAGCACAGTAGCGTAAGTATTTCCATCAGTTTTTGATAACCAAGGTATCAATCCAGTAGGAGGCTCCTCACAATTCCCACGAACCTACACAAACAAACAAAGAACTCGAAACCAACGCGATAAAGGGGTTCTCAATCCCTTCATGGCCACTTGCGAAAGTGAGATCTGATAGAGATATTATGATAAGATAAATATATTTTTGGTATTTTATAATATAGATGCAAAAAGTAAACATGCAAATAAAAGTAGATTGAAAGCTTATATGATAAAAGATAGACCCGGGGGCCATAGGTTTCACTAGAGGCTTCTCTCAAGATAGCATAAGTATTACGGTGGGTGAACAAATTACTGTCGATCAATTCATAGAAAAGCGAATAATTATGAGATTATCTAGGCATGATCATGTATATAGGCATCACGTTCGCAACAAGTAGACCGACTCCTGCCTGCATCTACTACTATTACTCTACATATCGACCACTATCCAGCATGCATCTAGAGTATTAAGTTCATAAGAACATAGTAACACATTAAGAAAGATGACATGATGTGGAGGGATAAACTCAAGCAATATGATATAAAACCCATCTTTTTATCCTCGATGGAAAAAATACAATACGTGCCTTGCAACCCTTTCTGTCACTGGTTAAGGACACCGCAAGATTGAACCCAAAGCTAAGCACTTCTCCCATGGCAAGAAAGATCAATCTAGTTGGCCAAACCAAACCGATAATTCGAAGAGACTTGCAAAGATAACTCGATCATACATAAAAGAATTTAGAGAAGATTCAGATATTTCTCATATATAAACTTAATCATAAATCCACAATTCATCGGATCTCGACAAACACACCGCAAAAAGAGTTTACATCGAATAGATCTCCACAAGAGAGGGGGAGAACATTGTATTGAGATCCAAAAAGAGAGAAGAAGCCAAATAGCTAATAACTATGGACCCGAAGGTCTGCGGTAAACTACTCACAACTCATCGGAAGGGCTATGGTGTTGATGTAGAAGCCCTCCATGGTCGATCCCCCCTCCGGCGGAGCGCCGACGAAGGCTCCAAGATGGGATCTCGCGGATACAGAAGGTTACGGTGGCGGAAATATTTCTTTGGTGGCTCCCTAGATCTTTCCGGGGTACGTAGGTATATATAGGAGGAAGAAGTACGTCGGCGGCCGCTCAAGGGGCCCAGGAGACAGGGGGCGCGCCTAGGAGGGGTGGGCGCACCCTCCTATCTCTTGGCCACATCGATTGCTTCTTGACTTGCACTCCAAGTTCTCCGGATCAAGTTTGTTCCAAAAACCATGCTCCCGAAGGTTTCATTCCGTTTGGAATCCGTTTGATATTCCGTTTCTTCAAAATACTGAAACAGGCAAAAAAACAGCAATACGGGCTGGGCCTCCGGTTAGTAGGTTAGTCCCAAAAATGATATAAATGTGTAAAATAAAGCCCATAAACATCCAAAACAGGTAATATAATAGCATGAAACAATCAAAAATTATAGATACGTTGGAGACATGTCAAAGCGCCATCAAGCTTTCTAAGGATCGAGTTCAGCACTCAAAGACAAAGCATATTCAGATCCATCATCACTTTATCAGAGATCATGTCAACAAGGAAGACATTCATATCATTCACATCAACACTGAAGAGAAATTGGAAAATATCTTCACTAAGCCCTTGGATGAGAGAAGGTTCTGCAAGTGGCAGTGTGAGCTAAATATCTTAGAATCCTCAAATGTCATGTGAATGGACACATATCCTAACGCTTATGCATGTTGATGATTAGATGTGCAACACACGAAGTAACGTATATCTTCAATTAATGAAGACTTACCCTCTGAGTGTGAATACATTAATATGGAATTTGACT
This sequence comes from Triticum dicoccoides, assembly GCF_002162155.2. Taxonomy (NCBI): domain Eukaryota; kingdom Viridiplantae; phylum Streptophyta; class Magnoliopsida; order Poales; family Poaceae; genus Triticum; species Triticum dicoccoides. Next base: position 90,513,997 of record NC_041387.1, read on the forward strand.
TCGGAGCGCCACGATAATTGTGCACCATGTCCGGGTCTAATACTTCCTATACGGTGGGTAACTCCACCACCAAATTCTTATTGAAGTGTTTCTCTTGGCGTTAAATTTGCAAAGTCTTCACTTTTGGATTGTCTTCAACATTGATTTGTCTTCATGATTTATCTTCACAATGTTGATTTGGTTTACACACACACACACACACACACACATATATATATATATATATATATACACGCACACACACACACACACACACACACATTTGTGTTCTGTCCTATACAACATTCACTTATAGCTATGTCTTCACTCTTGAATCTTTTGATCTAAGTGAATGTGATCGGACCCTAACCTATTCCATGATTCTACCTCAACTCTATTCGTCTAAATCATATGCATTCTATTGAAACCTGTCGATTATCTTCTCTGAGTCCTTGTCAGCACAGGACAATCTGACAAACATTTAATCTGTTTTAATGCTGCTTCCTTATTGCCTGAAAACCGGAGAAGATGGAATGACCACCCGACAATCCAAGCATGCGTGGGAACATGGAACAACTATAATGAGTTGCATACATGCCACGTGGCCTTCAGATGTGAACCGCCAATGGCACCTGCGTAATTGCGTTGCGCCGCCCTCCTCTTCCTTATAAATTCTAACCCGTACGATCATTAACTGTTCTTCCACCTCGCCACCTCCGACAAACCCTAGCGCCCCCGCTAGCTCGCATCGTTGCCAGAGAAGAAGCGCTTAGCTGCCGCAATCTCTCCTCGCTGTTGAAAGATCGAGGATGTAGCCTAGAGGGGGTGAATAGGCGCTTTAAAATAATTACGGTTTAGGCTTGAACAAATGCGGAATAAACCTAGCGGTTAATTTGTCAAGAACAAAACCTATAACAACTAGGCTCACCTATGTGCACTAACAACTTATGCTAAGCAAGATAAATAACTAAGTGATAGCAAGATATATGACAAGAAACAATATGGCTATCGCAAAGTAAAGTGCATAAGTAAAGGGCTCGGGTAAGAGATAACCGAGGCACGCGGAGACGACGATGTATCCCGAAGTTCACATCCTTGCGGATGCTAATCTCCGTTTGGAGCGGTGTGGAGGCACAATGCTCCCAGGGAAGCCACTAGGGCCACCGTAATCTCCTCACGCCCTCGCACAATGCAAGATGCGATGATTCCACTAAGGGAACCTTGAGGGCGGTCACCGAACCCGTACGAATGGCAACCCTTGGGGGCGGTCACCGAACCCGTACAGTTTGGCAACCCTTGGGGGCGGTCACCGGTACCCGTCAAATTGCTCGGGGCGATCTCCACAACCTAATGGGAGACCCCGACGCTTGTCCGGAGCTTTACACCATAATGATTGAGCTCCGAACACCACCAACTGTCTAGGGCGCCCAACCACCCAAGAGGAACAAGCTTAAGGGTACCAAGCACCCCAAGAGTAATAAGCTTCTCAACTTGAAACTTCCACATATCACAGTGGAGAACTCAAACCGATGCACCAAAAGCAATGGCAAGGGCACACAGAGTGCCCAGTCCTTCTCTCCCAATTCCCACCAAAGCAACTAATGCTAGGGATGAAAATGAGATGAAGAACAAGAAGGAGAACACCAAGAAATCCAAGATCTAGATCCAAGGGTTCCCCTCACATAGAGGAGAAAGTGATTGGTGGAAATGTGGATCTAGATCTCCTCTCTCCTTTCCCCCCAAAACTAGCAAGAATCCATGGAGGGATTTAGAGATAGAAAGCTCAAAGAGGTCAACAATGGTGGGGGGAAAAGCTTGCAAGAGGATTGGGGTTGAAGGTAGAAGAAGGGGGGTATAAATACCCCCAAGAAAAATGTGGCCATTGCACACAACCGCCACCCCAGGGACCCGGACCGAACAGAGAAAAATGCCATACAACCCCAGGCACCCAGGGGAAAAACCCTGGGCACCCGGACACACATGGAAAGAAATAGGGCAGGGGGGCCGGGCACCCGGGGGTCCAAGACCCCGGGCACCCGGGGTGGTCAGTGATGGTTTGGGAGCAGCCCCGGAAGACCCCAGGCACCAGGGGGGCGAGACCCTGGGCACCCGGACCGGCCAGAGAGGTCACTAAGGAGGGGATCGGGTGACCCCGGGCACCCGCACTAGGCAGAGAGATGCGGGAACCAGTAAAATTGAAACAACCACAACTTTTGCAAACAAACTCTGAATTTGATGAGACTGATGACCCACAAGTGTAGGGGATCTATCGTAGTCCTTTTGATAAGTAAGAGTGTCGAACCCAACGAGGAGCAGAAGGAAATGATAAGCGGTTTTCAGTAAGGTTTTCTCCGCAAGCACTGAAATTGTAGGTAATAGATAGTTTTGTGATAAGATAAATTTTAACGAGTAACTAGCAATGAAAGTAAATAAAGTGAAGCAAGGTGGCCCAATCCTTTTTGTAGCAAAGGATAAGCCTGGAGAATTTCTTATAATGAGAAAAGAGCTCCCGAGGACACATGGGAATTATCATCAAGCTAGTTTTCATCACGCTCATATGATTCGCGTTCGGTACTTTGATAATTTGATATGTGGGTGGACCGGTGCTTGGGTACTGCCCTTACTTGGACAAGCATCCCACTTATGATTAAACCCTATTGCAAGCATCCGCAACTACAAAAGAAGTATTAAGGTAAACCTAACCACATCATTAAACATATGGATCCAAACCAGCCCCTTATGAAGCAACGCATAAACTAGGGTTTAAGCTTCTGTCACTCTAGCAACCCATCATCTACTTATTACTTCCCAGTGCCTTCCTCTAGGGCCAAATAATGGTGAAGTGTCATGTAGTCGACATTCACATAACACCACTAGAGAAAAGACAACATACATCTCATCAAAATATCGAACGAATACCAAATTCACATGACTACTAATAACAAGACTTCACCCATGTCCTCAGGAACAAACGTAACTACTCATAAAGCATATTCATGTTCATAATGAGAGGGGTAATAACATGCATTAAGGATCTGAACATATGATCTTCCACCAAGTAAACCAATAAGTATCAACTATAAGGAGTAATCAACACTACTAGCAACCCACAAGTACCAATTTGTGGTTTTGGATACAAGATTGGATACAAGAGATGAACTAGGGTTTGAGAGGAGATGGTGCTGGTGAAGATGTTGATGGAGATTGACCCTCTCCCGATGGGAGGATCATTGGTGATGACGATGGTGATGATTTCCCCCTCCCGGAGGGAAGTGTCCCCAGCAGAACAGCTCTGCCGGAGCTCTAGATTGGTTCCGCCAAGGTTCCGCCTCGTGACGGCGGAGTTTCGTCGCGTAAGCTTGCCCCCGATTTTTTCCACGATAAAAGCCTTCATATAGCAGAAGATGGACACCGGAGGGCCACCAGGGGGCCCAGGAGACAGGGGGTGCGCCCAGTAGGGGTGGGCGCGCCCCCCACCCTCCTGGCCAGGGTGTGGGCCCCCTGAGGTGTTTCTTCCACTCAATAATTCTTATTAATTCCAAAAATAAGTTTCGTGGAGTTTCAGGTCTTTTGGAGCAGTGCAGAATAGGTTTCTAATGTTTGCTCCTTTTCGAGCCAGAATTCCAGCTGCCAGCATTCCCCCTCTTCACGGTAAACCTTATAAAATAAGAGAGAATAGCCATAAGTATTGATATATAATGTGTAATAACAACCCATAATGCAATAAATATTGATATAAAAGCATGATGCAAAATGGACGTATCAACTCCCCCAAGCTTAGACCTCGCTTGTCCTCAAGCGGAAGCCGAAATCGAAAAATATGTCCACATGTTTAGAGATAGAGGTGTCGATAAAAATGAAATACGGACATGAGGGCATCATGGTCAGTCTTATAACAACAACATAAATAGATTTTGTCATATGACTTCTTATGCTCAAGTAACAACCCATTCACAATGTCAAGTATGGTTCAGAAACTTCATTGAAAGCTAACAAACTATAATCTCAGTCATTAAAGCAATTGCAATTTATCATAACATCAGAAAGAGTCAAGAATAGAGCTTTTCAGCAAGTCCACATACTCAACTATCATGTAGTCTTCTACAAGTGCTAACACTCAGGCAATACTTGTGGTTATGGAGTTTCAGCCGGACACTGAGAAAGATATGGGCTTATTGTGTTGCCTCCCAACGTATTCACCTTTAGGTGATGTCAACAATAATAGTCCATGCTAACTTACACCCAATTGGATATATATATCATGATCTTTCAAACACAAGGAGCTTGCCAAAGGATAAAAATGAAAAAGGGAAAGGTGAAGATCACCTTGACTCTTGCATAAAGTAAAAGACATAAAGTATAAGATAGGCCCTTCGCAGAGGGAAGCAGAGGTTGTCATGCACTTTTAGGGTTGGATACACAAAATCTTAGTACGAAAGAATGCCACTTTATATTGCCACTTGTATATGGACCTTTATTATGCAGTCCATCGCTTTTATTGCTTCCATAACAAGATCGTATAAAGCTTATTTTCTCCACACTAATAACTCATGCATATTTAGAGAGCAATTTTTATTGCATGCACCGATGACAACTTACTTGAAGGATCTTACTCAATCCATAGGTAGATATGCTGGACTCTGATGGCAAGACTGGGTTTAAGGATATTTGGAAGCAGAAGTAGTATCTCTACTTGGTGCTAGGAATTTGGCTAGCATGAGGGGGAAAGGCAAACTCAACATGTTTGGAAGGTCAATGACAATATACTTTAACTGATATGTGAGAAAACATGAACCATTATGTTGTCTTCCTTGTCCAACGTCGACTCTTTTAGCATGCCATACTTAATGAGTGCTTCACAATCATAAAAGATGTCCAAATAGTATATTTGCATGTGAAACCTCTCTTTCCTTATTACTTCCTATTAATTGCAACGATGACCAAGATTACGTTTATCAACTCTCAACAACTTTTATGCTTCATACTTTCTATGTGTGAAGTCATTACTATCCATAAGATCAATATGAACTCTTTTATTCTTTTTATTTTCCCAAGATCATAGCAACATAGCAAAGCCCTCGACTCAACACTAATCTTTATTATAGATAGCTCACGGACTCGATTACATAAAAAGATCACAAAGCAAAACTCAAAACTACTTGATATCAAAACTTCAATCTACCAAGATACTACTAAAAGGATCGAACTAAATAAAATGGTAAAGATAAGAGTGTGATGATGATACGATACCGGGGTACCTCCCCCAAGCTTGGCAGTTGCCAAGGGGAGTGCCCATACCCATGTGATTATGTCCTCGGAGGTGGTGAAGTAGGAGTTGTCGATGATGTAGGCTTGTCGTCCATCTTCCAAGGCATAGGATCACCATCATAGAAGGATGATCGAGTCTCCGGGATCCTTAAATCTGCAGCCAAACTCATCCTCTTGAATCTATATTCATACTCATAGTTCTGGTTTCTAGGCCATAGATCTGGGCTTGGAGGTGCTCGATTTTCTCTTGAAGCTTGAAGATGGTTCCCCCAATGACTTTGGCATATAGCTTGTGGTTGTTGGTGAACTCCGTGATCATCATCTGGTTGGCGTCGAGTCCACGCTCCACCATCCCTTGGCACTTGAAGACTTTCTGCTCCACAGCTTCGAGCTTTGTCTCCATGCTACCGGTACACCTTGGTCCCTCCACATCGCGGATGTGCAACACCCCCTCATGCATCTCAATGGTTTGAGGGTGTTGCAACACCTCCGCGAGATAGGGGTTGATAACCCTCTCGAAAAACTTGTCCTTGGGAGTGCTTGGAGATGCTATGATGCTCTACATCTGTAACAGAAAACAGCCCGAAACGAAAACAGAGGATATTTGCGTGATACGGTGGTCAAAACCTTCGGGAGTTTATATAATGAATTTTTACCGACCAAAATACATAACATGCAAGAAAACGGAGTTCGGGAGGCACACGAGGTGGCCACGAGACAGGGGGCGCGCCCAGGAAAGGTGGGCGTGCCCTCCACCCTCGTGGAGGCCTCGTGTCCTTCCCGGACTGCTTCTTTCTTCCTAAAATTCTTAAATATTCCAAAACTGATAAAAATTGCCATTAGAATTGTTTTGGAGTCGGTTTACTTACCGTACCACATACATATTCCTTTTCGGAGTCTGGAACATTCTGGAAAGTGTCCCTTATGTATTCCTCGGGGGTTACAGTTTCAATAATATTAGTTTCAACATTGATAGGATTACCTGAGATATAATGTTTAATTCTTTGACCGTTCACCACCCTCGGACTTGTTCCTTCAAAGTTGTTGATTTTTATGGCACCAGAATGATAGACCTCCTCGATAACGTAAGGACCTTCCCATTTAGAGAGAAGTTTTCCTGCAAAAAATCTTAAACGAGAGTTGAATAATAACACATAGTCACCTATGTTAAACTCACACTTTTGTATCCTTTTATCATGCCAGCGTTTGACTTTTTCTTTGAATAGCTTGGCATTCTCATAGGCTTGGGTTCTCCATTCATCAAGTGAGCTAATATCAAACAACTTCTTCTCACCGGCAAGTTTGAAGTCATAATTGAGCTCTTTGATAGCCCAATATGCTTTATGTTCAAGTTCTAGAGGTAAATGACAAGCTTTTCCATAAACCATCTTATACGGAGACATACCCATAGGATTTTTGTATGCGGTTCTATAGGCCCGTAATGCATCATCAAGTTTTTTGGACCAATTCTTTCTAGATCTATTAACAGTCTTTTGCAATATTCATTTGAGCTCTCTATTGCTCAACTCTACTTGACCACTAGACTGCAGGTGATAAGGAGATGCGATTCTATGATGAACATCATACTTAGCAAGCATCTTACGGAAAGCACCATGAATAAAATTTGAACCACCATCAGTCATAAGATATCGAGGGACTCCAAACCTAGGAAAAATAACTTCTTTAAGCATTTTAATAGAAGTGTTATGATCAACACTACTAGTTGGAATAGCTTCTACCCACTTAGTAACGTAATCAACAGCAACTAAAATATGTGTATATCCATTAGAGGCAGGAAAATGCCGCATATAATCAAAGCCCCAAACATCAAATGGTTCAATAACGAGAGAAAAGTTCATAGGCATTTCTTGACGTCTACTAATATTACCAATTCTTTGACATTCATCACAAGACAAGACAAACTTACGAGCATCTTTGGAGAGAGTAGGCAATAAAAACCGGATTGCAATACCTTATGTGCAGTTCTGTCTCCAGCGTGGTGTCCTCCATATGATTCAGAGTGACACTTGCGTAGGATCTGTTCCTGTTCATGCTCAGGTACACAATGTCTAATAACACCATCTACTCCTTCTTTATAAAGGTGTGGGTCATCCCAGAAGTAATGTCTTAAATCATAAAAGAACTTTTTCTTTTGCTGGTATGTGAAACTAGGTGGTATAAATTTAGCAACAATGTAATTAGCATAATCAGCATACCAAGGAGCAGTACAAGAAGCATTAATGACCTCTAATTGTTCATCAGGAAAGCTATCATCAATAGGCAGTGGGTAATCATGAACATTCTCTAACCTAGACAAGTTGTCTGCAACGGGGTTCTCAGCTCCCTTTCTATCAATAATATGCAAATCAAACTCTTGGAGCAAGAGAACCCATCTAATGAGTCTAGGCTTAGCATATTTCTTTTCCATAAGATATTTAATAGCAGCATGATCAGTGTGAATAGTAACTTTGGAATCAACAATATAAGGTCTAAACTTATCACATGCAAACACAACTGCTAAGAATTCTTTTTCAGTAGTAGCATAATTTCTCTGGACAGCATCAAGAGTCTCACTAGCATACTGGATAACATTCAATTTCTTATCAAATCTTTGCCCTAGAACAGCACCTACAGCATAATCACTAGCATCACACATAATTTCAAAAGGTAAATTCCAATCAGGTGGCTGAACAATAGGTGCAGTGATCAAAGCTTTCTTAAGTATTTCAAATGCTTCTACACAATCATCATCAAAGACAAAAGGAATATCTTTTTGCAATAAATTATTCAGAGGCCTAGAGATTTTAGAAAAGTCCTTAATGAACCTCTTATAAAAACCGGCATGACCAAGGAAACTTCTTATACCTTTTCTGTCCTTGGGACATGGCATCTTTTCAATAGCATCAACTTTAGCTTTTATCAACTTCAATACCTCTCTCGGAGATTTTGTGCCCCAAGACAATGCCTTCATTAACCATAAAGTGGCACTTTTCCCAATTCAAGACGAGACTAGTGTCTTCACATCTCTGCAAAACTCGATCAAGGTTGCTCAAGCAATCATCAAAAGAAGATCCATAGACTGAGAAGTCATCCATGAATACCGCACAAATCTTTCCACAAAAATCAGGGAATATAGCCATCATGCATCTTTGAAAGGTAGCAGGTGCATTTCATAAACCAAAAGGCATACGTCTATAAGCAAAAGTACCGAAAGGGCAAGTAAAAGTAGTTTTTGATTGATCTTACGCTGACACAGGTATTTGAGAGAAACCAGAATAACCATCTAGAAAGCAGAAATGTGTATGTTTGGATAGTCTTTCTAGCATTTGATCAACAAAAGGTAAAGGGTAATGATCTGTCTTAGTAGCTTTATTTAATTTACGGAAATCAATTACCATCCTATAACCTGTAATAATTCTTTGTGGAATCAATTCATCTTTATCATTATGAACAACAGTAATACCTCCCTTTTTAGGGACACAATCGACAGGGCCTACCCATTCACTATCAGCAACGGGATAAATTATACTTGCCTCGAGGAGCTTTAGTATCTCATTTCTTACCACTTCTTTCATCTTAGGATTTAATCTTCGTTGAGGATCTCTGACTGGTTTGGCATCTTTTTCCACTTTAATTTTGTGTTGGCATAGAGTAGGACTAATGCCCTTAAGATCATCCAGAGTATATCCAAGAGCAGCACGGTGTTTCTTCAGAGTTTTCAATATCTTTCCTCTTCCTGCTCTGAAAGGTTAGCACTAATAATAACAAGATATATCTTCTTTTCATCAAGCTAAGCATATTTAAGATTATCAGGTAATGGTTTGAGCTCAAACACGGGATCACCCTTGGGTGGAGGAGGACCCCCTAGGATTTCAACGGGAAGGTTATGTTTCACAATAGGTTCCTGTTTTAGTAACACTTAATCTACTTCCCTTCTTTCTTTCATAAAAATATCATTTTCATGGTCTAGCAAATATTGTTCTAAAGGATCAGTAGGAGTCATGGCAATAGAAGCAAGACCAATTATTTCATCTTTACTAGGTGATTCTCTATCACGAGGTTGTCTATGAAACTTAGCAAAATTAAACTCATGAGACATACCATCTAAGCCAATTGTGACAGTATCCTTACAATCAATCATAGCATTAACTGTATTCAAGAAGGGTCTACCAAAAATAATGGGACAAAAGTCATCTTGTGGAGAACTAAGAACAAGAAAATCAGCAGGGTATTTAACCTTCCCACACAATACTTGAACATCTCTAACAATCCCAACTGGTGAAATAGTATCTCTATTAGCAAGCTTGATAGTAACATCAATACCTTCCAATTCAACGGGTGCAATGTCATGCATAATTTCTTTATATAAATCATAGGGTATTGCACTAGCACTAGCACCCATATCACATAAGCCATGATAACAATGATCTCCTATTTTAACAGAAATAACAGGCATGCCTACTACAGGTCTATGTATTTTAGCATCTGGTTTAACAATATTAGCAGTTTCACCACAGAAGTAAATAACATGCCCATCTAAATTATCACCTAAGAGATCTTTAACCATAGCAATACTAGGTTCAACTTTGATTTGCTCAGGAGGTGTATAAGTTCTGGTAATACTCTTACGAACAACAGTTGAAGCTTTAGCATGATCCTTCATTCTAACAGGAAAAGGTGGTTTCTCAACATAAGTAGTAGGAACAAGAGGATCATTATAAGTAATCGTCTTTTCTTCAACTGTAATAGGTGCAACTACTTTTACTTCGATGGGAGGATTATATTTAAACCACTTCTCCTCAAGGAGATCAACGCGAGTAGCAAAAGATTCACAGAAAGAAGCTACTATCTCAGAGTCAAGTCCATATTTAGCGCTAAATCCACGAAAAGCATCGGTATCCATAAAAGATTTAACACAATCTACCTGACTCCTTACCATCATCGGAACCCCATTCTTCAGAGTTGCGTTTAATTATTCCCAATAAGTCCCATTTGAATTCAATAGTCTTCAGCATATAAGAACCAGCATAGGAAGTATCGAGCATGTTGCGATCATTGAGAGAAAGACGAGCATAAATATTTTGAATAATCATTTCTCTGGAGAGCTCATGATTGGGGCATGAATATAACATTGACTTAAGCCTCCCCCAAGCTTGAGCGATGCTTTCTCCTTCGCGAGGATAGAAATTATATATGTAATTACGATCATGATGAACAAGATGCATAGGATAGAACTTCTGGTGAAATTCCAACTTCAATCGTTTATAATTCCAAGATCCCGTATCATCACATAGCATATACCATGTCAATGCATCTCCCTTGAAAGATAAAGGGAATACCTTCCTTTTGACAACATCATCGGGAATACCTGCAAGCTTAAATAATCCACAAACTTCATCCACAAAGATAAGGTGTAAATCGGGATGCAATGTTCCATCTCCTGCAAATGGATTAGCTAGCAGTTTCTCTATCATACCCGAAGGAATCTCAAATTAAACATTCTCAGTAGGTTCAGTAGGTTGAGGAGCAACTCTTTGCTCTACTGGTCGGGGCGAAGATGCCCCAAACAAGCCCCTCAAAGGATTAGTTTCCATAGTGACAAGTAACAGAAAATTTCAGCACACTATATAAATGTTTCCTTACCAAGTTCCACTCACCAAAAGCGCTACACTCCCCGGCAACGGCGCCAGAAAAGAGTCTTGATGACCCACAAGTGTAGGGGATCTATCATATTCCTTTTGATAAGTAAGAGTGTCGAACCCAACGAGGAGCAGAAGGAAATGATAAGCGGTTTTCGGTAAGGTTTTCTCTGCAAGCACTGAAATTGTAGGTAATAGATAGTTTTGTGATAAGATAAATTGTAACGAGTAACTAGCAATGAAAGTAAATAAAGTGCAGCAAGGTGGCCCAATCCTTTTTGTAGCAAAGGATAAGCCTGGACAACTTCTTATAATGAGGGAAGAGCACCCGAGGACACATGGGAATTATTGTCAAGCTAGTTTTCATCACGCTCATATGATTCGCGTTCGGTACTTTGATAATTTGATATGTGGGTGGACCGGTGCTTGGGTACTTCCCTTACTTGGACAAGCATCCCACTTATGATTAACCCCTATTGCAAGCATCCGCAACTACAAAAGAAGTATTAAGGTAAACCTAACCACAACACTAAACATATGGATCCAAATCAGCCCCTTACGAAGCAACGCATAAACTAGGGTTTAAGCTCCTGTCACTCTAGCAACCCATCATCTACTTATTACTTCCCAATGCCTTCCTCTAGGCCCAAATAATGGTGAAGTGTTATGTAGTCGACGTTCACATAACACCACTAGAGAAAAGACAACATAAATCTCATCAAAATATCGAACGAATACCAAATTCACATGACTACTAATAGAAAGACTTCACCCATGTCCTCAGGAACAAATGTAACTACTCACAAAGCATATTCATGTTCATAATCAGAGGGGTAATAATATGCATTAAGGATCTGAACATATGATCTTCCACCAAGTAAACCAATAAGCATCAACTACAAGGAGTAATCAACACTACTAGCAACCCACAGGTACCAATTTGTGGTTTTGGATACAAGAGATGAACTAGGGTTTGAGAGGAGATGGTGCTGCTGAAGATGTTGATGGAGATTGACCCTCTCCCGATTGGAGGATCGTTGGTGATGACGATGGTGATGATTTCCCCCTCCCGGAGGGAAGTGTCCCCGGCAGAACAGCTCTGCCGGAGCTCTAGATTGGTTCTGCCAAGGTTCCGCCTCGTGGCGGCGGAGTTTCATCGCGTAATCTTGCCCCCAATTTTTTCCAGGGTAAAAGCCTTCATATAGCAGATGATGGACACTGGAGGGCCACCAGGGGGCCCAGGAGACAGGGGCGCCCAGTAGGGGTGGGCGCGCCCCCACCCTCCTGGCCAGGGTGTGGGCTCCCTGAGGTGTTTCTTCTGCTCAATAATTCTTATTAATTCCAAAAGTAAGTTTTGTGGAGTTTCAGGTCTTTTGGAGCAGTGCAGAATAGGTTCCCAATGTTTGCTCCTTTTCCAGCAAGAATTCCAGCTGCCGGCATTCCCCCTCTTCATGGTAAACCTTATAAAATAAGAGAGAATAGCCATAAGTATTGATATATAATGTGTAATAACAGCCCATAATGCAATAAATATTGATATAAAAGCATGATGCAAAGTGGATGTACTAGAGACCAAGTTTGTTGGAAAGCTAAAGACAAGGGCTAACACAATCTTGATAGAAATATCAAGAAATATTAAGTGAGAAAAAAACCCAAAATAAAATGGTGAGAACACTTTCTCAAATAAGACCGGTAAAACCTCCAACAACGAAAACATGATAGAACAAGCATATGAAATCCGTTTTCGATGTACTAGAGCTTGTCATGAAGAAATCCACAAGCTCTAAAACCTCAAAAGAAAATACAAATAAGAATCAAGAAAGATCATGCAAGGATGCAATGGTTTGAGCTCTCGACAAACGATACGATCACGCTACTCACTTGAGAGCCCCCCTTGATAGTACGGCTATCGATACTATAACCCAGTATCCAAACTATCACCATGAGACCGGTAAAATATAAAACCTATCAAGGGCAAACCTTTGCCTTGCACGAAGTCCACTTGAGCTAGATTATGACGATCTTGACTCCCTCAAGTTGGACCACCTTTCTTGATTGCGTTGGGTCGATGAAGACTAGATGATTGCTTCCCCATACTCCACTATGGGTGAGCCACTCTTAGACACATCTTCACAAGTCCATTGACACCACAATGGATGGCAAGCATCAAGCACTTGATCTCTTCGTGATGCTCCACTTGAACTTGCGCACGGAAATCTTGATGACGATCACCACTTGATGGCCTCCTCTCCATTGGTTGAGTGATATCTTCCTCTTGACGCAAGCCCATGAACACGTACCTTACCCCACATAGAACTCTTACATAGACCATGGGTTAGTACACAAAGCACAATGGACAATGCTTACCATACCATGAGATCACTTGATCCCACCCGGTGTATCTTCTACGCTTTGTGTGATGATCAACTTGAATCACTCTCTGCACTTAGTCTTGATCAACCTTGACTCTTTCCAACTCTATGACCAATCTTTGGATAATTCCTTAATACCACCTTGGTCAACTCATACACTCCTTGAAACCAACACATTAGTTCAAGAAATGCCCATGAACAAATCCTTAAAATATAACTCAATGCAATAATTAGTCCATAGAGAATGTCATCAATTACCAAAACCACACATGGGGACACCACATGTCCTTTCAATCTCCCCCATTTTGGTAATTGATGACAATCACTTTCAAGAGAGTTTATACAAGGAATTATGCATCACCATGCAATGCACCAACCAATAATGCATGCGTATGAGATGCAAAAGCTTAGGAACAAAACCAAAGCAAGACGAGACGACTCTCTAAATAAACTTATCCACAAAATTCTCTGAAACTTCTCCCCCATTGGCATCGATTGCCAAAATGGGAGGAAAGCTTAGAAGGACAATATAAATTGTGTTTACTCCATAAATTGCGTATTTCTCCACAAGAGAGTGGAATGCAATACACATATCCAACAGTAAATACTTGGAGGAAGACAAACTATATTGAGGCCCAAAGATCGCAAAAGAATGATATGCCACAAAGACATAACAAAGAGAGAAACAAGCAATCAAGCAATCAAAAGATACCAACTGAAGCAAGCTATCAAAAAATACCAATTTAACCAACTAGGCCAAATATCCTATGTGCCACATGAGTAGAAGATATTATGATATGAGCAAAGGAGTGTTCTAGAGAAACTAGAGAAGCTCCCCATGATTTGTGCATAATTTAGTTTTGTAATTGGATACAATGAGCACAAAATAGGATCGTCACTCCCCCAAGATCAATAGAGCCTCACGACAAGTGAAAGAGAGCAACAGAGTGTTATAAAGACACTAGTGAAGCTTCCCATGATTTGTGCACTCCTTAGAATATTTGCATTAGGATACCAAATGCACATAATAGGATCATCACTCCCCGAAAATCAATAGAAACTCACAGCAAGTGCAAGTGAGCATGTAGGAAACAAGGCCTAGCACTTGCAACAAACAAATGGTTGACCAACATATAAAAGAGGCAACTTAAGAGAAGGCTCAACCAAAATGATGTGTGTGAGTCATGGCAAAGCACTTGAGAAGACTAATGTAAGGGTGAGCATTAAGCATCAATAGTCTTGAATAGTGGAGACACAAGGTGCATGACATGTCCTTCCCACACACACCAAGAAAATGGGTTCACAAGCACACTAAATATGCAAAATGAATAACCAACACTTGTGACAACCCATGGTGAAGATAGAAAGCGAAAGCCTCATCAAAACGAGGGATACCAATTAAGATGAAAAAAAGCCTCGTCAAGATAAGCATGAGGAAGAAGATCTTCACCACACAAGAGTGCATCAAGATGCAACGAGATATGGCCCGCACTCAAGGCACACACTTTCATGGAGCCACCAAAGAAATAACATGAGAAAGAAACGGTGGACGTGAAGGAAGGGGGTACCAACTAGATATGCAACTTCTCTCAAGTGTATAAGATTCTAGGGAGATGACGATCATGATGATATCAATCCACAAAGAAGGGTGTACATAGGAAATAGTTACAAAAAGGAAAGAACGAGATATCCACAAGGAAGTCATAAATATACCAATAAGATATTTGCTTGAAAGCATAGCACTTGGCTAATATGGTCTTATTGTATATAAATGAAGTCGAACCACACAACCATCAAAGACATCACAACTAGCAACAAGAGATCATCGTTGGGATGCTTTGAGAAGGGAAACAAGTATGACAAGATATGAAATAAATATCATGACAAGATGCAACCTACACAAGGTTAATGCAAGAAATGTGTGCATGAAGAAGATTATGATACTTGTTACCAAGATATCAATGGAAGGATCTAGTAGATACCAAACAAAGGTAGATAGTAGTTCATTGATCATCCTAGCTTGACTCCAATAAGCACATGGTGACACCACCTTCATTGTGAGTGAGCTGAGCATCCAATGTATCTCCAATTATTCCTAGAACAACAACACAAGCAAAATGGTGCCCAACCTCATTGGGACCAAAGAGTTAGAGAACCAACAATACATAAGACGAACTCCACATAAATATGTGCATATAGATATGAAAATGAATTTCATGCACATCTCATCCAATTTGAGACTTGGTGGAGTTTCCCCTATATATTGGGTCAAAGAAAGAAAGCATGCCAAAGAGACTACATGTTAATATGCATGCTCAATACTTTCAAGAACCGGTACCAGTTGACAAGAAAATCAAGTAAAGAAAAGATACCAAATGAATAAATCATTACTTGGAGGATATCCATAACAGATACATCGAGGAATGAGATATCCATTGATACACACTGAATTAAATATGTCAAACTCGCAAAGAGAGGATGGTTCCAAACAAACCAAGATCTCAACAAAGTTTCATGATGGCACAAAGTACCAAAAAGAAAACGGCTTTCCTTCCACCAAGACACTTGATAAGTACCACAAGATGAGTGTTTTATACAAAATAGGATAGCTCCCCCAAGACTAGTGCATTGTAGAGAATTTGCATTTGAATACAAAATGCACAAGGTGGGGCCACCACTTTCACTATACCTAGAAAACACTAGACAAGGTCAAGAAATTAACAAGATCCACAAGTGATATGGAAGACAAACGGAGTTGACACAAACCTTGGCAAGAGATAAGGAAAATAAAAGCAAAGGGAAATGTAAAGATGATCAATTATTTCTACCGCACATAAGTACCAATTGTCATAAGACAAGAAGTATTTCGAAATAATTCCCGTTGGTAGATTGCAAGGTTATCCAACATCATATTCACACCACACACAAGCAAATTGCAACTTGTAGAGCTAACATGCCACCTAGGAACAAGATAATTTACAATATCAATTATAGGTGACAATATCTCAAATGCACACATTTTCTAGGCTTGTAATATGCACATAGCATATTACTCCCCCATAATGTGATACCAATAAAAACTTAACAAGAGGCAATAAGAGGATCCAGCAAGAGATAATTAATGGAATATTTAGAATTTGAATTTCTCATGAGAAGATATACCACATAGCGACTAGATAATCCTGTAATATCAATACTAGATGGTATTCCTCACGTACACACATTTATCGGATTGTGAGGTGCACAAAGCACATCACTCCTCCACAACGGGATATTCCATTAATCTCTCACAAGAGCCAACTAAGATACAAACAAGATGCACAAAGGCTCAACACACAACTCACACGTACATGAAGTGCAAAACAACATAAACATACTTGATTACTCAAGATAAGCAAATTGGAAGCACACATATACAAACACATGCAAGGTACAAAACCAAAACATGCAAAGGGGCAAGTAACTTTCAATGTAAACAATTTAAGTACAAGTTACCAAAAGGAGGCACATTGGATATGAAGAAACTTGATACTCCGAATGACTTGGCTTGAGGAAATATGAATGATGAAGACCCCTTAATTCTTCATAATGTAGCCAAGTCTCCAATGCCCTCAACAACACCTATTGATCAAGTTTGAGCTTGTTGGTCCCCAACCAAGTTGGGTCCTAAGAGATTAGTCACAATAGGCTTGGCTACCCAAATGGTTCTTTTCTTGACACCATTTTGAGTACCAACAACTTTGGCAAACACATTTCCAACCTTATCCTTCCCTAGAGAATATATATCATCAATAATAATTGGGTTGGATAAGTTACCACTAGTGCATGAAGAAGAGAGGTGACCTTTCTCACGACATAGGTAGCAACGTCTACTCTTCACTTTCTTCTCACTTGATTTCTCAACATGAGAAGCATTAGCTTGATTTTTCTTGGGAAGAGGCCTTTCTTCAACTTGAGGTTGAGCATGAGAGTGAATTTGTGCCTGCTTCTCTTGTTGCTTGGCACTAATGGGATTCTTCTTCAATGGGCAAGATCTAACATGATGCCCTTCTACTTTGCAATTGAAGCAAACAATCTTGGCCGAATTCTTGACTTGTTCTTGTCCCTTATTTTTGTTCATCTTGGACTTCTTATTCTTATTGGAGTTGAATCCAAGTCCACCTTTCTCATTGGGGTATTTTTGCACACTCAAGATATTGTTCAGTGTGGATTTCTCTTCATGACTTTTCTCCAAGTCTTTCTTCAAAGAAGTGACTTGGGCCTTGAGCTCTTTGATTTCCTCTACATGGTTAGTCTCAACACAAGTACTAGAGTAAGTATAAGCTTCATCGTTAGAGCAACAAGGAAAGGAAAGCAATTCATCACAAGATGTACCAACATTGTGAGTAGATGAATTACAAGGACTAGCACATGGCAATATAGTATTTTGACTAGAAGTAGTGCTAGTATCCACATGAGGCTCACTAGATGTTACCTTAGCAATCATGGCCTCATGAGCTATCTTTAGCACATTATGGGGTACTAGAAGATCATCATGAGAGCTCGAGAGCTTTTCATGGCTTTATTCCAATTTCCCATAATTGCTAGATAGCAACTCAAGTTGAGCCCGTAGCTCAACATTCTCCTTCAAAATGGATGATTCACAAGTAATAGAGTTAGTAGCACAAGCATCATCATTAACAACAATAGGAGAGGACAACTTGGCAAGCTCTTTTAAATAAGATGCTTCAAGTTGAGCATGAGACTCGGTGAGTTTGATGAGCTCACCCTTGATGACCCTTGAGCCATTTTCGAGGTGCTCAAAATCCTTAAGGAGTCTAGCATGAGAAACTTCAAGCTTAGCATTTCTAGTTTTAAAATCATTGGCCACCTCAAGATCTCTATCATGAGATTCCTTCACTCTAGATAATTCTAGAGCAAAAGTCTCCTCAAGAGATTCCTTGGTGGTTTGTTCAAGTTCAAGAGCTTGAGAGAGGTCTGCAATCTCATTAGCGTAATCACGCTCATGACCTTCCATTTTCTCAATGGTGACCTCAAGCTCCTCAAGATGAGATTCCAACTCCTCAATATATTTGTTGCCCTCAATGGCAATGGACATGATTTCCATGAAGTTGGAACGAGCAATTTTATTTTTATGAAGAGCTTTAAAAATAATTTCCCCCTTAATTTTTAAGGAAACAACATTATCATTCTCTTCATCATTATCCTTATCATCATTAGCATTAACATCATCATCAAGAGACATATTGGGATTCAAAGGAGAAGATACCATTTAAGCCTTAGCCATAAGGCAAAAAGCAATGGATGATGATGTAGGATCTTTTGAGGCACCATTCAAGACCACATCTTGTTCTATGGAGTGTTGGGTTTCCTCTACATTGTTAGCACAACAACTCGAGGAACTATATGCATTTTTATCATGGCAACAAGATATATCAAGTATATCATCATGATATTTAGTTAAGCAATTTCTACATTATATGCAAGAACTATTAACAAAAGCATGTGAAACATTTGGAGTGCTCGAAGTGTTAAAGTCCAAACATGAAGCATTGCAATAAGGAAGTGATGAAGGATCATCAACAATAAGCCCACTATCATCATTGCAATGAACACCACTACTCACCATGTAATTACCTTGTGGAAAACTACATGTAGGTGAAGTAGAAGAAGTTGAGCAGGCAACACGGCCGGAGGTGGAGGGAGAATAATCATCCCCACAAATCTTGGACACGCCATACTTATCTTGAAGCTTTGTCCATAATTCATGAGCATCCCGAAATGGCATGAGTTGAAATATAACTACATTTCTCAAAGCATCAAAAAACACATTAGAAGCTTGAGCTTTGAGATAAGAGTTTTTCTCATCCTCTAAAGATAATCGTTCAGGATCCTTTGGAGGAGAAAACCCCATATCTACAATTCGCTTTAAATTTGGGTCCATGGCCCTAAAGAGATTAAGCATGCGAATTACCCAAACATCAAAGTTTGTGCCATCGAAACTAAGAGTGTTAGAGAAACCTAAACCCCTAGTCGACATCTTTACTCTCTAGGTGGTTAAGCCTATCAAAGAGAGACAAGGCTCTGATACCAATTGAAAGATTGAGGATGTCTCCTAGAGGGGGTGAATAGGCGCTTTAAAATAATTACGGTTTAGGCTTGAAAAAATGCGGAATAAACCTAGCGGTTAATTTGTCAAGAACAAAACCTACAACAACTAGGCTCACCTATGTGCACCAACAACTAATGCTAAGCAAGATAAACAACTAAGTGATAGCAAGATATATGACAAGAAACAATATGGCTATCACAAAGTAAAGTGCATAAGTAAAGGGCTCGGGTAAGAGATAACCGAGGCACACGGAAACGATGATGTATCCCGAAGTTCGCACCCTTGCGGATGCTAATCTCCATTTGGAGCGGTGTGGAGGCAAAATGCTCCCCAAGAAGCCACTAGGGCCACCATAGTCTCCTCACGCCCTCGCACGATGCAAGATGCAATGATTCCACTAAGGAACCCGTGAGGGTGGTCACCAAACCCGTACAAATGACAACCCTTGGGGGCGGTCACCGGTACCCGTACAGTTTGGCAACCCTTGGGGACGGTCACCGGTACCCGTCAAATTGCTCGGGGCGATCTCCACAACCAAATTAGAGACCCCGACGCTTGCCTGAAGCTTTACACCACAATGATTGAGCTCCGAATAGCACCAACCGTCTAGGGCGCCCAAGCACCCAAGAGGAACAAGCTCAAGGGCACCAAGCACCCAAGAGTAATAAGCTTCTCAACTTGAAACTTCCACGTATCACCGTGGAGAACTCAAACCGATGCACCAAATTCAATGGCAAGGGCACACGGAGTGCCCAAGTCCTTCTCTCCCAAATCCCACCAAAGCAACTAATGCTAGGGAGGAAAATGAGATGAAGAACAAGAAGGAGAACACCAAGAACTCCAAGATCTAGATCCAAGGGGTTCCCCTCACATAGAGGAGAAAGTGATTGGTGGAAATGTGGATCTAGATCTCCTCTCTCCTTTCCCCCAAAAACTAGCAAGAATCCATGGAGGAATTGAGAGATATAAAGCTCAAGGAGGTCAACAATGGTGGGGGGAAAAGCTTGCAAGAGGATTGGGGTTGAAGGTGGAAGAAGGGGATATAAATACCCCCAAGAAAAATGTGGTCGTTGCACACAGCCGCCACCCCGGGCACCCGGACAAAAGGGGTCCGGGCACCCGGACCAAACAGAGAAAATGCCATACAACCCCGTGCACCCCGGGGCAAAACCCCGGGCACCCGGACACACATGGAAAGAAATAGGGCAGGGGAGCGGGCACCCGGGGGTCCAAGACCCCGGGCACCCGGGGTGGTCAAAGGAGGTTTGGGAGCAGCCCCGGAAGACCCCGGGCACCCGAACCGGCCAGAGAGGTCACTAAGGAAGGGCTCGGGTGACCGCGGGCACCCGCACTAGGCAGAGAGAAGCGGGAAACGGTAAACTTTAAACGACCACAACTTTTGCAAACGAACTCCGAATTTGATGAAACCAAGTTTATTGGAAAGCTAAAGACCAGGGCTAGCACAATCTTGATAGAAATATCAAGAAATAGCAAGTGGGAAAAAACCCAAAATAAAATGGTGAGAACCCTTTCTCAAATAAGACCGGTAAAACCTCCAACACCGGAAACGCGATAGAAGAAGCATATGAAATCCGTTTTCGATGTACTAGAGCTTGCCACGAAGAAAACCACAAGCTCTAAAACCTCAAAAGAAAATACAAATAAGAATCAAGAAAGATGATGAAAGGATGCAATGGTTTGAGCTCTCGACAAACGATACGATCACGCTACTCACTTGAGAGCCCCCCTTGATAGTATGACTATCAATCCTATAACCCGGTCTCCAAACTATCACCATGGGACCGGTAAAATATAAAACCTATCAATGGAAAACCTTTGCCTTGCACGAAGTCCACTTGAGCTAGATGATGACGATCTTGACTCCCTCAAGTTGGACCACCTTTCTTGATTGCGTTGGGTCGATGACTACTAGATGATTGCTCCCCCATACTACACTATGGGTGAGCCACTCTTCGGCACATCTTCAAAAGTCCATTGACACCACAATGGACGGCAAGCATCAAGCACTTGATCTCTTCATGATGCTCCACTTGAACTTGCGCACGGCAATCTTGATGACGATCACCACTTGATGTCATCCTCTCCATTGGTTGAGTGATATCTTGCTCTTGACGCAAGCCCATGAACACGTACCTAACCCCACATAGAACTCTCACATAGACCATGGGTTAGTACACAAAGCACAATGGACAATGCTTACCATACCATGAGATCACTTGATCCCACTCGATGTATCTTCTACGCTTTGTGTGATGATCAACTTCAATCACTCTGTGTACTTAGTCTTGATCAACCTTGACTCTTTCCAAATCTATGACCAATCTTTGGATAATACCTTAATACCACCTTGGTCAACTCATACACTCCTTGAAACCAACACATGTAGTTCAAGAAATGCCTGTGAACAAATCCTTCAAATATAACCCAATGCAACCATTAGTCCATAGAGAATGTCATCAATTACCAAAACCACACATGGAGGCACCACATGTCCTTTTAGTCGTCCTCACGCCGGCCGCGGACCTCGTCCTCTCCGCTGCCGCTGTAGGTGTCTTCCGCCGCCAAGTTAGGGCGCGGGGGATCGAACTGCTTGGCTTCTCTTCCCATCCGTCTAGCAGTTCGTCAAGGGTAAATAAATCTTACTTTTTACTGCCTTTTTAGATCTGTCAAATCGAACCACTTTTTCCAAAAGTGGTTTCTGAACTTACAAATCTGGATTTGTTCTCTTCTGCATCACATACCATGCTTAGTATATTCACTTATGCTTCATAACTAGTTAGATTTCACACTTGTACTTATTCATGGATTCGTACAAATTTGGAACCAACTCTCTCGAAATAAGTGAATGTCTTTGCACTATGAGGTCAATGTCTTCAACACTGATTTATCTTCAAAATCTTCTAAGAATGCATATGACCTCTTCCCCTTCCCTCGCATCTCTAATGCTGTCACAGCTACATGTCCGTGGGAGAATCCCTGGGTTCTCATAGTCTGCATTCATTTGTAGAATACTTACAACATCGCATTGAATATCCTGAAGCCAGTTCTTGTCTGAAGTCAATCAGACGGAAGCCATTCACTATGTTGAAGCCAATCCGCTTAAATATTATGGCTTCAGAGAAGTCTGCACGCAAGGGAGGCAGGCAACACCGTGGCAATACTGCACTAGATTTGCCTCCTGATCTCTAAGAGCAGTACAAGTCAGATCCTGAAGAGAGTTACAACCAGCGCAAGAATAAGATACAATGGATCCGAAGATATTGAGCAGAGGAGTGGTTCAAGTACAGGTTCGTCATACCTGAGTATGCTGAAAAGAATGCCATCAAGAGACCGTGGGGAGACTGTCTGTATCGCGGCCTAGTGCCGAAGACAAAGGCTGAAGCTATTGCGCAGGAATTCTATCCTTGCATGGTCAGAGGACCGCAGCGTGAAAATGCCGACCCATCTTCTCTGTTGTGGTGTCGAGAAGACAATCTTTTCAAGCGAAACTATCAGTCTGCAAAAGATTTAGATGCCAAGAACCACAAGAAGTTCGGCCTCAACTTCAACCCTGGTCCCTCCTCGCCAAGATCTGATGGGACACGTGAAGCCAATGAAAGCAGAATTGGCCCCTTTGACAATTTTAATGGGCTTCTGTCTCACATTGCTGCTCAGAGAGCAGTTGTGGATCAATCTGATGGTGAAGTTGATTCTGGAGATGCTCCCGCACCTCCAAAGGAGAAAAAGATGAAGAAGATAAAAGCTGCCAAGCCATCTTCTTCACCAAAAGCTTCAACAAGGAAGAATCTGAAGACTGCACCAGCTAAACCGAGTGTGTAGTCTGAAGACTTATCTCGCGTGTCAAAGAAGACCATGAAGCCAATGCCCAAGAAGGACACTGAGCAACCCCTGACTCTGTTTGCTGTACTATGCAACGAAGATGAAGCTATTGATCTGTCTAGTGATGGCGATCTTGGTGATGATGCTCTGGAAATGCTTATCAAAAGCAAGCAAGAAGTTGAAATTTTCAATGATCTACCGCTCTTTGATGTTGATACTCTCAATAACTTCATTGATGAGTGGTTTGACAACCAATACATCTGTATTGATGATCTTCAGCTCCCAGTGGACATGAGTGTCACTTTCCATGGAGCCATTGCTAGTGAATTGGCCTTGGCTCAGAAGATTGTCGAGCCGAAGAACAAGATTGACTATGAGAAGGCTCATTTCAAGAAGAACATGGAAAAGCTCAGTGTGGCTGGTATTCAAATCTTCAAGAAGATGTTGCATGACCTCAAGGAGGAGTTCCACAAGAAACGCACCGAAGCTAAAGGCTTGAGGCAGGGCATGAAGTATATGGCTGAGAAATGTGTTCAAGCCTATAATGAAGCAGAGAAGCGTAAAGCTCTTGGCCGGCCTGGCATTGACCCCAGGATGGCTGCCAAGAAGAAGAAGGTTGCTGAGATCCACACTGCACCAAGGTGGGAAGAACCTCACATTGTCTTCCCAGCCAGTATGACAGGCTCTAAGCCTAAGGTCTCCTCAGCAGCTTCTGAACTGAAGAAGATAAGAGCTGCTGAAGCTGAAGCCAATAAGTGCAAGCGCAAGGACGCATCTGACGATGCTCCTTCCAAGAAGAAGCTGAACACTAAGGAAACTAAGTCTTCAAAGAAAGAGCGTGCTGTAGCCTCTCAGCCTCTCTTTGTGCAACCCATCTCTGTTGCTCCCCCTGCTGCCACAAACCAAGAACGTCGAGTTATACTTCACCAGCCTGCTTCCACAGAGGCTCACGAAGAAGAGCAAGTTCCAGCTGTTGACCCCAACACAGCTGAAGACATTGGTCATGAAGACAATGTTGTTGATGATGAAGTCCTTCCTCAGATAGAACATCAGTTGGTATCATCGCCTGCTCCAACAAGCAGCGAATACATCAGCATTGGTCGTCCATTGACGCCAATTGCTCAGGATGATTCATGGGCCGAGTGCCCACAAGAAGAAACCCCAATTCGAGATGCAACACCCCGTACTCCACCAGTGCAAGTCACCAGCCCAATGGTGAATGACGACAACTACATGGAGACCTCACCATCGCCAAAGGCGTCGCCTGTGTTCCAACGGCTTCTCAAAGGCCTCAGGCCATAGGTCTCCATGTCCACCATCCCAGAAGAAGAATCACAACAATCCATCTCAGTGGCACGTCAGGTGTTCCCTGAAGAGAATCCTTCTGTGACAGTTCCTATGTCTGAAGCCAAAAACTTCTAAAGACATTCCGGCTGCATCAGCCGATGAAGAAGAAAGAAGAGAAGAGAGAGTTGCTACACCCCCCGCCCCTGATAAAGTCATTATCGAGGAGAATGTGATCGTGCAAGACCCTCCGATCATTGACCATATGGAGGTTGAGAACAATCAGGCTGCCACAAACACTGCTGAAGCCAATGACCACGTCTTGGGTGAAAATCATGTGGAGCCTGAAGTCAATGTTGTGCCTGAAGCCAATGTGAACCCTGAAGCTTTTGTCACGTCGGTTCCCACTGACGGCGCAGTTCCCCACCCAAGGCCTCACACTATGGAAATGGCTTACAACCGTGATATGTAGTTGGTCACTGCTCGCTGGCCCATTTTGGTTCCACCCACTGGTCTAGGGCCCCAATATGATTATCATGTGCAACAGCGACCACAAGTACATAAGCATAAGCCGAGACTGCCAAGACTTCCAGGTGCTGCAACAGCCCTAGGATCCTTCAGTGTCAATAGCTTCAGAGCCCACAACACCTTCTTTGACAGTGACAAGAATCCATACTCAAAGCCAAGGATCTCTTCAGATCGCTTCTGGAGCCATCAACAGCGCAGCTACTATTCTTGTGTTCTCTACAACCAAGAGAGAATCTTCCCTCACATGCACCTTGATTGTGAATCTATGGCTGGGCTCCCTTGTCTTAAAGAAGCTATGGATTGCTTTCGTGATGCTGGCCTTATGGAATTCATCACAGCCAAAGAGCACTGGAATGAAGAGCTTCTGCTGCAGTTCTATGCTACTCTTCACATTCGTGGATACAACAGGGATCCGAAGACATGGATCCTTGAGTGGATAATAGGTGATGTGCACCATGAAGCCAAAGCTCGGGACATCATTGAGCTCACCTCCCTGCCCACTCCAGGTGAATTGTACGAGCCTGGTTGTCAGCGTCGCACAGAAGGACTGCAGAGCATTTTTCAACGGCCTGAACCCAATATGAGTCAGATGCTCAGCATGATGAAGCCATTGCCTCGTGATGCAGAATATTCAAAGGAATTCTTTGTTCAGGACCTCGAGTACTTGCCTCGCACAGTTTATCATATCCTAAGGCGTACTCTCTGTCCCATCAAGGGATATTCTTCTGAAGCCAAACTTGAAGGCGCCATGAAGACTTTGGTTTTCTATATTGTCAATGGCATCAAGTTCAACTCCCATGATTTCTTCATCACACAAATTGTTGCATCTAGGATTGACCTTTTTGGCTTGAATTTTTATGCTCCATGGGTGATGCGCCTAATCAAGATTCATTCAACTGTCAACTATCAGCCTTCTGCACGTAACCACCTGGTTTTCTTGCCTGAGGTTGATCTATCTGTTGAAGCCATCTACCCTGAGCCTGCCAAGGAGCCAATATATCTTCACAATGCTGATCATCAAAGCTTCACACAGCCATTCAAAGGAGTTCATGTTCCGAATGCTGCTATTCCTGCCTATCCGCTTGCTGGCAATGTGCGTCTACTGCATCGAGCTAATACCGAAGCCACTGCCAGTACAGTTGCTCAAAGGCCTCAGAAGCATTCTCGAGTCCTCAATGATCGTGAACTACTTGTGGCCTTACATCAGAAGCAGGACAAGCACCATGACTGGCTGAAGCGTCAAATGCATAGTCTCTTGGTGGATGTCAATCGCATTCACAATTTGGCTACCAAGAACTCTTTTGTTGCCCATGAAAATGCAAGGCTGTCCTGGAAGAGCCTCACTCTGCTATGTTCTAAAGATGATCTTCAAGCAGATGGCTTCACTGAAAGCTTCAAGTTTGACTCCAGGCCCCCACCTAATGCAAGCTGGTGTCATACTCCCTATATTTAAGACTATGAGTATTCACCTTCGGCTGCAACTGTTGTTGCCAATGTCGTCAATGAAGAAGATGACGCCACTTCCCCCACGGTGACTGCAGTACATATCGACTCTGCACCGGGCCCATCTGCACCACCAAACTCCAGCAATGACCCTGCTCCACCATCTGCTCCTTCTGGGAACGAGTAGATGCTCTATGTCTTCAAACCTTTTTGGTCATTACTGACAAAAGGGGGAGAAGCATATGAGTTGATAGTCTTCAAACGGGTCCTTATGGGTGGCTGCATTATTTTTTGCCAAGTATTACAACTCTCGTCTTTTGATACATTTGGTTCTCTGAGTTGTAACACTTAAACTTGATGGTCGTCTGCTACTTTATATGCTATTATGTGATGCGATGATAAATACAGCATGAAGTCATTCTGCAGACGTCCATTTTCCATTATGCATATCATTATCTTCTTTAGTTACTTATATGCATAATGCATTGTCTTCTCACTTTGATGATGGCCTCCACAAAGCAAAACCTGCCATGTGCATTTGCATTCAAACACAAGTCATCTATATGCACATCTTCAGGGGGGCCTCGTCTTATGTATGAAGACAATACTCACGACACTAAAACTTTCACATACTTTTATCCCCGTTGAAATGTTCAACCAGTTTGTGATAAATCACCAAAAAGGGGGAGATTGTAAGTGCATCTAGTTCCACCCCAAATGGTTTTGGAGTATTGATGACAAACCTGGTTGAGGGACTAATGTGTTTGTGAGAATTGCAGGATAACACAGGTAGTAGTCCCATATTGATTCGGTTTACCTAGCAGAGATGACCCCTAAAAATGTGTGAAGACATTGAAGACAATGGGTGGTCTGTGAAGACATTCACATTGAAGACTATGGCAAGAGAAGACACTGTGTGAAGACTATGAAGTGTGAAGACATAGTTGCTTCATAGTTTCCTTTTCTTCTTTGTTGAGTCATAGGAACCACCGTACTGTTAAGTGGGGTCCCAGTGAAAGAAGTCAGAGTAACTGATGTGATGCTCAACCAAATCCTATGTCTTCAGGTGAAGACAATGAGAGCAAATCTTATCCAGAGCTGGATGAGTCAGATTGGCTTGTAGCCCAAGTTAAGTTGCCGCGTGTGTTTGAAATCCGACCATTGGACACGTGTAAGTTCCTTAGTGACCCAGGGTCATTTTGGACATATCAAGTGGGTTGCCTCCTAGCTATAAATAGCCCACCCCCTACACCATAAATTGGTGGCTGCTCAGAGTTAGTGCACGACTTTTGTCGTTTGAGAGCAACCCACCTCCGAAGCCTTTGAGAGAGAATCCTTGTGAGGACAAAGCCCAAAACACCCAGAGCCAGAGAGTGTTAGGCATCACTGAAGTCCTTCTATCCGCGTGATCTGAAGACTTATTACACTTGAGGACTATGAATCCTCCATCCGGTTAGGCGTCGCATTCTGAGCATCCGAGAGTCATTGTGGATTGCCGGTGAACGAAGTCTGTGAAGGTTTGGAAGTCTCCCTTGAAGACTTGTCAGAGTGATTGGGCAAGGACTAAGTGTTCTTATATGAAGGGGAATAAGGTGAAGACACATTCTTCTGAGTTGAATCGCAGCCTCCCTAACCAGACGTACAGTTGTCACAGCAACTGGAACTGGTCCAACAAATCCCTCGTCCTCTCCATGCAACTGGTTCTATCCTACCTCTCTCACCTTACTTACAGTTTGTCTTCGTGAAGTCTTTGCCTGCTTGCCTAATCTGTTTGACTTCACTGTGTGAAGACTATTGTCCGTTTGGCTTCATACTATCTTCCATCCTGATCCATACTACCTAGCTTCTCATAGTCTTCATGCTTTCATTACATTGCTTGCTTGACTATGGCTTGTCTAGTGTAGTCTACCTTCCTCTGCGTATCAATAGGATACATTTCTATTGTTTGTCTTCGAAACACCCCTGTTTTGAAGACTCTCATAAAAATCGCCTATTCACCCCCCCCCCTCTAGTCGAATACTAGCACTTTCACCGATGGATTCAGAACATGGAAGATCGCATGAAGGAGCACTGTATTGAAGGAGAGTATATGGTTCCATACACCCTACGATGGATCACACAAGGTGTTGCAAAATGGCGAGAGATACATCAAGCTATACAAGGATGGAATGGAGCAAATGCCTGGGATGAATTCAAGATGATTCTACTGAAGTCACGTCTTATCCAGAAGCCATGTGACCCTAAAGTGAAGAAGCCTTGTGCATGCAAGATTTGCGGAGAAATAGGACACACCCAGGAGGAGCACAAGGATGAATGCCCTCGTTGTGAAGAAATTCACGCAACTGAAGAATGCCCAACTAGGTAGATTACTGGTTTCTTGTGTGAAGGGACTACCCACTGGCCTGCTCAGTATCACATTTACCCCATGGTACAAAGAACTATCCAACAGAAAAAGAAGCGATGAAAGGAACCCTCATGGAAATTTTAGAAGAACCTGTGATGAAGGGAGAGGTGGAGGACACACCCGAAGAAGACCCAATTAAACCCTACACCAAGTCATGCTATTCATGTGGAGAAGAAGGACACGTCTCCTAGAATTGCCTGAAGGGGGATCTAGTAGCATTCCCGACAGTGGAAGTAGAGTATGACCCACAGGAAATAGAACCCTAATTGGCACAGAAAAGTACAGGAAGAGAAATAGATTGGATTCCAGGAACAATCCGATTTCTACAAAGAAGGACCTGACTCATATCACATGTTTCAGGTGCAAAGATTCAGGACACTACTTCAGCGATTGCCC
Organism: Triticum dicoccoides; assembly: GCF_002162155.2. Taxonomy (NCBI): domain Eukaryota; kingdom Viridiplantae; phylum Streptophyta; class Magnoliopsida; order Poales; family Poaceae; genus Triticum; species Triticum dicoccoides. Next base: position 90,543,262 of record NC_041387.1, read on the forward strand.
AAAAGGGAAGACGAAGACACAAGGAGGCTATATAATCACAAGGAAACCTCGAGACTTGTCAGAAGTAATATGTTTCTGCTGTAATGAAGCAGGACATTTTGCCAGAGATTGTCCCAATGAGGATATTCGTGTTAAATAGTTGAGTCTGTGAGAAATATAGTAGTAGTAGTGGGAACAATTCTTTTATATTGAGGTGTTGAGTTGACACATGTAAAGGAAATGCAAGAGATTGCAATAAATTCATGAAATCAATAAAGTTCATGTGTCATACGTGGAATTTTACGAGTTGTTACTCTATGAAGAAAGATTTTGACCATTTTTGAGGATATGAGAAATATGGTCTATGGATGAGTTTGTGCATTTCAAGGGTGGTAGTAACTGTGAGGACCCTTGACCCCTGGAAAAAAAATGATATTCCACAGAGTGGACTTCGGACAAAATAAGTACGAGTTTTATCTCGATATGTGGGATAACCCATGAATATGAAGAGATGAAGTATTATTGGCTATAAAGGATGTATAATGTTGGTAATATGGAGCCACTGTAACCCCAGGATGAGTTGAAGTTATAAAATTGATGAGATGGGCCGTAACCCACAGGCTCCAGGACCTGCCAAAAAAGCAAGCACACACTTGCTGAAGGAAAAACCCTAGGAGAAGTTACGACTTTATCAACAGACGATCTTATAGGAGCTTATGCAAAACCTGAGAGTTGTGAAGAAACGATATATGTTTGTTGGCTTGCAGATTCAATGGATTTATCCGAACTTAGTTCGTCAACAAGAGAAATTCTGCAATGCTTGTGAGGACAACCGAGTGTTAGAATGCGAGATTCGCTAAACCATATACAAGGTAATGATTTGGGTGCGGGATGGATTGATCACCATACCGCCTTAGTCTTATTATTCGCCTTGCTATCTGGGATGGTAAATCTGAGTGAATTACCCGTAGTAGAGCCACGACGATCAAAACCTTGTTTAAAGCCTTAGAATGGTATGACAATTTTTTCCCTTGTACAAGGCAGTTGTTGCCAAACATAGGTCATACGGTGAGAACGAAGCCCAGACCCATTTCCTGCAGGAGAAACCATAAATTGATGACCACCATGAGATATCGATAGTCATTTAGTATTGGCACCAGACCAGTCAGCTCAAAAGACCCAATCATGGAAGAACCTTACCAAGATGAAAGGACACATGAATTGAGGAAAAAGGTTATGCCACTACCGGAAGAGCCCAGAAAAGGAATTATCTTGAAGATCTTAGAAGACTGATCCTGTCAACAAAAAGGATGGAGTATATGAGTTTTGATGGAACCATAACCATGCTTCTCCACCCCAGACCGTTGTGACAATCGATAGATTTTGAGAAGACCCCCGGCCCTAACCTATTTCTTTCTAGCCTCTCTGAATCTCGAGGGGGAGATTCATTTTAAGGGTGGTAGGTTTATAACATCCCAAAATTTTAAATTTTGGAATGTTATATTAAATAGATAGTTTTGATTGTTTGCTTGATTATGGTGTGGTTACTTGTGTGAAGTTGAGTGAAATTTGAAACTTTTCAAAAGTTAAATGAGAGGGAATAAAATGACTTTCCCAAACTTTCACCTTGCATTTATGATATCCATGAATTCAAATTTATTTCATCACAAAACCCTAGAGTGAAGATGATATGACTTCTTCCATTTAAATAAATGAAACGGGTTTTGAAATGATTAGAATTTCATTTGGAAATCTTCCAAACTTTATTCAACTCAATGATTTTCATGAGAGAAGATAAAATGACTTCTTCAAATTATATGAAATATGAGTTGGAAGTTTAAAAGAAACAAAATTGAAAGTCCCTTTGAAATTATTTTTCAATTTGGAGTTATTTGGGTTTTATTCAAGTTATTTTTCTCCAAAAATAAAGTATATGGGATATAGGGTAAAATGATTCCCTACAATAGAAAATTGGAGAGAAATAAATTTGAAATCATTTTGGTATTTTAGAAATGATTTTTATGGGGTTTTATTGCATCAGTAGCACTCTTTGTTTTGTTTAACTTTTTGTGGATTTTATTTGACGTTAGAAAAATGTTCATATTGTAGAAAATCTTTTTCTGGAAATTTTGATATATTATATGCCAATAGAATAATTTTGTTATTGGTTTTATTTTATTTTTATTGTGTGTAAAAGTGTTTAGAAAAAAAATCTCTTCCGGACCGAACTCGGCCGAAGCCCAGCCGGCCCAGACGCAGCGCCGCCTTCGCTCCCGTTCCCGGCTCGGACTCGCCGGAGTCCGGCGCTCTCATGGCACCGTCGCCCCTCGCCCAAGACGGCCGCCACCCCGACCCCCCTATATAAGACGTGGCCCGCCGCCTCCTCCTCTCCTCCTCAGCCGCTGTGACAGCCGCTCCCTACTGCCCGCTACTGCCGCTGCCGTATTGCGCCGCCGCCACCGCCCACGCCGCTCGCTGCCATTGTCAGCCGTAGCCAACGCCGCATTGCGTCACCGTCACCCACGCCGCTCGCTGCCGTTGCCCGAGCCGCACCCCGCCGCCCGCGCAGCCGCCGTTGTTGCCCCGCCTCGCCGCAGCCGCTGGCCGCCCCACCAGATCTCGCCAGAGCCCGCTGCCAGTTTTTCCCGCCGAACCGGTAACCACCCCGGTTTATTTTTCGTTTTGTTTCAGTTTTCGTTGAAAAACCCGATCTGTTTTTTTAAGATCTAATTCAGCGAACATTTTCTGTTTAGCTAGTTTTTGTGAACGTTTTTGTTCTGTAGAACTGTTTAGCAAATGTTCGTCCAGTAGGTTTTTCTTTTTCTTTTTAGTTTTCGGCTAGGGACTTAGATGTAATTAGTTTATTTACAATTTATCCCCTAATTTTCAAACAATCACAACTTTTGCACCGTTTATCCAAATCCAACGAAACCAACGCCCACTTCTTCGTTATGATCTCATCTATCTAGATAAACAACTTAAACATATTTTTGAAAGTTTAAAATTTGATTTCAAACAGATTTGAATTCAAACTTCTTTTTTTCATAACTTGAGTTTTATAACTCCGTTTTAGTTGATTCTTTTTGCAAATTGAAGATCTTGACCTAAACTTTCTTATAAGGCCAAATCCACCTAATTTTGGTACTGTTAGAAATTGTTTTCTATTGCAAGAGTTAATTGCTTGTTTTCGAAGCTTTCCAAAATCTTTTCTTTGATTATTTTGCATGATTGCTTATGTATGCAATTGCTTGCTCATGATAGATTGACCGGAGTGTGACGAGTAGAACTATCAGGAGTTATGAGTGCGATGAATATTCATCAACAGTACAAGGCATAGTTTAGTAAGTTGTGTGAGCTCTCAAAGAGGTGGACTAGCAGATGTAGGGGGGTTGTAGGTGTACCGATCCGCCCGGAGTAGAGAGTAAATGTTTCTGAAAGACTGTGTCTCGGTCATCCATTTCTCAAACATCATGTAGTGCGAGAAATCCAACGGAGCAGATCGAGTCTTGTGGGGAAAAGTACGCAAACGTCTGTAGAGTGTACAAACTAATCATGATTAGCCGTGTCCCCAGTTATGGACAATTTTGAGTATCTGGAAGTGAATATTGTGTTGATCTCATCACTCTTTATTTAATGTTTTGGGTTTAATGATTAATTATGGGATTGAGTTGGGAAACCTTCTCAATATTGGTATAAACTTGGTAGTAAATAAAATTTATTCCTTTGTTGTAGGGAAAAATTGGCTTTATGCAAAAATTAAACTTAGAGCTTCCACCAGCCAAATATGCATGTAGATATAGTGTTTTCTTCACTCATTTGCTCTACAGTGTGAATTTGCCACTACATTCAATGTACTGACCTACATGGCTGCAATGTCTCATGTTGCAGGAATCTTACGACGAGTAAGTGTAACGTTAGGGTTAAGATGTCTACACTCAACTTTGTCGTTGGTGTTGTTGGGACTCCACAACTTTGTTGTTACTTCCGCTATATGGATTGAGGTAATAGTATTTACGTTACTTTATACATGTGATTTATCTCTGTTATAAATCCTCGAGTACTGTGTGTGTCAGCATACCGATCCAGGGATGACACTTAAGCACAGAGACTTCGATCCATTCGAGTCAGGTCGTACATGTAGCTTGAGCTCCTTTGGCATTTTTCAATTTTGTACATGCTCTTTTTCACATAAAGCTAACTTGGTGGAAAAAAATTCCACGCCTAGTAGAGATCGATGAAGGATTTTATTGATATACAAATATTGAGAAAGAGAAAAAGTGTATGCAACATACATTGAAATATTTTTCTAAGGTTTAATCTCTTGTTACAAATCATAAACAAGGGTGTAGAGAAAATAGCCTCATGTTTATGGGGTGCTTGGTGGGTTGGGGTTTAAAAATACGAAAATGATACCTCGCGAACGTCTGAATTCCGCCACCTCTGAGTGAATGCCTTCTTCTGCGTTGGTTTCTTTGCACGAACTTCATGTGTGCCACACTGCCATGTCACGCTTTGGCAACCATTCCCTACAATGTGGTGATCAGCAAACTCCCTCCTCCGCACTACTTCTCTTTGCTCACACTTGACACATTCTCCTCTCTCTCTCTCTATGTGTGTGTGTGTGTGTGTGTGTGTGTGTGTGTGTCACCCCCTTTATTGCGGCAGTTCAAGACGATTGTGGCTTCCTCGCCGCCAATTTGAGCATCGTTAGGTCAGTCAGAGGCGGATCCAGGCCCCAGGCAGCCAGGGCCTCTGCCTGAGGCGTGATGCTGATTTTCTTCACTAACAGTAGGAAAATTTCCACTGCATTACACTGTATCTATATAGCCTGCCTGGGACATGGTCTCGTTCTAGCTCTGCTACTGGGTCAAGTGGTTTGCTCATGGCTGGGACGATGTTTTTCGTCTGTTTTCTCAGCATCGAGTTCGTGGCCAATGGCGGTATTTGTGCATTTGGTGGTGGTGGTTGCATATGGTGGCCGGGGATAGGGTTTCCTTTAAGTTTTTTAGTGTCGATGCGTGTAGGGAGCACCATGGTTGTCTTTGGTTTGTAGTGTGGCGACAACAACCGTAGTGGATTCACTGGCGAGGGGGCGTGAGCGTTTTAGGGGGAGTAGTTGCAGTGTAGATGGGCATAGTAGTTGCCACCCATCCCCTCTTCATCTAAGCTATTTTATACCCCTTTTCATGCTTTCAATTTATCTATTTTTTTGCATGGTAATATGTGTCTCATTCATATCATAAAGATCAAAGTACAAGTCACGTAATGACCGACATGACAAAACTGAAAAGATAGCAGAACATCTCTGAGCTTGACACCAACGCCCCTCACCTGCCTCCAGCACCACCACAATAGCTAACAAAGAATAGAATGACAAATCACCTCCCCACCCGAGCTCGACGCGGCTCCATCGCTGATATGCAGCTTTGTGGACCTCCAAGGTGGCTCACCAAAAGTGAAGCCACTGACATTGAACGAATCAGACCGGGGCAACAACCCGGACACGTCGTCGAACTCCGGATGTAGCACCCCACCACGACTAAGACGCTGAAGGAGGAAACCATACCTGCCATCCACGAACCATGAACTCAGCACACGTTTCGTCTTCCAAATGTCGTTTATGCAGACCATAATCTCCATCCGCTCCTGGACTACCTCCCAAGCTCCGTGCCGAGGCTGGAGCAAAGGCCGTCGCAATAGCGGAGCCCGAGGACACAGGTCCACCACGAGGATGTCGCTGCCGCCACGCCATCCTTGCTTGAATAGATTGGTTTCCAAATCCATCTCCAACCATAGGGCCTATGGCCTCGTTAGGGAAGGATCCGAAGAATCTTTATTTAACACCATCATCGTCGCCGCCGAAGTCAAGACGATGAACAGTCTAAAAAATTAGACTATGAAGAAGTAAAAACGATTCACACGCGTGGATCCAGCGACCCCCCTGACCACCGACGACCGAGGTCGACGGCGGAGGGGAGCTTCCGGAAGACGGCGCTAGAAAATTGGCGCCCCTGGCGGCGGCTAGGGCTGGAGGCGCCAGGGACAAGAGAACGGCTCGTACAAAGAAACTCCTGTTTTACTAAAATTTGCTAGCACTGTTGTATGTGGGTAGATTGTTTTTTGAGGGAAGGGTAGATGCCATTTTTTAATTGTGTAGATGGTCTTTTTCCCCCTATTTTTTGCCACGTCGAGTCCTATTTATCCTGTATAAACAACCATGTTGTGTAAATGGCATATGCGCATATGAGAGACAAAATTCTACATATACTAAACCTGGCTAGGTTTAGTTTTTCTGGTTGTTTTCACTTTTTCCTATCGTAAAAAATTGACCAACTGCTGCCTGACACGTGTAATACTTGGGGACATGGTCGTGTACCTTCCTGGGTGTGTGGAGCAGCGGCCAATTAGGAGCTAAAAAAATCAGGTTGGATACACGTCGCTGGCAGTTGCCAAGATCAGGTTGGATTCGATTTCTTTTTTTTTCCCGTTTGATGCCACGTACTTCAGCCTTCCTTCTCTGTCGCCTGCAGCTTCTCGAGTCCTCCTGTTGGCGGTCGCCGCTTCGATTCTGCTTTCTGGACTTCTCTCTGCCGCCTCTGCTGGTCGTTTCTGATTTGGTTTCCTCATTGCTCCTGCCTCCTATAAATACTGGTGGGCGTCTGACCCTCAATTCTGCTCGCTACTGCCTGCCTTCTTCTTCCTCCAATCAGTGCTAGCGTGGCGATGGTTCCTCCTGGTGCTTCTGCGTCTGGCCGCCACCGTCGGGGCCGCCACCAAGGGCCCGTACCGGGCAGGAGCTGCGTCGAGTCTGATGCCGCTGCTGCTCTGGGGAGCGAGATCCTGCATCGCCGTCGCCACCCTACCAGGCTTACTCCGGTCTGCCTCTCGTCGTTCGAGCAAAAGTGGTGCCAGGGCCGTCATCGGGTATCTAAGGCGAAGGAGCAGCAGGCACCACCACAGATGAGCCGGCTGCGCGGTTCTAGATGCTCCATCGAGAAAAGCCGTCGCCGGGGAGCTGCTTCGCCTGCCGTCTCATGCCCTGGCCATGGCATCCTACACGACGGCGGGTCGACCACGATGCTATACAACATCGCCTGCTGGGGCGTGCCACTGCCGCATGGGCCTTCGCGCGAGCCGCCCGTACCCCACGCGCCCCCGCTCCTCCCACACCCGCGCGCTACCTACGGCCCAAGGGAACAAGCGCCGCCCATGCGCCGGTGGCCGTGCCAACGGGCTTCTAGCCTCGCACGCTGCCTGCCGGTTCATCTCCTTTACTAACTTTGATTCCCGTCTCCTCTTATTTTTCTGTGCGTGTGAGTCTATTTATGAAGATCATCTGTTTATGTTGCACAGATTGAGGTGACACCTCCTATTTCTCCTTTCATTACTATACATGTACTGATTTTTATCAGCAAATTGATTCAATTTTATTTGGCTGGCTTGGTTTCCGTTTGCAGATTCGAACTGCACTTTCGCCGTTTTTTCTTATTCCCGAACAAGCAGCAGCACAAATGTAGGAGGTATCTGACAACAATGGATGTGGTACCACTCCGTTCGACCCCGGTCTTCCTCTACCTCGGATAGTCGCTGCTCTTCTCTCTCCTTGCTAAAGCTCTGAAAAGGAATGAGCATATCATTACTGATAACTTAGTTGCAAGTTTGAAATCTTCTGTAACAACCTGAAGTACTTTATTTCATAGTTTGGATTGTGAACGAATTTTGGAAGGATCACAAGGTAGTCTTCATTTCAATTTGTCCATTTATTGGGTCGATGCATCTAGCTACCTGTAGCTGCTTTCTTCTATTGTAAAATGAAATAGCATTCTTGTTGATGATTGAAACTAGAAAATCAGCAGACTACATTGTGCTATTTTTTCTCTTTCTATCCTTCAAGATATTTAATGATGTGATCTGAAACTTTTTGTTTTGTTCTGTTATGGAGAGTTGAGAGTTTTAGGGGGAAAAGTTCAGTCACACTGCTCATTTTCTGTATTTTATATGATAACTTTAGCATCTTAAAAGATTCCTTCCATTGTAATGAATACAAAGGAAAATCACAAGTTTTGTTCTGCTATGGTGAGTTTAAGGAATAAATTCAGTCACACTGCTCATTTTCTGTATTTTGTATATTACTCTTGAAATTACATTCAAAAACAAAAAACTTGCATTGGAAATCAGTGTAGTTAACTGACGTCTTTCAAACCTACATTATATCTTCAGTTATTTTAAATACGCTAGCAAAAAACATATCACATTATTTCTACCTGTGTTTCGTATTCCCTGTGCAGATTGCCTGAGCCTGACAACTAATCGCGTCATATGGTTATGCAGATAGTAGAATCAGAACAGGAACTTGACGAACAACTGAAGGAAATCAGATTCAGACTTTATTATTTAGTTTGAGCATCCACGTGAAACCACTTAGAAATAGCCAGACTAGATTCTCTTGAGAACTTAAATAGATGCTAATTAGTAACTTTAAACAACCTTGTTGGGCTTCTATTTGGCAGGTCAACGTCTTTGCAAGGAAATATTTTTCAGCACAAGCTGGAACCTAAAGCAGTGCAAGGTTTGAAAGATATTGGGAATCGGCGCGCATAACAAGAGAGAAGAAAGAAGTGACCGCCAAATGTCAACCGATTTACATATTGCATCGAGCTGCTATAACATCAGTTGGCAGGAGAGGGGAGAAGAGAAGGAGTGTATATTTTTGTACAAGGGAGGAGCACATCAACTTTTTTTTTGAAACAAGGCAAAAGATTTGCCATTTTCATTGAATAAGAAGGAGTATTAGGGGTCTTGGCCAAAGGCCAAATACAACGTATCACTCTCGTGGCATGATATTACACAAATGTTTCGCACCGGCCAGACACCATAGCGTCATCTCGTCTTTGATTCTAGCTACTAAAACCCCAACAGGCACTGCGACATTACGAAATACCCTAGCATTCCGCTCTTTCCAAATTTCCCAAGAGACGAGCAACATAAGGCAGGTAAGCGGTCGTCGAGATTGCATCCTGTTGGAAGCGTTGGCGCTCCACCACTTCTTCACCGTGTCAACCATGGCCCAGTTCTGCGGGTAAATGTCATGAAGGCCAAGCCACGCTTTAATCATGTTCCATACTCTAACCGTGTAGCGGCATTTAAAAAGCAGATGAGCCACCGATTCTTGGACTTGCTTGCACAGGGGGCACATGTTGCAATTAGGCCACCCTCGCTTCTGAAGCCGGTCTGCCGTCCAGATTCTATTGTTGATGACTAGCCAAGCGAAAAACTTGCATTTTGGGGGGGCCCAAGTTGTCCAAACAATTTGAGGCAAGTCCGAGTCGACTAAACCGAGAAACTGCGCACTGTAAGCCGTTGCTGCGAAATGACCATCCTTGGTGAGCTTCCAAATGATGGAGTCAGGCATGTCAGGTATTACCTGAACATGAGATAGCTTCTCCCATAGGTTGACGAACTCATGAAGATGGTCAACAGTCATGCCCTGAGAGGTCTTCACCTGAGACACCCAAAAATTATTGAGGAGTGCTTTCTGGACCGAGCAATTTCTTCTTTGTGACAGCTCAAAAAATTTTGGTGCAATGTCCTTGGGTCGCAAACCATCAAGCCAAGCAGACTCCCAAAAAATGGCACGAGTACCATCGCCCACGACTACTTTTGTGGAGGCCGCAAAGATGTCTGTATCCTGTCGGTCGCATGGCGTCCCTAATCCCACCCAAGGCTTGATCGGAGTAAGCCACTCACCCCAGAGCCAACGAATGCGCAGAGCAGATGCAAACTTTTTCAGATTGAGAATGCCAAGGCCCCCATGAAGTTTTGACTTGCACACTTGCTCCCAATTAATCTTGCATTTTCCTCCAGTGACTTTGTCACATCCAGCCCACAAGAATGCCCGTCGGAGCGCATCAATCTTGTTCATCACCTCAACCGGGAGGTTCAGCGCCGTCATATAATAGATAGCAATGGCCGTAAGCACGGATTTGACCAACACAACACGTCCTGGAGAGGCAACGTGTTTACCCATCCACGGTGCCAATTGGGCTGCGATCTTGTCTTCAAGCGGTTGATAGTGGATTCTTTTCAACTTCTTGACCGAGAGAGGTAGGCCCAAATACTTCATTGGGAAGGAGGAACGGTTGGCCGGGAAAGAGTGTAAGATGTCCACCAGGTCCAGGTTCTCACAACGAATAGGAGCAACCAAGCTTTTGGTACAGTTCGTGACCAAGCCAGTGACTTCCCCAAAACTCTTTAGGGTGCGGGCAAAGAACTCAACATCAGACTTAATGGGGGCAAGGAAAACAGCTACGTCGTCCGCGTAGAGGGAGGCCCAAATTGACATAGCCTGACCATCGAGGGGATGGAGTTTTCCTTGGGCGGTGGCCTTCTGGAGGATTAGGTGTAGCGGATCAATCGCAAGCACGAATAGGAGAGGGGAAAGCGGATCCCCTTGCCTCAGACCACATCCATGCTTGATGGGGGCCCCTGGAACCCCATTAAGGAGAATACGAGAGGACGCTGAAGAAAGCAAAGTCGAGATCCAGCCCCTGAACCTCGGAGGGAACCCAAGGTGGTTGAGCAAGTCGAGGAGGAAGTCCCATCTGACCGAGTCAAATGCTTTTTTGATGTCGAGCTTGAATAGGAGTGTCGGGGTCCTTTTGCGGTGCAGGCGTTTCGCCATGTTGCGAACATACATGAAATTATCATGAATGCATCGTTTTTTTATGAATGCACTCTGAGCCTGCGAGACAAGGTCATTCATGTGTGGCGCAAGGCGGTTGGACATCACTTTGGAAATAATCTTGGCAATGACATGGATAAGACTGATGGGGCGAAAATCTGTGATGTCATCAGCACCATCCTTCTTAGGGATCAAAGCAACATCTGCCGAATTCAACCAGTGGAAATGGGATGCATGTAGATCAGAGAAATGATTGATGGCACACATAATGTCTGCCTTGATGATGCTCCAACATGCCTTAAAGAACGCACTGGAGAAACCATCCGGTCCTGGGGCTTTGTCTCCTGGCATAGAGAACACAGCAGCCTTCACCTCCTCCTCTGTGATGGCGTTGTCTAGCTCATGAAGATCACAATCAGGGGTATGCAGAAGCCCCCAATTGAAGTCTATGCTACGCGAGGGGGGCTTTTTGGCGATGTTTTTGAAGTGTCGGTGCACGATGTCCTCTTTGTGAGCATGTTCCGTAGCCCAACCGTTATTGTTTTTCAGGCGTTGTATGAAGTTCTTCCTCCTTCTGCGGTTGACACGGAGATGGAAGTAGCGAGTGTTGGCATCCCCTGCCTTAAGATTGGTAACTCTAGAAATTTGACGTTTTCTAGCCTTCTCCAGGACTGCCAAGCCAATGACCTTCCTCTTTAGTCTCTTTCTGAGGTCCCTCTCATCAGGAGAAAGTTCTCTATGTTCTTGTGCCATATCTAGGTGTAGGATGATTTCCAGGGCCATATGGAGTTGAATTCTAGAAGCAGCGAATAATTTTTTGCTCCAAGAGCGCAGCCTCCTACTAGTTCTCTTAAGCTTATGGAAAAGCCGTTGATAGGGTTCACCATGGGGAGAATCCTCATTCCAGGAGTCACTAACAACCTGTTGGAACCCAGGCATCTTGATCCAGTGGTTCTCGAAACGAAATGATTTGGGTCTCTTCGGTCCAGATGCATTGGCAAGCAAGAGAGGACAGTGATCCGAGAGCGAAGATGATAGGGCTTGGAGAAAGTGAGTAGGGAAACTGACATCCCACTCTTCGTTACAGAAGAAACCATCAAGCTTGCTCATCGTTGGATCATTTTGCTCGTTACTCCAAGTGAATTTTCTATTCTGCAAGGGGATTTCCTTTAGCTCGCAGGAGTTGAGTGCATTGCGGAATCTCACAAGACGAGAACGATTCACATTTGCATGGTTTTTATCTCTAGCCCTGTAGATTTGGTTGAAATCACCATTGACCAGCCACTTGGTTCGTACAGGAGGCTTTTGAGAGTTTAGCTCAAGGAAGAAAGCATCTTTGAGATTGTTGCGAGTAGGGCCATAAACTGTAGTAAGCTTGAAGGATTGTGGTTGATTGCTGTTATTCATGGAAACAGAGGCCGAAAGGAAGTAGGCACCAATCTGGACATTGGTAATGGACACAACATTGTCGTCCCAAAGGAGCAAGATACCCCCTCTTGTACCATCAGCAGGTCTCTGGGCAAAGGATTTTAGACGCTGACCCCCAAGGTACGCAGCCGTGAACTGATCAATGGCTTGGAGTTTGGATTCTTGGATGCAAACTAGATGGCATGAGGAAGAAGCAATAGTCTCATGGACCGTCGCACGACGGTCAGGGCTGTTTAGTCCACGAACATTCCAACATAGGATTGATAGGTTGGTGTCTAACATCTTGAAACAGGAACTACATCAGGTTGAAACTGAAATGAACTTTGCCTTGCCAGGGCCAACATCAGTGGAGCACACACGCCACCACAAACAGGCAAACACACATCATAGAAGATTGTAGCTAACATGATTAAACTAGGCTACAGCATAACAGACTATCTCGACCTTCAGGCCTCCTCCACAACGGGAGCGCTCAGGTCAGGTCCTCCTTCCCCTCCATACTGGATCAGTGCCTCATCAACCGCAGCAGAGAGATCGCAGTCCATCTTGAACAGAGCTCGAAGGGCAGCAACTGTGATATCCGGCAGACGTCCCTGGAACATTGCCGTGAACTTGCCAATGGCCTCTTCAGTGACTTGCTCTCCTTCAGCAACTATGCCCAAACGATGACACAGGAGCTGCTCTGCAAGCTTGGCTATGGGCATACTCCTGTTTTTGGCCCGGAGACGCGGGCTATGGCGCGGCAGCTGGAAGCCAGTGACTCCGGCCAAGGTCTTGCGCCTTGTCTTGGGTGGCCTTGGTGGAGTGGAGCGTGGTGATGGAGTGGGCAGAAGAGCCGGCATGCGTGGGATGAAGAGGGGCGTGCCTCCCTCCTCTTCCGAGAGAACAGTAGAGCCGCCGAGGGGCGGGGTTGTCTCAGCAAGGCTTGGTGGTGTTGGAGTGTCGAGGATGAACTCAGTCGTAGGGGTGAGCGCGACCTCAGGTGCGTCATCAGGCGCAGCATCCAGGACAGGGGGAGTTGGAGAAGCCATAGCATTCACAGGCGTGAAGGAGGAAGCTTGAACAAGAGTGGTCTTGATGTTGTCCATGGTGAGCGACGGCTGCACCTTGGACACTCTGGAAGCTGTGCCGCAGAGCCATCCTAGAGCCGAGCTCACAGGGGTGATCTCGATGATGTCGCTGGAGGTAGTGCATGGGGAAGGCGGCAGGGAGCGACCACGGACCATCTTGCGAGCTCCAGTCGAGCGATCCCATGAGTTGCCTTCTGCGCGGCGCCTGTTGTCTCAGCCACGGTCCCCGCCATGCTCCTCGCGACGCGAACCATGGCGGTCATCATCAGCCCTACGCACGAGGGCGCGAGAGCGGCTCCGGAAGAAACGGTTGCGCCAGAAAGACAGCGAACGATCATTGTCGCAGCCTCGCCGGTCCTTCCTGTCTTGGTCATCATCGCGGCGGTGGCGGTCTTCATCATCGCGGCGCCTTGGAGGAGGCTCCAGCCTGTCGCGAACTCTGGATTCGCCGTCCACCACACCGTAGCGCCAAGTGAAAGGGTCGGTGTGTGGGCGCCGGGGGATGTTGCCTGCCACATCTGGCGTGTAGTCCTCCAGCCGGTCCAGGTGGACGATTGCACGACGCCGGAAACCACTGTGTCCAACAGCCGTGGACGGTGCACCTCCCGCACCCGGGAGCACACGCGGAGCAAGGGTCACTTGCAGGACCTTGGGGATGGCCGAGGGGTTAGCCGACCACGCCCAGAGCATGAAACTTGAAGTATCTTCACGGTGCAGAGTTGCAATGTCAAAGTAGTGCACAAACGTGTCCGGGCCAAGCACCTGCGCTGCCACAGAATCACACCAGGGGCTCAGCGGGATTCCTTCGATACAGAGGTGGACGTGGTAGTCCGCACACACCACGTCGGAGTGGGCCTCGAGATGCCAATTGGCGGCATGGATGTCGAGGCCGTTGTGCCGGAATCTGCCGTCCGCCGTGACCTTGTCGCGCTGATGCTGAAAGTCGAAGAGGGCGAAGAAGTCCTCAGGGTAGTGCGGCACCACCTTGACGCCTCTCACACCAAACTCGACGTTGATGGCCTCCTTGATCTCTGTGGCACTGACAGCCGGCCTGCGCCCGCCAAGCCACAGAAAAGCACCAAGAGAGGACAAACTTGCAGTGTTGGCCTCCATCTCCGGTGTGATGACGATGACGACGCTCCCCTCCTCAGGGTGCAGTGAAGGATCGCCAACACGGGGGGCCATGGCGCGGCATGGCGCGCAGCGGAGGCGATGAAGCGGACGGGCCCCGGGATGTGGAAGGAGCAGACGCAGCTTCAGGAGTCAGCGGAGGGGACTGGGGAGAGGGGGAACGAGAGTTGGTGCAGCCCCTCGCTCTATGCCCAATTTGACGGCATCTCCGGCATGTGAGCGGATTTCTGCAGCTGGCCTTGCAGTGACCTTTGAGCAAACAGCGGTGGCACTCCCTGTCCTGGAACTTGACGAACTTGCTCTGTCGCCGAAGAGGGGAATAAGAAGCGGTAGCTCGACGTCTTGAAAGCTGGTTGTTGGAGCGGTCTTTTCGCCACCAATGCGCCGGCCTAACCAAGTGCCATTGATGCACCAAGGGAGCCGCGGTCGGAGCAGTCTCATCAGAGGCATGGCGTCTTGAATCTAGCGCAGGGCTCGAGGGGGAGATCCCCGCATCACATCAAACCTTTGCCTTGAATTAGGCCACAGACGCAGACTTGAGGCATGGACGGTGCGCGCCTTGAATGGGAGGAGGAGGCGTGCCTTGGAGGAGCTCCGCATTGAAGGCAAAGCAGACCCGCCGAGCCACCTCGGGAACGACCGCATCAGGGGCAGGCTGGGGAGAAGAAGCATGGCAAAGCAGATCTGACGAGACCGACGCGAGCTAGGGGAAAAGCCGGGCCACCAGATCCGGCCGCAAGAACTGCGGCGAGGGGAATCCCGGCGAGAACCAAGGAGAAGGCGGGGAAGAAGGGCTGCGGGCTGCAGCGGCGGCGCTGTTGGTGGCTGCGGGCGCCGGAGCGGCGCGTCGCAGGAGCTTGGGCGCGGGGGGCATGTCTCTCTCCAGCACATCAACTGCACGTTTGATCCATATATAGGTCTGGGGTGTTGACTGCACAAACCTGGTGCAACCATGATGATGGTTAACAAAAACAGCATGCCAGATAAGCAGGCTCGCTGGTATCATAGAAAGGAAATTCTGGACATCATAGGGAAGCAGTTTGTAGAGGGAGATCACAGAATGTAGCTTCCTTGTCTCTAACTATTTGTAGTCCTGTACAGAAGAAAGCCATAAGCTGCATAGAAATGTATTCATTAAAGATTCCAACCTTTGATGAGGAAACACGGACGATCGAATGACGTGATCAACAAAGATACCATGAACTAGAGCAAGAGTAGGCATATGTAGGCATCCTCTTGCAGCATCCTCCCTGGTTTCCTGCTTAACTTTTTTTTTGAAATTTCACCTGGGGAGAGAGGTTCCCTACCTTAATTTTGTATTCAAAGGGCCAAAAGGCATCGAGAGTTCTACAGAGGAACAGCAAGTACATAGAGAGGTCAGCAAGGCTTTGGTTTCAGTTTGTGTATTTTTCTTTCATCTACTCTTTGACATGATTTCGTATTTCTAAGTTAGTGATCACAAGATTTTTAACGGTGGCATTGACAGTGCAGATTTACAGCATAACAAATAGAACGAGATATTCAAGATTCTAAAGGTGAGTTAATATTTGGGATGACTTAATATTGAAGATAGCGACCATTCACATTCACGAATTATGTTGGCTGGTAGAAAGGAACCATGAATATTCTAAAGGTGCTTTTGGACTAGGACTATTCCAAAATTGTACTCCCTCCGTTCCTTTTTACTTCGCATATAAGATTTGTGTCGAGTCAAACTTTGTAAACTTTGATCAAATTTATATAAAAAAATATCAACATCTACAATATCAAATATACATAATATGAAACTGCATTCCATAATTAATCTAAAGATACTCCTTTGGCATTGTAAATGTTGATACTTTTTTCTATAAGTTTAGTCAAACTAGAGATACTTTAAGTTCAGATAAAAGTTATATGCAGACTAAAAACAAACGGAGGGAGTATGTGCGACTCTTGGTCAGTGAATCCAGTCAGTATGCTGCTTCTTTTTATAACATATACTGCCATATTCTTTGCCCGCAAGGCAAGTTTGGAAGGTCTGAACAAATGATTCAAAACGTGTTGTTTTCTTCCATGATTCAAATAATCTGAAGAAACATGATGCAATTATGATGAGAATAAACCAACAGGCGAACAGAAAAATCAGTCAGCATGTAACACCTCATCATACTCTTCGCAAACAGAGAAATCAGGCCTCAATGAAATAACTTCGGATTTGACAATAGTTTTCTATTGAACATTTGTTCAAGTTTTTTATTTTCAGTTTAAACTGTAATAAATGAGTACATTCCACAAATGCTATGTGGGAAGACGAGTTATTTATAACTGAAAATATGAAGGCAAATTACTAATAGTGCATCATTACTTGCCTGATTATGAATACACAATTTCATACACATATATTTTACATTAATCAGAACAGATTTTTTTTAAAGATGGAATGCCAACTCAACAACAGCACACACAGCATCACAACTAAAACATGAAACAAATTTCACCGAAATGCATTAATAGGGCGCGGCGTGCCGCCGCGCGGGCATGGCTAGTTGCAATATTATGTGTGTGCGATTGCTAAAACTGCCATGGGTATATGTGTGTGTGAGAGACTTAAATTGTTGTGGCATATCTGTGTGCGAGAAACAAACTTGCCATGGCATGTGTGTTTTTCTAGACATAACTACCATGGCATGTGTGTTTTTTCTAGACAGATCTGCTATTGTGTGTGGGAGACAAATTTGTCATGGGTACATTTTTTTTCTATAAAGAGTATATATTAATATCAGATACCAATTACACCCAGCGTCGGCAACAATGCAATGGCCTAATGGCCATGACGGATGCACACAGCCAAAAGAAGAAGAAGAAGCTAGAAAAGAAAAGTCCCGCTACAACGTTCCAAGCCTTACAGCCACAGCACAACCACTACCAAGACAACACATGATGTCCAAGTTCTCCAAACGCGGCACCTCCAAGGAGGAAACAATGCACCAACGCCGTCGTCGCCCGACGTAGATCTTGGGTTATCACCCCGGAGATAATCCCCGCTCTCAAGGAAAAGCCTTCAACAAGGTCATTGCCAAGCGCAACCAATTAAGCCCAGACCTTGGAATTTCACCCTGAAAGGCAAGACTTTGAACTTCACCTGTGATGACGCCCCTACTTACATACCGCTTCTACGAATCCCGAAACTCCAAGCAAGTTCCTCAACGTCGTAGTCTCCAATCACCATTACTGGTCCTTCAATCTCGGCTTGCATGACATTCTCCGCCTTTGACTTCACCACAGAGCTAAAAAAATCTCCTGATGGCAACCGATAGCAGACCTCTGCGCTGCTCGCCCTTTAATGGTGAGCTAGGTTTCGGATCGCCGTTGCGGATCTGGGGCCTTCCTTTCCCTTCCCTCCCTTGGGAGAGAAAGTGAGGGTCGCGAGAGAGGGATGGAGCGGCGGCACTGGAGGGAGAGCAGGCTGCCAGAGTTGGGGCTGGAGCGGCGGCAGGTGATGATGCCATGAACCTAGGGTAGGGTCATAGGCCTGACCTATATGTCCTACCCAAGGTCACTACCCTAGTATCAAGGACATTAAAAGTATAGCAAGAAATACCGACTGAAGTAGCCATCGAGTGCAATCCACTCGACCAGTCATCTCAGTCGGATACCCCCAATTTCACTCGACCTGGATGAAGTCATTCGACCATCCATGAAACGACTCGGAGTACAGAAGACCTAGAGTCACTCAGGATGGAAACGGTCAAGCATTCACTCCGTAGTCTTAAAGATCATTAGTACCGCTTTATAGCTGGCGTTACCAGTAACGCCATGTCTTAATGTACATTGAACCCTGTAACGGGGAACGACTGGGGTCCTGGTGCACTCTCTATAAGCCACCCCTCCTCTGGGACAAGGGTTCGCACCCCTTGTAACACACACCCATATTCCAATCGACCGCCTCAGGGCACCGAGACGTAGGGCTTTTACCTCCTCTGAGAAGGGCCTTAACTCGTAAACTCGTGTGTACAACCTCGCCGTAGCTAGGGCCTTGCCTCCTCATATGTACCCCCTACTCTTACTGTCAGACTTAGTACCACGATAGTTGGCGCCCACCTTGGGGCAAAGCGTCTTGGCAACTTCCGGAGAGGTTGCATTTTCTCCGATCTTCATCAACATGGTTTCCGGCGGTGGCTTGGTCATGGGCCGCGAGTTCCGACTTGGCACACTCAGTTTCATTGCCGACGACTCTGCCTGCTCCAAGAAGCCCCCCTCGATGTCGAGGCCCTTCCGATCCGTGGGGCATCGCACTTCCGCGCGAGTGCTTGTAGCGTTCTCCTACGACAGCCGTCGACTCTGTATCGGTTAGCCCTCACACCGTCTGCTCACTCTATCGGTCGCCATCGCAAGCGATCTAGTCGGTCGCGGCTCCAGTGGTGGGTAAAGCATGCAGTGGCTTTTTGAAAGGCCACCCCACAGGTCGCGGAGATTGAGCCCAACGAGTTTCACTGTGGTCCAGTGCAGATTCTTTTTCCGAGCGCGGGAGCTGTGACCCTGCGGCGGAAGTTCTCATGGTCGACTCCCGTCGCAGCCCACCCGTGTATCGCCGCAACGGCGGCAACGGTGATGACGACGGCCCGTCATTCGGCCACGATGAGTACGAGCCCCAACCTCTCAATTCACAGCAGAGGGAAGAGTTGCATCGCCGCAACGTGGAGGCGCTCCAGACCCCCATCATGGGGGAAACTACTGAGGCTCGGGCCTTGGAGGCTGCATGTCTGGCATGCTGGCTGAGCGCGCGCGTCTGGAGAACCTCCAGCATTCTCCCAACGAACGCGCCCGTCGACTGATCCCCGAATCCAGTCGACGTCAACGACAGTTGTTTCTGCCTGAACCCTAGGTATACCGCACTCCGATCCAGAATCTTATAGCTGATGCACGTATAGCGGAGTCTATTCAGCCGTCCCATTCAGAAGCTGGATGGGGTTTGGAACAGATCCGAGTGCTGCTCTGGGCAGCAGGAGAGTAAAACACCGTCATTTCCCAATCGCAGAACAAGATCCACATCAGGTCAGTGAGGGCAGATACAGTTCAGTCGGCACACAGTCCTGGGTCACCTTTGCAACGTGAAGATCATGATCGTCGTCGAGATAGGCACCTGGGAAGAGCTCATGGAGAGTTTGATCATGATTATGCCCGTGACAACCACCGTCGAGTGCCTTCGCCCCCTCTAAGGGATGGGTCATACGTGCCCCAGCGATATGATGATAGGCGCCTGTATGGTAATGACCGCAGAGTTCCAGTCGACCCAAGAGAGCCTGAGTTCGACGCAAGGTTAGTCCGTGTACAAGGTTTGGCCGACCGGAATAGAGCACACAGAGAAGGTTTGGGTAGAGATAGACCCGGTGGAAGTAGGGTGCACGTTTCCGTCCCTGAGTGTTTCGGAAGAGCCATCTGAGCTAATGAGATCCCTCACAACTTCAAATTGGCGACTGGCGTCAGTAAGTTCACCGGGGAGTCGAAGCCTGACACTTGGTTGGAGGATTACCAAGTGGTTGTGCATATTGGTGGTGGCAACGACGAGGTGGCCATGAAGCACCTCCCTTTGATGCTTGAAGGTTCTGCCAGAGCCTGGCTAAATCAGTTGACCCCTAGGAGCATTTTCAATTGGGAAGAATTAGCCCGCGTGTTTACCAAAACATTTGAGGGCACCTGCAAGCGACCTGCTGGTTTGACAGAATTGCAGCATTGTGTGTAGAAACAGAATGAGACTTTGAGAGACTATATCAAAAGATGGACTACTCTTCACCACACGTTGGAGAATGTGTCAGATCACCAAGCAGTTTGTGCCTTTAAAGAAGGCGTTCGCTACAGAGAGCTCAATCTGAAGTTCGGTCGGACCGGAGACATGACTCTGACTCGGATGATGGAGATTGCCACTCGGTACACTAACGGCGAAAAAGAGGACCGACTCCAGAGCGGTAAGAATAGATCAGTCGCCCAGGACACCGGAGGAGGACACTCCAGTCGGAAGCAGAAACAAAAAGCTGGGGCTGCAGGCCCTGCCGAGGCAGCAGTTTTGAACCAAGGGAAGTTCAAAGGGAAGCCTAAAGGGTCTTGGACCCCTAAAAAAGTGAAAGATCAAGCAGGAAATGATGTGCTTGATTTACCATGCCATATACACACCAAAAAGGATGAAGAGGGGAATCTGATTCTCCCCAAGCATACCACTCGACAGTGTCGACTCCTGATTCAGAGCTTCCGATTGAGCCAGCCCAGTGAAAAGGACAAAGAGTCTGATAAGGAGGAAGACAAAGAGGAAGATGGTGGTTACCCCAATATTAACGCCACTTTGGTGATTTTTGCTGACCTCGAGAGCAAAAGTCGACTGAAAGTTATTAACAGAGAGGTAAACATGGTTGCTCCGACAATGCCAAGATATTTGAAGTGGCCAAAAAACCCTATTACATTCGACCAGTCCGACCACCCGCCACACGTTGCTAGCCTTGGGCGGCAAGCGTTTGTGGTCGACCCAGTCGTTGGGGGCACCCAACTGACCAAGGTTTTGATGGACGGTGGCAGTGGATTGAATATATTGTATGCTAAGGCCCTCCGGGGGATGGGCATTCAGATGTCCAAGCTTAGTGAGAGCAACATGAGATTCCATGGTATCATCCCAGGAAAGAAAGCCGATTCACTCGGTCATATCACTCTTGATGTAGTTTTCGGTGATTCCAAGAATTACCTCAAGGAAAAGTTGACATTTAAGGTAGTGGATTTTGACAGTGCCTATCATGCCATTCTGGGCAGACTTGCTTATGCTAGTTTCATGGCTCGACCGTGCTATGTGTACCTTAAGTTGAAGATGCCTGGCCCCGGAGGCGTGATCACAGTCACTGGAAATCGGCAAAGAGCAGAAGATTGTCTCTAGAAAGGATCAAAGATCGCCGATGAACAGATGGCAGCGGTAGAGTTTCAAGAATACCAGAAGAATGCAGATCCAAGTGATTTGTTGCGTGCCAAGAGGCCTGCCTCGGAGCCCACATTTCAGTCGACCAGTGAGACAAAGCCGGTTCACATTCACCCGACCGATCCCAATGCCGCTCCGACCCATATCTCAACAACACTCGACGGCAAATAGGAAGAAAGCGCTCATCCAGTTCCTCCATGAGAACTGGGGCATCTTCGCATGGAAGCCATCTAACATGCCAGGTGTACCCAGGGGACTGGCTGAGCACCACTTGCGGTCGACCCAAAAGCTAAACCCGTTAAAGAGCATCTCTGTCGGTCTGCCGCGGAGAAGAGGAAGGCCATTGGTGAGGAGGTGGCTCGGCTTCTGGCTGCTGAGTTCATCCGCGAGATATACCACTCCAAGTGGCTCACCAATGTTGTTATGGTCCCCAAGAAAGATAAGTCACTTCAAATGTGTATTGATTTCAAGCATATCAATCGAGCCTGCCCGGAAGATCATTTTCCTCTGCCCCGCATCGACCAGATAGTCGACTCAACTATGGGATTTGAGCGATTGTCCTTTTTGTATGGTTATTTCGGGTACCATCAGATTCGACTGAATGGACCCGATGAGATAAAGACAACTTTCATCACCCCATTCGGGTGCTTTTGGTATGTTACTATGCCCTTTGGCCTCAAGAATGCTGGTGCCATCTTCATGCGCATGATTCAGAAGTGCCTGCTCACTCAAATCAGTCGGAATGTGGAAGCATACATGGATGACATAGTGGTCAAGTACGCAAAGGTTCTGACCTACTGACTAACCTTGCTGAAACCTGTGCCAACTTAAGAAGATATGATATCAAGCTCAATCCATCAAAGTGCACATTCGGAGTCCCAGGTGCAAAGTTACTCGGTTTCCACGTTTCCTAACGAGGGATCGACACAAACCCAGAGAAGATTAGCACAATCCTCCGAATGAAACGCCCTGTGCATGTACATGATGTTTAGAAGCTTGCTGGTTGTTTGGCTGCATTGAGTCGATTCATCTCACGCCTCGGTGAAAAGGCATTACCTCTTTACCGACTGATGAAGAAGTCTGACAAGTTCGAGTGGAATGATGAAGCTGAAGCAGCGTTTAAAGAGCTCAAAGTCGTGCTTTCCACCCAGCCGGTGCTTGCCGCAAGGAGCCTGTACTACTTTACATCGCAACCACTAGACAGGTTGTCAGCACAGTGCCCACGGTCGAGTGGGAAGAAGAAGGCAAAGCCTACAAAGTTCAACGCCCTATGTACTACATTTCTGAAGTCTTGACTCCGTCCAACCAAAGATATCCTCATTATCAGAAGCTTGTTTATGGAATTTACTTGACCATGAAGAAGGTTGCACACTATTTCTCAGACCACTCGGTTTCAGTCGTCAGCAACGCTCCATTGTCAGAAATTCTGAATAATAGGGATGCAATTGGCCAAGTGGCAAAATGGGCGATTGAACTCCTTCCTTTGGATATCAAGTTTGAGGCAAAGAAAGCCATCAAGCCTCAAGCAATAGCAGATTTCCTTGTAGAGTGGATTGAACAACAGCAACCGACTCAGATTCACTCAGAACATTGGACTATGTTCTTTGATGGATCCAAGATGTTGAATGGCTCTGGTGCAGGAGTGGTTTTAGTATCCCCAAGAGGAGACAAGCTCAGCTATGTCCTCCAGACTCACTTTGATTCTTCTAACAATGAAGGTGAGTATGAGGCACTATTGTATGGGTTACGTATGTCCATTTCACTCGGTGTCCGACGCTTGATGGTTTATGCGACTCAAACTTAGTGGTTAATCAAGTAATGAAGGAATGGGACATCAGGAGTCCAGCAATGACCAGTTATTGCATTGTAGTAAGAAAGCTAGAGAAAAAGTTTAAGGGGTTAGAGCTCCACCACATACCCCGAATCAAGAATCAAGTTGTTGATGATCTGGCAAAGATAGGTTCCACTCGGAAGCCTATCCCCAGTAATGTGTTCTTGGAGCATCTCCACACCCCGTCTGTACAAGAAGATCCCTTCAAGGAAGAGCCCCTACAACCGATAAGTTCAACCAATCCGACTGAGATTGAAGTCCCAGTTGTGGTCGACTTGGTCATGGAAGTCTTAGTGATCACACCCGACTGGACGGTGCCATACATCGCGTACCTGCTTAGGAGGAACTCCCAGAAGATGAAGATGAGGCCTGCCAGATCGTCCGTCGATTGAAGGCTTTCACCGTGATAAAAGAGCAGCTTTACAGAGTAAGTGTCACAGGAGTGGCTCAACGTTGCATCACCATAGAAGAAGGTCGAATGATTTTAAACGAGATCCACTCGGGGACATCTGGTCACCATGCGTCCTCTTGGACCATCATGTCCAAAGCATACCAAGCAGGATTCTATTGGCCACGTGCAAATGAGATGGCAAAGGATATAGTCGACAAGTGCGCAGGTTGTCAGTTCTACTCCAACATGTCTCACAAGCCTGCATCTGCCTTGAAGACCATTCCACTCGTCTGGCCTTTTGCATTCTGGGGGTTAGACATGGTTGGACCCTTCAAGACCGGCAGAAGTGGCTTCACTCATTTCCTCATAGCAGTCAACAAGTTCACCAAATGGATCGAAGCCAAGCCTATCAAAAACCTTGACTCAAGCACTGCCGTCAGTTTCATCAGGGAGTTGATATTCAGACATGGAGTCCCTCACAACATTATCACAGATAACGGCTCCAACTTTGATTCTAATGAGTTCAAGGCGTTCTATGCTTCCCAAGGTACTCGGGTCGACTACGCATCTATTGTGCACCCACAGTCGAATGGGCGGGCAGAAAGGGCGATGGTTTGATCCTTCAAGGGCTGAAACCCCGACGGATGCGCGACCTCAAGCACGCGGCTGGAGCTTGGATGACTGAGTTGTCGTCCGTCTTATGGGGACTGAGAACAACTCCAAACCGGTCGACTGACCAGACCCCTTTCTTCATGGTGTATGCTGCTGAAGTTGTGCTTCTGAGTGACTTTCTACACAATGCCCCCCGAGTGGAACTCTTCTCGGAAGTTGAAGTAGAACAGGCATGTCAGGACGCAGTTGATCTCCTAGAGGAGGAACGTGAGATGGCTCTGATCCGGTCGAACATCTAACGACAAGATCTACATTGTTTCCATGCCCGCAGTGTCAGAGGTCGAGCATTCTAGGAAGGAGACCTTGTGCTCCGAGTGGATCAGAAATGACCTCATAGGCTCGATCTGGCCTGGTAAGGTCCCTTCATCATCACTAAGGCTCTCCACAACGGGGGATATAATCTCTACAACATAGCCAAGAAAGTGGATGAGCCACGCGCATGGAATGCGGAGCTGCTTCGCCATTTCTATACCTAAACCACTCGGATCGACGAGTTGTAATAAGAGTCCTTCGGTTTTCTTATCAAAGACAAGATTTTTGTAGTATCTTAATGGTTGTTTTCCCATGAACACATGTGTTCAAATCCCCCAGTGGGTGGCTTAGTTGCGACCCCGTACTCGCCTAAGTGAAAAACCACTCCGAATGGAGAGCAATCCTCCCACTTGGGGGCTTAGCTGCGACCTTGTACTCGCCTAAGTGAAAACAATACTCTGAGTGGAGAGCAATCCTCCCACTCGGGGGCTTAGCTGCAACTCTGTACTCGCCTAAGTTAAAAAAACTACTCCGAGTGGAGAGCAATCCTCCCACTCAGGGGCTTAGTTGCGACCCCGTACTCGCCTAAGTTAACAAAAAAACTATTCCGAGTGGAGAGCATTCCTCCCGCTCGGGGGCTTAGCTGTGACCCCGTACTCGCCTAAGTTAAAAAAACTACTCCGAGTGGGAGCAATCC